>NC_137701.1:16326405-16653457 GCF_964034855.1 Anser brachyrhynchus
AAACATGTATGCTCCTTTAAAATGTTTTATTAACTATGTGATCTGTTTCTCTCTGGGAATCTCAGTTATTTTTTACCGATTTTTTTTCATAATATGTTTTCATATTATTTTACTAAAAAAAATTGAGTTCTTGTTTCATTATCTTTGTGTGCTTTTGGCAATTTCTGTTCTTCCTCATCTTGGTAATTTTCTGTAAATTTGCTTCATTATTTGCTCCCTGTTGTCATTTAATAGAGCTACCTTTTAGCAAAGGCCCTATATTTATTTCTTATATTTGTTTATCTCTTTTGGGCCCTTAGCTTCAGCTGGAAGTAAGAGTTAGCACTCTTGCTGTGCCATTGATCGCTTTGCTGCTATGAGGATTGTGTCTGTCAGTGCCACCAGTAACTATGGATGAGCAGCAGCAAGAACAAAATTGATCATGTGCCCCAGGCAGAACAGTTTTTGACCACTGACTTGCACAGACTCCTCCTAGCAGAAGAGTGAGGCGTGAATTCTTCTCTCACCAGTGGGAATCACTCCTCTTGATAGCAGATTTGGGATCTTGGTGGATAGAGGACTTGCACTAAGAGTAGAGCACAGCTATGTAAGTACACAGTGGCCAGTCTTCTTATGCGGCTGCTGGTGTAGCTGCATTCTTCCCATTTAGCTGATTTCTTCAGTCCTGGATGTGTCTGTGTTGAAGAAGTCCTTTGTTTGTGTAAATTTCACACTTAAACCATGCTCTCCTGCAGCTTTCCTGAAATATGGAGGTACTTCTTTGGCAGACATCCCAGAGTGGGTGATGCTTCTGCCCAGTTTTCTTTGGCAGGAATGCAGTCTGGTTATCAGGACCAGCGTGGATATCCCCAGTGTCAAGATTGTTTTGTGGGCCAGGAATTACTAGATGCAGACTAACGAAGAGATAGTGGTGTTGACATCATTTTGCTTTCCACACACTCTAATTCTTCCCCTCTGTACAATCTGAAATAACAAGTGAAATACCTACTTCTGTGACTACTGTCTACAGGTAAATTTAGCAGGTAAACTCAATTTGTCTCCCAGCATCCAAACATCAAGACCAAACATCTTACCATACATTATATTGCACATCACAAACTGGTATATGTTAATTATAGCCTATTGGGTGGAAAAACTAGATCAGGACTGAGTATAAGCAAAAAGGGAGAACCAGGCCTGTAGTCAAAAAGTTATGTTTTTACTGTGTGGTCTTTATTGTGTTTTAGCTATTAGGTGTCAGCTCCCAGAGGAAGCATCTTAGCAGCAGCTTCTCTTTCGTTTCACTGCAAAGAAATTAGAAATTTAAGTAATTGCCAAAAGAGGTTGAATTTAATCAGTTTGACTTGAACTGAAAGAACTGCTTACATGGGCAAAAAAGCCGTGAGTTACCACCTCTTGTTTAAAGGTAGAAAAGGACTCCAAGTAAGCTTTACAATGAACAAACTCACTGAACAAAGATTTTTATCTATTGTGCTGGTAAATAAGATGTGAAAAAATTCAGGGGTAAAGCAAAATGTATTAACCACCCTGAAGACTCTCTACAGAAGTGTCCAGTTTAGTTTCTTTTATGAAATTAGATAAAATCCAAGCAGTAAGCAAAGAGCATGGATAACGTACCTCACAAATTCCTCATGTTTAAATGGCTCAAGGTACTGATAACCAGCGTAGATAAGTTTAAAAGCACACCTACTGTTCTACAAGTGCTCTTTTACAGCAACAGTTTTCTTTCTCATGCAATAAACTCTCCTGACTTTGTATAATGAATATTCACAGAGCAAAGTGTGACTGGATAAATTGGATTGCTATCATCACTGTCCTAAGATGTTGTATGGATCCTGAAGAGATTCACTAATGTGGTACTTAGGCTGCAGCACAGATGTTTGAAACTTCCATGCAAAGCGCCCTTCTGAGACTGCCAAGTATGCATTTATAGAATCTTGCAGACTGGTTTGGTAAAAGGGATTGACTTCATTATATCCATATTTTTTCCTGACTATCCTTTGATGGTGTTTCTTTACTAAGTAAAGATGTGATCCTGCAAATAATTGTGCCCATGGGTAGTCATTATGAGAGGTCTAATGAAATCAGTGAGACTGCACATAAGAAAACACTGTATTTGACAGTTAGGGTTTCACAGTATTAGCCCATAGAAGATGAACAGCCTACCCAACACTGATTTGGATTAAACACAGTGTTATTTTTAATCCAATTCTTCTACTAATTAAAAGTAAAACATTAAGACTTCTGCAGTATATGGGATGATGGTCAAATTGCATGTGCAGAAAAAGAATCGTATTTGTAAGAAATCAGAATGTAAAGAAAATTTAAACAACCTGGACATAATTGTAAATTTTTCTGTTTAAGGGAAAGTAGTCAAAAGTCTGTCCAAAGGAGGGCTTTGAGGATGGTGAAGAGTCTAGAGAGCAAGACGTATGTGGAGTAGCTGAAGTCACTGGGTTTGTTCAGCCCAGGGCCGAGGAGGCTGAGGGGAGGCCTCATGGCGGCCTGCAGCTCCCTCACGAGGGGAGCGGAGGGGCAGGTGCTGAGCTCTGCTCTCTGGGGACAGCGACAGGACCCGAGGGAACGGCATGGAGCTGGGACAGGGGAGGGTCAGGCTGGGTGTTAGGGAGAAGTTCTTCACCCAGAGGGTCGTCGGGCACTGGGACAGGTTCCCCAGGGCAATGGTCACAGCACTGGGCCTGCCAGAGTTTAAGGAGCATTTGGACAACACTCTCAGAGTGATGGTCTGGTTTTTGGGTGGTCCTGTGTGGAGCCAGGAGTTGGATTCGACAGTCCTTGTGGGTCCCTTCCAACTAAGGATATTCCACAATTCCATGATTCTATGAGAAGTTTGAGTAAATGTGATATAGAGAACTACTGTTGATTGAATTATTATAATAGTTAAAACTATTATTTTAATTTTAAAGCTCTATTGTGTTACTTTACAGAACCCTTAGTCCACCTGCTGAGTTATACATCTTTCAGGATTAATGCTGTTCTGCATGAAGACCAATTGAGAAATAGTCTGTATAATATTGTGAATGTTATCTTTATAATTTACATAATACAGTATTTCAATATCAGATGATAAATTGCAGAAGGAAACTGAATATTACAATCTCATAGTATGCAGGAAATGTAAAAAATGGAAAATGGCTTTAGAGATTGTTGACTGCTCCAAGTATAAGAATCAGTTATTTCAGAACATTCTTTATACAGTAATTTGCAGTGAACAAAGCAGACAAATGACAGGAATGGCTTAATGATCATATATTCATTTCTTTATTATTTCTAACTAAATACTAGTCTTGTTTTAATTTATACATAATGGGTTTTAAAACCAAGAAAGGATTACTGTATTAACCTGTATTGCCTTCACACTTAGCAGTGTACATATAGATACTCAGAACAATTCTCTGCTTCAAATTCAGTTGCATTTATTAAATAAATTACATATTCCAGAAAAACATAAAGGTAAAATGATCGGTGATAGAAATTCTACCACACCTTTTTGTAAATTGTTTTAATGCTTAATGGCTTTCATTGTTAAGGTATCTTGTGTTATTTTCTCAAATTTAAACTTCATTTGACTCACTTATATAAACTTGCTGGATTGCTGGATTGCAGTACTTTTTTTCTTATATATATATATATATATATATTTGTCCCTTTCTGAGATGTTGTAAATTCTGTCCTAGGAATTCTAAATTGGCTCTATTTTTATTTATATAGTTTAAACTCCAGATGTTTTACCGTAAAACATCCATTCACTTATATTTATTGCTTTTCTCTCCAGTTTTATATCCAGATTTCTAAATCTTCCTTGAATTATGAACATGTGGTTGGACTGCAGTATTACAGTGCTGATCCCACCAGTACCAAGTGCAGAGGTATATCACTTCTACGTCTACTTAGGATTCCCTTGTTAAGCATCTCAATCTGGAATTTGCTCTTTTTTGCTATAATACTAAAATAACTCATGTTTGGCTGCTTATCCGTTATGATACATGTGTACATGTATATGTATCTGTTTATTTAAGGGCTCAACAAAAATGGTGAGATTTATGAGATTCAGTCACTCAAACAAAATGAAGCAAATATCACTTAGTTCAAAATGAACTATTTAACCTGAAATAAAAACATAGTCTGTGGATCAGAAGGTATTTTGGGTTTGGCTTCATAGTGTCTTCTTTTTATATTTTACCACTTTGTATTAAATATCCACTAGGAAAAAACCAATTCCAATTTTATGGCTCATGGGCTAATGTCTTTATCACTGAGTTAAATAACTACATTTTAACTTAGCTCAATGACTATCATTTCAATTATATGAATCTTTTTGTCAGGTTTTAGTAATTAAAATCGCAATTAAAATTAATTTTTTAGTTAAAAAAAAACTTATCAATGGATAATTCTAATTAAACTTATTTATTAAACAGCCTTCTAACAGTATGTGGCGCAGAACAGAGATTTGTTACACACTGTTATTGGACTCTCCCATGTTTTAGTTTTAGTTTTAGTGCCTCTCTTGGCACCTTCCAAAGGATCTAGATATCATCACAATGCTGTACCATTTTCAAAAGAAATGTTCTTCTTCCTCATCAGATTTTCAAGGCAGCAGAGAGACTTTCTACTCCAAACCACATGGATCTTGTCTCTCTGTAGTTCCCTACACCAGACATTCTTAATTTCCTTCTTACAGGGATCCTTCTGCCTGGGCCTCAGCTCCTCAAGTGATACCTCTTTTTGGTACCACCATGGGGTATCTCAAAACTCCATAAGGTTTCACCACAAAGACCATGAAAGATATATTTATTCCTCCTATTGCTCAGACTGTTACTGATCTGGTTCCCTTGGAAGGGAATTTTCAGGAGGAGGAATAGCAGATGCCAGTATATTTGTCATCACCAGCCGAGCCAGACATCCTTTAATCATGCTCTTTTATCCCAGATGATTACAAATCCTTCCAAGATCTTATGAGAAAAGTTGCCTGACATCTATGTGGAAGCAATCCAGGAAAATCCTTACAGTGTTGAATGTATTGCACACATCTGTGCCTAGATGGATGGCTTTACCCATCAATGAAGAATTGTTGGACATGGCCAAATTCCTTTGGCAAGCAGCAGATCCTTTACTGCCAGTCTCCAAGAGAGTAGATTGCCATTAGTTTGGGCCTTCACGTGAACAGTTCTTTACTTGCCTCTGCTGGACTTTCTGCTGTTACAAGCAGTGAGCAAAAAGTCAGAACAGCAGTAGCTTTAATCTCTTCCATATGTAAAAGTCCAACTGTAATTTTTCTATACACTCCAACAAAGGATTCCTGGACCCCCTTTACAGACTAATTTCATTAGGGCCTGAGGAAATTTTAAGATCTTAATTAATTATGCTCAGCTTGTAAACATAACATCACTGAAGGCACTTTGTGCTGATTCAGTATTTTCTCACATCCATTGTAACAAGCATCAGTCATTCATCAGTGTGAGAGAGAGTTCTTTAAGGATTACAGTTTTTACTGAAAAAATAATAATAAAGCTTTATAATTTAGCTTAAGGATTTTCATATAATGATATCAGAGTCAGATCTCCACCATCAAGAGGCAATTGGGAACATGTTGTCAGAAATATCTTAGGTAGGCTCTCAATCTCTGTGCAACAGGTGCTTCAGTCCTTTAATCATCTCTGTGTCCCATTGCTGAACTCACTCCAGTATGTCCATGCCTCTGTGTACTGGGGAGCCCAGAACTGGACATAACACTCCAGGTATGTCTCACCATGGCTGAGTAGGGAGGAAGGATCACTTCCAAGCTGCTGCCAATGCTTGCTTCTCCTAACGCAGCCTAGAAGGTTGTCGGTCTTCTTTACCATAAGTGTACGGCACTGTATGATGTTCAACTTGTCCACCAGGACTCCCATTTTTTTTTTTCCTGTCAAACTGCTTTCTAGCCAGTTGGTCTCCAGTCTGTACTGGTGCATGGGGGTATTCATCCCCAGGTAAAGGTCTTTGCCTTTCCCTATGATATAAACTTCATGAGATTCATATTTGCCCATTTTTCCAGCTTCTTAAGCTCCCACTGAAGGGCAGCACAACCATCCGTCTTATCAAACACTCCCAATTTTGTACTGTCTGCAAACTTGCTAAGGGTGCTTTCTGTCTGTGATGAATGAAGATGTTGAACATGTTGGTCTGGGTATTTCTGTAAAGAAGTCCTTCCTTCATTACTGCAGTCTCCATGTGCAGGGAACTCAGCAACATGAAAAGTAAAGTTGTATTTCTAACTGCCTTAACTACTAATCTTTTGGTGATCGGGTTCTCTGAATGACAGAATCCTGCAAACTGGGTATTCCTACATGGAAAGTGACTTACTAGGTAACCAGGACTAACCTGATGCTTTTGTATGTAGTGTATGATTTTAATGGCTTATTCAATGAACTTAACTAACCTATATACCAGTTCCTATGGAAAACTATCCCATGGCTTAATAAAGTAAGGTAAAATGCTAGGTAGTTTGATATTCACACCAATGGGATAAGACTGCTCCATTATGTCAGTTACCAGATATTAATGATATCAGTGATACGGATGCATAGGAAATGTTTCTGGCAATGTGATAAACAGCTGTTACAAGGGCTATTAATTACACTTTTTTTTTTCTTTTCTGAAAAGCCAGAGCATTCAGGTGTTACCAAAACTGTATCTGACCAGACATATCCAAATTACATCAAGAAAGACCATGTGTGAAACATCAGATCTGAACAGGAACACATTGTGTTTAACATATCTTTTTGCAAAAATGCAAACAATGATTAGTGGTAAGAAAAACTGTCTTCAGTCCTAAACCTCTGTCTGACAGTATAAAGCCCATTGTTGCAGCTTCACAAATCTAGATTTAATTCTCTGTACCTCTAGCTAGGTAAAGGAGTTCATCCACATGCTGTCAAAAGTAGAATGAGCACTTTATGGTGTTTGTTTTTTTGTTTTAATTTGTTCAATCTTAATAGTGTAAATTAAGGTTAGGCAAAATTGTTACTTTCTCTTTTCTCTGAAGTGGTCACTAAACTTGACTACTGTCATGCAGTTTCAGCAACAAGAACTTTACCTCCTTGGAATCTTATAGCAGAGGTTGCCCAAAAGGAGTGTCCATTTCATGGAATTTAAAATTCATCAATGAAGTTTTGGTATTTAAGGCTTCCAGTTAAATGTGTTCCTAATTTGAGCGTAAACCTACAAAATTATAGCTGTAGGAATATAAAGTTGTTTTTTAGGCATAAAAAGGTATAAATCTCCAAGACTAAAAATTAAAAGCTATAGTTAGAAATCGATGAATCAGGCTTAGAAAGTGCACTTCATTTTGAGTAAAATGCACTTACTAATTTTTAGCAGTTCTTTCCATATTCTGCTCTGAGGATTTGACTTATTTATGACATTTGGTCCCAACTTTTCTGTTGAGCAGTGAGAATGATTAGTAAAGGATTTTCAAAGGTGGGAAATATGCAAAGAAAAAGCATTCTTTAAGGCTCTTTGAAAATACTTCCTTAAAATGAAATGTAGAACAATGATTTTCAAGATGCTGAAAAATGTTTTAGAATCTAATACTGAAATCAGATATAAGATGCCAGGAAGCAGATACAAGAGAACCAACAGGCTTTCAGAATGAAAACATAGGAACTCTGAGGTTTTAAAACTTTTCTTCAGTCTAGGCAGTTGAAGAAATGTTCCCAGGCAGAGCATTACTCAGAGATATTTGATTATAAACATGTGGATAGCCACATGGTAAAACACGAATTAGGTATGGGAATAAGTACCCTGTTGACCATGAGTGAAGAGAATGAACCTACAGAAAAAAAACGAAAAAGAAAGCGAAGCATTAAATATATTCATATAGAGGGCTTGCTCAGCCCTTGTTTAGTCTCAGAGACTTCTAGGATTACCTCAGTTAGAGCCATACTCATTATAACAGAGGAGGCTGACAGGACATTTCTGTGAGGACCTTCTGACTATTCCACATTTCCTTTCAAAATAAGCTGTTACAGACTACCCCTGAGCAACTCCTACAAAACTTTCTGTCCTTGACAATAAGTAATGGTAGTAAAGCAGCTTTATTAAGAAACCATAGAGACCTTTAGAACATCTTTAGAATTTAAGCCTTATGAGTATGTATTATTGGGAATAATAGATTATTTTTATTGCTATATTTCAATTTATAAAACATCAAGCCATACTGGAAATAAATAATCTCACTTGGGAGTTATGTGTAGAGTTGGTTAGGAAAATGTATGTTCCTTCTTTTCAGAGACTTTTTTTTTCTTTTTCTTTTGAATACCTCTCAAAAAAAAAAAAAAAAAAAAAGAAATACCCCCCTTTTTATTGCTCTTTTTGGGAGAGGCACCTTGAAACATTTTTCTTAGCTATGTTAGAGTCACAATATGGAAATCTTTGAGAACATCTGACCTCAAACAAAGTGTTTCTTGATGGGGTAAGTGAATAAGTAAAGAAATGTATAAAAAGTAGTTTCTTATATTTAAAGTATTATCTGTTTATCTTTTCCTTGATGGTTTCTTATCCATGAGTTTTAAGTACTCCATAGATATAATTAAGTAGCTTTTCACTATTCATGGAACGTTATGCAAACTAGAATGATTTCTGGCTGTGATTAACTGTGATTAAAGTGGACAGGAAAACCTTGGCTCATTTAAGGGATATACAGACTGCTGTCTCTATTCTGCTTTAGAGACGAGTGCTCTGTCTTCTAGTCAAAACATTTCACAATAAAAATTTAACAGGCTGGAGAGCATTTCCAGAAACAAACTGTTAATCTGAATATGAGCTGGAATAGCACAGAAAAACAAGTCATGAGGAAATGATACTTAAAGGGAAAGGAAAAATATCTTAACTTTAAACAAATTTATATCCCATGAATGCCATTCCTTGAATGGGAGGTCACAGCCAGTGATGTCCCATCTGCTGCCCTAATAGGAACCAAATACTATGACTGTGCTCTGTTCAGTGCTAATGCAGTATTTTTAGCATGTGCTGTAGTAAGTAGCTACAGTGCCAGGAGATGGGGGAGAGTGAGCATTTCAGAAGGAGAATAAACTATCACATGTGGACAGGCCTCTGGACAGTAACACAATTCAAGTGGGAAATAATGACTGTAAAGATAAAAATGTAGTGTAGAAGGAATGGAAATCGCAAAATGCAGTTGGGCTAAAGTTGCCCAATACTTTGATTGTAAAGATGTGTTTCATTCATTTATAATCTTCTTAAATCTACATTGAAAATTTCCATGCTTGCTCTACCAGGCTGTTTCTTTTCTTTTCTTTTTCTTTTTTTCTTTTTTTTTTTTTAAATCATTTGAAGGTTTTGGCCAAAACAGTACAGCCATTTCTGAAGCTAGGCAAAAGATATTGCTTTCCATTTGAAAATTCAGATTTTACTTTAGAGATGTTGTTCAGTTCCCCGGCACTTGAAAGGTGACAAAGTGGATATTCTTTCATTTGCATTGTAACTTTTACTGACATAATGAAATTTTATCTCAAATTGATATAATGACCTTCTACTAAATTTGAGTTGTAATAGACTCAGCATTGGCTTGCTAGTTTTGCTTGCTTGCCCAGACCCCAGGAGATTCTGTCCAACTCAGGAAAGGACTCTGTCTTCACCTGTCTTCAGGTCCTCTGTGCTGATGAATGGGATGGGTTTGAAATTACAGAACAGCTATGTGAAGGGACTTTCCAAGACAGTCACATTGTTCTACAGAGTGCTTGAGTTAGCAGTTTTGCTGTGAGATTCCTGTTTCCTGCAGATCTGAAGCTCAGGGGAAAAAATCAAATTTGTCAAAATAATTAAAACTATAACTGCTATATAAAGCTGAGTAAGAATCTGCACAGTAAAGTAAATCAAAAACCTTTACACATTCTGGGTTTTATTTACATTAATGTGAAAAGAAAAAAAAAAAAGAAATATACATATACAGCTTTCATAAAACAGTAGTTACATGTGTTGCAGAAGCAAACTTTCCTCCCTTTTTCTCTACTTTTTTAAAACCTTTGTATAAATAGAACAAAGTGAAACAAAAAACAGTGCTATTAATTATTTCCACAATCTGTTCTGATCCTGCCAAAAAGGATATTACGAAATTTGCTGTTAAAGAGAAATGAAAGAAGGACATTACGTTTATCCAGGGACTTTCACTAAACAATGAAATATCTTGCATTCTCAGGGAGTATATGAGTCAGAAAAATAAGATGAAATACTTGATTTTGCTGTTAGTGTTTGTTTTAGTTAAGGTCTTTGTTCTGTCTCTTGTGACTGCAAAAAAACTGCTGAGATCTGTTTTATTATGAGAATGCAGTACCATCATCAAAGGAACAAAAGTGCATGAACAGTGTCATTGCTTGGCAAAGCTACTTAGTTATCCTACCCCCACTTTGCATGGTAATTCTTGGTATGATGTGGCCATCTGAGTTTTCTCAGATGAGAAGGTTTATAGCATGTAGGGAGCAAAAAGCTCATGGGAAAATTCCTTTTGTAACCTTTTCTCTCTTATTATTCTTGACCGTTAACTCTCTATAATCATCTGTGCAAAATGTGTCTGCCATAGTACAACTGTTAATCACTCATTTGCTGTCTCGACACAAAAGAATTATTTATAAAATTACTTCAGTACAGTTTCTGACTGATGAAAAAGGGAAACTTGGATTTCTTTTTAAAAAAAAATCCAATAATAGAAAAGGAATATGAACTTAAGACATTTTAGTTCTGGAATCTGGGGATTCTTTTCTGTCTGGTAGAACTGGTGATCAGCCTACAGTTTGTTCAGATCATGTTTCTTTTTTGATTTTCAAAAATTATTTAATTTTCCTTCCTTCCAGTAAAATAATAGTAAACCACATTCTATAAAAAGGTTTTGATAGACTGATGTATATCATTTCATGAAACTGCATATTTTAAAGAAGAATCACAAAGCCTTTGCAGCCTGGACTGTTCGTCACCATCTTTATATCGTGTTTATTATTCAGATTTTAGTGTGCCTAGAATATTTTAGGATTCTGATATGTTCTGAAAAAGGGATACAAAACATTAATTTTGTATGTTCAAAGAAGCATTTTAGTAGAATTATCATTTCATTAAAATCTGCTGATTGCTGAGGTATCCTTCAAGGAATACTCAAGGGAAAAAAAAGAATGAACTGTTGTGGGGTGTGATCTGCCCACTGTCTCTAAATCATATTTTTGTTGAGGTTGTGACCTAAAAATTGATTGTCCTGAAAAAGTGCCTGAGACTCTATTTGTTGCTTCCTTTTCTTTCTTAAGCATGGAGGAAATGCTCAATGATCAGTTTGTTATTGAGGTCTTCCCTGCAAACATTGCTTGTGTCCAAAGATGCAATCAAGAGATAATGTAAGAACTACCTTTCACTACTTTATAAGCAAAATTACGTTAAAAAATGTAAAAAGTTAATATTTTCTGACCTAAAATGTTTTCTGAGGACTGGCATTCTTCTTTTTTATTTTTTTTTTTAAATTTAAACTAACATTTACTTGTGGAAGGTTGAAAGATTGCAAAGAGTTCCTATAACATTACCAACGTGCCTGTAGTGCTGTGCAACACGCTTCAAAGAAATATGGGCAATAACTCTGTTTGATCATTAGTGCATGCACAGGTAAGAAAATAGTTGCATGGGAAACTGTATTAAGTAGTGATTTTCCATGCTGGGCCTGTCAGCAGTTTTGAAATTTTCCCAGGGTAGAGGAGAAAGATAAAAAAAATAGATAAAAAGGTAGATTTACTTGTAGGTTTACTAATGCTCCAAAACACCATCTGCATATGTCATTGTTACTTGGTTAGGATACTACATATATTAAAATAGACATGTTATGGAGAAATCAGTACTACAAGCTGGTTTTGCTGTTTTTTTTTTTTTCTTCCACAAATCGTATTAATTTATTTGTGGAAATTGTTACTTTGATCTCACTGATTTTTATCAGCTTTCTGTTTATCTTTTAAGCCATTATTGCTCTACTTAATTAAAATTCTGTACAGTCTGTTAATATTGGTTTTCTTCCTTATAGTTTAGCCATTCACCAGCTTCTTGTTTGCCACAACTTTGTCTATTATATTTCTCAGTTGCTTTTTTTTTTTTCCCCAACAGAAAGGCTTAATAGCTAATCTAAGTTACAGCATGCACAGAGGCAGTCTTGCATGTGAGTACATCTCAACGCTCAAATATTTAGTTAAACCATCCTTCTGCAAATATAGGTACAGAAAAGAAATATGTCAGGATTAGCATTGAAAATATCCACTGTCAAGGTTTTCCTCTACTGAGATCACAAAGACTGCTCAGCTGATGTAGTGTTTTCTCATTCTGATGCTGGGCATGACCTTGTGCAGTAGGCCTTTCCAAGAGTGCATTTCCTTTCAAGATATGTTTTCTGACTGCATCTAAACTTGTCAGTGTCTTCTTGCCGAGTCTTTGTGTAAAGGAGAACTGAAGGAAAAACCACAGTAATTTGGACCTGTTGCGGGAAGTAAACGGACTTACATGGATGTATACAAGTCGTTATAATGGACAAAGGTGAAGATGATTAGTATCAGACTGGGTGGCCCAAAAGCCAGAAACAGCCCCCAGCTTCTTCGGTTTTTGCTGTCATATGAATTTAAAAGGAACATAATTCCCAATAAGAAAACAATGGTTTGATCCCAGCAGTCATGGGACCTTTGTTGTATACACACATGTTAATTCCTAGGATGCTGAATGAGCTTCATACCATCTTCAGGCCATGGTATGTTCAGAGAAATGTGGTCCATGCTGCCATAGGGATAGCTTTGGTAAGAAACAGACCATTTTATCTACCACTGAAATAGGCTCTGCAGTATTATTGAGAGTAAAGTTTCCCACTACACCTAAACTACATTGAGATCCTCCCTGTAGCACATTTCTTTCCCTGCCTTGCACAGCAGGATGTAGCAGTGGCCAAGGGTTGAGTCTGTTTGGGCAGGTGAGCTGGGGGAAGCCAGTCTCTGCTTTGTTTACTAGGGTTGCAGACTGTTTTTTAATTTTCATCACTGACTCACCTTGCAACCACCCTGCCAGATCCCTTCTGGAGAAACTAGAATGAGTGTGTGGACAGACAAGAACAGAGTATGATATCAATCACTTTTAACACCATTTGGTATAACATGCAGTTAGGTATGGCAGAATGGATAGAAGGTTGTTCTATGTAAAGCAATGATGCAAAATTTAGCCCTGGTATAGCAGATTCACTGTTATAGTCAATAATTCACATAGAAACATTGTACTGTTAATAGTGAAGGCTATAATATACTAATCTCAAGGATTATTCCCTGTAGGTATGCTTTATCACTTCTGCATCAGTAATGTGCATTTAAATAATGTATTTAATTATGTTGACATCACAGAATATAATGCCAATTGGCAGTGAAATTAGGGACAGTAGTAGGCCCAGTGCCATTTAAATTCTACTTTCGCCCCTAAATAACAGTCTGAGTTTATGCTGCCTTTTGCAGAGAGGTGCACCTTGTACTGCCAAAGAAATCCAGAAGATGAACCCAACATTGCTTAGCTGTTCAGGGGACATGACCCTGTAATGGAGGTATCACAGAATACTTGTTCACAATATAGCCAATTCCCCTCTGGTTCCATTACTGCATGTTTTTTTTTATCTGAAGAAAGTTTGCATAGTGTGTTGGAAATATAAACAGAGCTGTAAAAGCCACAAGGCATCCTTAACAACAATGCCATCAAACCTTCTGTTTCACTAAGTATCATGTTTTCCTTGGATTTATTAGCACTTTCTCACTGTTACTTTTTCCATCAGCAATGTGATCTCAGAATGTCAGAATTCATTAGAACAGTTTTAAAAGGTACAAAATTACTGCATTGCAATAACTGTCTGTCTTCTAATTGTCTACAGAATGAAAAGCTGTTTATTAAACTTTATTTTTTTTTTTTTTTTTTAAGGAATAAATATTCCTGTTCCATGATTGGTTTTTTTTTTCTGTAATCCTCTTTCATGATAGTTACTGAATATTGCTTCAAATATTTTGCCAGTTCAGATTTGTTTCTCAAACAAACAGGAGGTTTTTATAACTAACCCTGATTCAGCCACCTAATTTTGGAAAGCAAAATGTTTCCATGTTACAAAGATTAGCTAGTAAATGAACATTCACTTTTGTTTCTTTGTGACATAAATAACAGCAGAACAACTCTGCTCCAGGCATTTTTTGGTTTTCTCATTTAAGGAGCACAAAGTAAGTTTGTTTCTTAGCAGTTAACTCAAAGACTAAACTGGGAAAGTATGGTCTGCAAGGGTGTATCAATAAACTACGCAACTTGTTAGAACATTCTTAATTTGGATAATCATTATGTTTATTGGCACATTAGTACACAGTGTACTGCTTAGTTCATTACAGCTAACTTGTAGTTACTGCTCTGCTGACAGTTACACCTGTGCATTCTCGCTGACGTCAGTCGGGTTTATATGAAAGTTAAACAAGAGCAGTAATTGGCACTAAACATAAAATGTTCTGTTTGTAAAGAAAACAATGTGTGCAGAAAGGAATGAGTATCAAGAGGCTTTAAAAAGTTTTGGCATATTATTAAGAGGAAATATTTAACAGGATGGTTAAACTTTAAAGTAAAAATATTTTCCCATTGCCTTTATTAAAAATATCTCTTTAGCTTGCAAATGAGAAAAAGACACCTATAGACCAACTGTAGTCTCCACGACAACAAATTAAACTCACAAAACATGTAACAGTACTACTTGGCATCAAAGTTAGTTTACAGACTAGTACAGCAAATCAGCAGGACATAGGCTATCTCACTTCACCAAAAATCTTACATTTTTATTCTGTCTTAATAAATGAGCAAAACATAGCACACAACAAACATGAAATCAGGCTCTGCCCTATGTATTGGTTGAATTGTTTTTGTGAGTTTCATTGGAACAACTGAAGAAAAATATTTCAAAGTCAGGTCTTTTCTTGGGAAGTGTGACAATCTCCAATTTTTGCTAATGTTTGTGAAAACAGAGAGAGATAATTTTCTTGACTCTGCAGCTGTGAGGGTTATGCATATCTTCACAGACTTATGGAAAGCAGAGTTGGCAATGACCTACCAGTATCAAGTCATGCAGCCATATCTTTTGCCAGTGCAAAAATACTCTCCCAAATACATTGAGTGTTATTGTCTAGTCTAGTTTTAAAAGTTTAAAACTATGTAGATTCCATTGTTTCCCTTGGGAGCCCAGTTTGTTTCACTGCCAGGAAGCTTTCCTGATATTCAGCCTCAGTTTTTCCATGTTTAATTTCAGGCTATTAATATGAGAGCTCATACTGAATAACTATTCTACTTTTTGTTTATGATCTCAAAATATTTCTAGATGCTGTCAGTCCAGTCACATGTGAACCAATCTATACTTAATTATTTTTAACTTTCCTCTCTAATTGACCCTTTCCATCTCCTGGCAAATACTCTCTGAGTAATTTCTATTTTCTATAGATTTGCTTGGCTATAGGAAAACTTTATTCCAGTTATAGCAAAGTCATATGATAATAAATCCCTCTTTCTTTTCTAAGATGTAGTTAAACTTCTCTGAATTACAGGCACTTTTTAGTGACATCCTAGCATGAATAGTTGATCCCATTAAGTTTATCTCAGCAATGCTTATTTTTACCTCTCTTTGAACTAGATATTAAAATATGTTCTCTCACATTTTGCATAGCCTCCAGTGCTATGAGATTGTTTTCATAAGGTTGTTTTCTGTGCATTTGCAATTCCTTTTAAATCCTCTTTGTTCTCACCTGGCTTGAAATCAGAGAATTTCATTTTGCCATTATTAAATCATAAGGAAAGAAAGAAAAAAAGTTTTCAGTCCCAGATATTAGCAAAGCTATATATCATCTGGATGTTATTCTGTTTATCATTTTCATGAGAATTTTCAATTCTCAAAGCTACCTTCCTTTGCGAGCCAATATGCATTACATTTCCAAGTATTCTAGTGTCCAAATCTTTCTGGAAATCCAGTTATGTGTGTTCTACTCTACTCACTTGTTGTACTGCTCCATAAACAAAGCAATTGAGATTACTTGGTTCAGTCTTTATTAAACCTAAAACACTAAATTGTTCATGGTTCCATAATTCCCCAGTTAATAACCATGCTATTCTCTTAAAGTATGTTCTGAATTACTGGGGAGCCATAAATTCAATTGTCTGGTTGATAGCTGCCATCATCACGATTTAATTCTTTCTGTTCTAACATTTGCTTTTCACAGGTTTCCAGTGATTTTTCTTTTCCTAATTCCTTCTAGATACGCATATCTAGATATGTATGAATTTATTTCCTATGTAAATCTGTTCATGATGATTATTGTGTTTAATAAGAAAGAAAGTCTGAAGATCTTGACAGTAGGCAGTACTCCAAATATGGAGAGTGACTTCAATCATCAGCACATTCTAAATGTAGAGGTGGACTTAAGGAACTATTTGGATACATCTATTTGTATCTTGGCAGATTCATGTTAATCAGCAAATTTAAGACCTTGCCTTTAATAGCTACTTTTAGAACATCATCTCAATGCCCAGAAGAAACTTTTAAAGCCTGTCCTTCAGAGCACACAGAGGAGTTAATTATCCCAACACCAGAGTAATTCAGGCAGACGTGCTGTGGGATTCATCATCTTCATAGTCCTCAGACCTACTGTGCCTGAGTGAATGAGCTAAGGGTTTTATGCAAATCCCTGTCTAAAGTCTTTGAACAGTTCTTACTACACGTATACATTTATCTCGCTCCTTAGTCAATTATTCCTTCCTGCCCTGCCCTTTGCACTAAATTCTATTAAATTCTTTCTTTTCCTCCATATTCTTTCCTCATACTGAAAGGTAATATTGATGGTTTCTAATTAACTATTAAATCCTGTATATATCTTCTGCTATAATCAAAAAGTTTGTTCCAGTCTCCTGTGTTCCCCTGTCCCCATTGATTTCACTCCTTTTCATTTGATTTTTTCACCCATGTATATATTAAGTCTGTATTTATTCATTTAGATCCCTCTATATCCTATTTTTTTTCACAAGTAACAGTACTGGATTCTGGTTCTCATTTTCAGTAGCTAGAATTCATGCGAAGTATTGTGATTCTGACTCAGATCTTTCCAAAGAGATTTATTTTGACTCAATAGAGCCACTAGTCCTCTCGGAGACAGAAAAAGTACCCTCTGACTTGATTGGATTCATCTGACTGAAAGTGCATGGAGCTGAAGGATTCCCTGAGCAGGGAATGCTTAGGACAACAGTCCTAAAGAGTCCTAGAATGACCATATGGACAACAAAATAATTTATTTAAGATGGTAGCTGAAAAGTAAATAACAAGAAACAATCTTGGGAATAAAGGTTGTGGCTAAATGAAAGGCAGTCTTATACCAGCAACTACGTTTTTATGGAAAAGTTGTTCCTGACACACACAGGACAAAAGAAAATAAAAGCTTCTTTTGTTAGGAGTACTCTAACTCACTTATCGTAGGAAAGAACTTTAAATTTTCTGGTAGGAATCCATTTGCATAATGTAATGAGTTTTATTCCTTTCTCTGAAAGCTAACTATTCAAAACCAAACCAAACCAACCAACCAACCGAACAAACAACCAAACAAAAAAAACACAAACAAAACCAACCAACCAACCCACCCAACCTCATGAATATATTATGCACAGTACTGTAGTCTGTAAATAAAACCTTTTGAAGACTTATATATGTGATCCTGGGTTAAAAAGAGCAAGGATTTTGCAGCTGCATACAGTGCCAACAGGATTTCAACTTGTGAATTATGAATATGTTAAGAATTACCAGGAGTAAGAAGCAAAATGATCAAGAAACAGAAATGTCATTGCCATGACCTTTTTTAAGTAAATAATTAATGATTCTTTACAAAACGTACCATTATACTGAGGGACTCCTTGCCAAAGGACACTGTGGATACCACAAGTTTATGTGAGTGCAGGATGAGACTGAAAAGCTTCATAGAAGGTAGATAATATATTTCTAGATACATAGAAACCTTCTCTGTGTCAGGGAGTCCTTGATCCCCACATGGGTGCGGTCTGGGAGATTATCCAGTGTCACTGTGCACTACTTGTACTCTCATTGTCTTCCCTGGACATCTGCTTTTTACTGTTTTCAAAACTGGTTACTGAGATAGAAGGATTTTTTATCATGACCCATTATGGATGTGTTTGTGTTGTTACCAAGAACAAAAATAAAAGCAGACAACATTAGTTGTTTCTGAAAAGATCTTACACTACTAATTAATAGATTTTACTAGAAAGGCTGAAGAAGGCATAAAAGAAAGGGAAGTGACAAGTGTTCTTGAGGCAGGAAGATATGATTAATTTGACATGTAGAACTAATAAAGACCCAAGATATTTAACCATCAGCATAGCCAGGTGGCTCAGTTATTTAAGATATGCCTTACTAGTTATTGTGCTTTGAGTAAAATTCACATCTCTTTCTATAAAGTCTGCAGAAGTCAGTAAGAGCCTTGGTATGATTAAATGGGGTCCACTGTTTTTAATACTCAGGATTAACTCATACTCTTAGCTATCAGTAGCTAAGACTACTTTGACTTCATTCAAGAAGATAAGCCTCTGTTTCATATCTTACAAGATCCCAAGCTTATTCAAGTTATTATAGATTATTATAGTGACTTTTCCTTCAGTAAATGTACCTTTACAGTTTGATAAAGGAAAATTTAGCAACTGATCTGATAGTTATGAAGAAAGAGTATTTTAAAGGTCTTTCCTGGTTTGCCTATCATAGAAATATAGAATAATGAATGCTAGAAGGGACCTCTGGAGTTCTTCTCTGTGCCACCCCCTCCTCCAATACAAGGCCAACTTTGATCAGGTTTTTGTAGGATATTGTCTAGTTGAGTATAGAATAGGCAGCCCATGGAATCCAAGGATAGCAATAATAGTGTAATTCAGTATTGTTCTTTTTTATTATTATTATTTTTTAATCTCTCATTAGCTAAATAACTCCAATTTTGTCATCTTTTTCATGATGAATAATATGCATATTTTTGTAGACATATTGTTGTGAAAAGTGTTTTTCAAAGGGAATACATCAGGCTTACTGAAGTCTAGGATATGAACATCTGGGAGAAGTGCAGTAGTTCTCTTTCTGGAAAGTAGTGTAGCATTGTGTTAAGAAATCTTGGCTATTGTGTAGAAATAAAAAAGAAAATAGCAACATAACAATTAAGCAAATGTTGTTGCACCATAAAGCACAAATCAATGAAGTTTAAACATTGAAATTTTTGAAATAAAACCTCCAAAATTGTTGTGTAAAAAGACTGGAAGAATTTTAAATATTTCATAATCTGCATATAGTTTCCCTCAAATTCAGAATAATCCATTCTAATATCGTATGGTTACAGCATAGTATTTTTCAGTTCAAAAGGGGATTTAAAATCAATCACCATTGATTTTTATTGGGTAGCTCTCAAAATTAAGGCCCTAATGTGTCAAGCAACTTATTTTTTTGTGTCATTTTATTTGGGGATATAGTGAGAGAGTACAGAGGTAAAATTTTGGTATGCAAAGGAATTGGCAATGAAAAAACATTTTCTCTAGAGATCTCATGATGTGCCATCAGGTATGTACACCTGTCTTCCAGCCGTGTGCTTTGCAGCCTGTGGTCCACAGATCCAGTGGTCCTGTGCTCTGCCTCGGGAGGACCATAAAGTAACCAAGAAATCTGCTGATATCTCTACATAAAGTCTACCAGGGGGAAGCAGATTGGAAAAAATTGTTGATCATTGCTTGGCTTGACCAACAGCAGCTGTACAATTTTATGCAAGTCATCAGAATAGGTAAGCTCAGCTATCTGTTCTGACATTCAAACCTATGAAGTTTGAACATGGAAGTAGCTGACTGCAGTGGACTGGTCATGACCTTAGAGTTACACACATGCTTAAATAGCCTACTGATTGAAGGACTAATTCTGTCTTTTGTTTGCTGATAACTGATCCAATTCACACATCAGAAAAAACAGTTATGAATTTGAGTTGTATATTTGGCAATCAAACATTTGAACTTCTCTATGAAACAATATGGACCTCTGACAGAGCAGGTCATAAAATGTGTTTATCATATGGTCATACTGAATAAGAGGAAATAAGGCAAGGGGGATTTGCTTGTAAGTATTTCAGCTGTTCCTCCTAAGACATGTGGGAGTCTTCTGATAGTTTTGAGAAACTACTTCTTCCACTAGTGGCTTCATAGGCCTCTGCCATTGCCAGTGGGTGGAGTTTCCTCCATCTGCACAGCAGATGAGAATTTTGGACAAGCAGTCATCACAGGAGTTCTTAAATGAGCTGAGAAATATCATATCTTAGGTACAAAAGCTTTTCAAGATCTTTTGAAATAAGATACATATTTCAATTTGGTTCTGTGGAGTTTATTTATAGATGGGGAAAAGATTTGATTGCAATACATTTTGGAGACTTTTCTAAGGAAAAATATAGCTAAATAATTGGAGTTTCTTCATTAGTACCTTTGAGTGGGGTTCCTATTGTTGGCATGTACATACTAAAATCAAAGTAAATATTTAAAAAAGTATGCTTTGAGAATGTTTTTAAAGCGAGTAGTAAATAATTGTAAATACTGTAAATATTGTACATGGGAAGCACCATCCATTCATTTGCTGATGCAGAGCTGTTTGTCCCGTTTAACAGCAAACAGGCTCTTCCTTTCCCAGAAGTTTTGTAACATCATGTGGCCTCTGTCCCAGTGGCTTTCAAAGCAATTTTATTTCTGCATAACATCTTATGTTATGAGAGTAAATCTTAGCATTGATACATCTCTGAACATCTAGAAAGTAACCCAAAATATGGTAACCTGCTTAAGTATTTGATAAGCAAATAGAATAACTGTGCTCTAATGTTGCTCTTTGCTAAGCTGTGGGAATTCAGTCATTATGTAACAGAAATTTAAAAAGAGAATTAAAAAAAATAGGATATCTACTATTTAATGATACTGAAGTAATTATCTCATCCTTCGCAAAACTTAGAAAAAAAAAAAAGCTAAAGCATTAATGTGTTTTTAAGCATACCAACCATAAAATGATTTGTAGATGAAAAAAATGTCCTGTTATCCTTGCTTATTTTACTAGTGAAAAAGTCAGCACTGAGTTACATAGTTAAACATCACTTCAAAACAAGGATGGTCTCTACTCTCTAGACCTGTATTTGCAAATATATTCAAATAAGCACAGCTTTCATGAGTGTTATTTGAATTTTACTGTACTGTAGAGTTATCATTAGCTCCATACATTTGTTGAGAACTGAAGTATCACCTCATGAGCATTTTGAACATGATGCAACTGCAAATCAGTACTTTTTTGTCAGACTGATTATGGTTCCTGGCACTCTAGAATCACCTGTCTTTAATTTAAAAATTAGGAAATAAAATAAGGGTAATTTTTATATAGTGAAAGACTGACTTCATAGATTTATGACAGATCAATCACTATATGTGTCTTACGTATTTTATTTTTCAGTACTATAGATATATTGAACAAAAATGTACTAGCATTTCTTATGAGATTATGGCCTTGTGCATTTGATAGCCTTCAAATTTCTTTGCATTGAGTAATAAATTTGTCCAATTTGGATTACCTGAAATACTGCATTTTAAAGAACAGAAAGAACATTAATAAGCAAAGTCAAAGAAACAAATGACTTTTTTTTTTTTTAATGCAACTTTCTATGTTCATTGATACTTGATTTCATTACAAGAAATTTGCATTAATAACTCTTTTTTTGGGGGGTGAAAGAGTTATTATCATCAAGAACCTTACTCTAAATTTCAGTCTTCTCTCTCTCTTCATAATTAATATTGTAATCTCTTCAGTGAATAAGTGACTTACCTGAAGATATTATGGATCCACTGTAATGCAGCAGTTACGATATGTTCTGATGAGTTTCCTTTAGCCTAGGGATAAAATATAGTCTGATCTCACAGCTAAGTGTGCTTTTATAAGGACGTTGGACCTACAGAGGTTCCTTCCAGCCTGTGATTCCCAGTCCTTTACACTTTAGTGAGAGCTGAGAATAACTTATAAAGAGCCAGTAGTAGACAAAATGGTTCCAAAAAGTCATCTCTACACATTGCTGAGTTAGCAGGAAATGAACTTAAGTTTGCGGCATGTTCATCAAAATGGGGAAAGAGATTGTTATTGTTCTGCTCTTGAATTTATATTAATGTCAGCAACCGTGTCCAGATCTCTAAATGTGAAATCTAAAAACAAGGGAAGTTAGGCTTTATAACCACCTTTCTGTTATGAAGCTTTATCTGAGTTTTGATGATGCTGTCACTTGGGTGAATCAGCTACAACAGGAGAAAATAGTGTCGTACTAATTCACTCACTAGAACTAGAACTCATCAGAACTCACTAGATCTGGTGCCTTGTGAGTAGAAAAAATAGGAAAAAAAACTTTTTGTAGAAGATCTGTCCTCCCATTCCCACTCATCCTTTCAGTTTCTGAAGACTTCAGAATCACAAGGTTTTAAACCAGCAAACTATTTTGTAGAGGACTGTGAAAATGACCTGCTATGTTGAAAATGGAAGAAAAGACTGTCCTTTGAGGCACAGTAGTAACCAGCATGTTTACTGGATTTTACAGTATATTTCAGTGTATTGCAGAGATTTATACCCCACTAGTTTTAAGTTTGCAGGCTTATATATCTTCCATCTCAAGCCTGAAAGGCTAAAACTACTCCGGACACAACTACTCATGTCCAACAGAATGAAATAGGTTTGGCACAATCAATTCCTCTGAAACCACTCTTTTTTTTTTTTTTTTTTTTTTTTTTTTTTTTTTTAAGGCTGAACAGTAATATGACCAGAGAACAGAGATAACTTATCAGAATATGGCAAAAAGGTGGTTGAAAAACAGGAATGTAAACACCAGTACAGTAATATGTAGGAAGCATTTTAAGCCTTATGTAAAAAGGTTTGGATAGGCAGGCAGTTTTCAGTAGTCAGTCATCATAGTGTCTTGAGTTCTGGGCAATGTAGCTAACTCCCTGCTAGTGTTATTATTTATTTATTCATTTATTTTTTCAGCATACAGGAGAAACACATGGCACAGAGTGGCAAAGAATAAGGCTGTGAGCCAAGAGAATTGTCCTATTTCCCATGACCCTTGGCAATTAGCTTCTCATGTTCCTCAGTATTCCTATTTGTAGAACAGATAAAAATTTGGTGTGTAACTTTCAACTTGTTTATAAAATGTCACAATATCCTTGGACAGAAAGTGCTGTGAAAATCTAATCTATTCTACCAAATAAAACCTCACATTACAAGCCTCTTTCTCTTTGAAAAGGAAAATAGATTCAGAAAGCTTAGATATTCTACTAGCTATAGTTGTACAGCTTAAAAGATCTTAACCATGTATTTATTAGAGAATGTGAAGAACCACCCATTATTACATTTATATGGATTGCTTCCTTTTGCTCAAGACTGAATATAGAAAGCAAGTAAGTATGTATTGAAATTTTGATAAGTGAGAAAAACCTCTTTCTTTAACCATGAATAGTAAATTGGAAGGACTCTGTAAAATTTTAGTGACACTTTTAATTGAAATGGGATTAAACTGAAACAGCTTTACAGTTTTTATTGACACTATGTCAACCCTTTCCATAGGTGGCATAGGGTGATGGCAGAGCAGAAGAATATGCAGGTTGTAAAAGAAGATCAGATATTTCATTGCTGATTCTGTAGGGCCTTTTACTTATTCTAAATGATCAAATGTGAGAAATGGACTGCAGATTTCTTCTGAAAGTATTTATTTCAATGAATTTAATGATTAATAGATTTCTATGTTTATGAGAGATTTCTCCAAAAGGGTTTATTTAACATAACCTATGTATTCTATGTGACAATGTGGTGTTGGTGTTTTTTATTTTTTTTAAACAATCTTTCAAATCAGAAATTATTTTTGATTTTTGAAAATTCAAAACTCAGATTTGATTAAGTGCTAAGTAACTTAAAATCACTATATTTTTTCAAAACAAATATTTTTATTTATTCACTGTTTTTAACTTTCACATAAATACTTCTGAAAGGTAAAACCAAGCACAACGCATGTTTATGTCTTTTATTTGAAAATCACTGAGTCAGATTCACAGTTTTAGTAGCACAATCTATCCTTGTTGAAAAGGATAAAAGTTACAGGATTAGGTGTTATTTTATACTTTAAAGTTCAGACTGAGACAAAATTTTAAACTACTGGCATCTGGAATTGATGTGTCTCCTGACTTAAAGAGGACTAAGCTAGTTAAATAAACATTACATGATATGAAAATGAGAAAGAGGAAAATTTCCTTTGCACTGAATGTCTTTGCGTAGCTACTACAAGATATGAACAGTATTTTTTTTCCTCTTGTTATCAACACTGTTTTTTGTTTGTTTTGCTTATATATATAATATATCTATAAATATAAATAATATATACAATAATAATTTATAAATTTATATAATAATTTAATATATATAATAATATATAAATATGAATGTATGTGTGCATATATATATATATATATATATATATACAGATACATATATATATAAAACCTTCTTGTGAAACTGTTCTGGCTGGGGAATGTGCAGGGCATAAATGTCCCTGACCTTGAAGGGAATTCTTCAAGTGGGACTCTGAGACATCAGCACTTTCAGATGTTTGCAGCTGCCTTGTCCCTATGTGTGCTTCAGCTGTTTCCTAGACAATCCAACAAACTCAATCACAGTAAATGAGTAAGTGCATTTTCTCATCAGAAAGAATATAAAAAGTGGCAGTGCAGTTCACTATTAATTAAACAGTGGCTGTTACTTCTGTGTCAAGAAATAGCAGGATGAGACTGATCTTCTCAGGTTTTCCATATAAAATAGTCAGGAAAATTCAGGGGGCTGGGAACTTCTATACCATTTTACCTCTATTATACTTCTCTGCTGATACACTATTTCTTCTTTTATTTTACTTCTATTTCTTTTGGTATGACATAGTTATGACTAA
This sequence comes from Anser brachyrhynchus, assembly GCF_964034855.1. NCBI lineage: Eukaryota > Metazoa > Chordata > Aves > Anseriformes > Anatidae > Anser > Anser brachyrhynchus. The sequence continues at coordinate 16,351,497 of NC_137701.1, forward strand.
ATGTCAGTAATGCCAGCAGCAACAAAAACAAAAGCAAAACTATAATAAAGTGAATATGCAAGACTGATGGGCCCTAACATAGTAAAAGCGGAACCCTTTGAACTTGTTTTGGGCTTTTTGAACAGAGACCTCTAAAATATTTTGTACAACTGAAGGTATGGTCTTTCAGTTGACAAATGACTTTCTGACAGAAATGTATTCAGAGAGACATTGCTATGGAGGATCTTCTTCAGAGGTCACTGAGGGGCTAAGCAGTCTTTATGTAGTTATTGCCTTAGCCTTTGGTGCTAAGGCAGAATCACAAGCGAAGAGACGAATATTCTCCCAACCTTCAGCCCTGCTCTTCTCTTCAGCTGACAGTCTGTGAGATATGGTTCATACGGTGCACGGAGAAAACATATTGTTCTGTGTCGTTTCTTATGTTTACACAAAACATAGTCTTTTTCAAAATCAGTTTGAGTATTGGAATTAATAGCCAAATTTAGATAAAGCCATTTGCTTGGAATAACTTTGGAATCTCTTAAAATTAGTATTATAGGGCATGGGTTTCTGGGAAGGTTTTATTTTAGTCTCCAGTGACGTGATATGGTATGCTGTGCAATTCTGTAGCAAAATAGCTGGCACTATTTGAAAAGTACAGTTTAGTAGTATTTTCCATTGTTCACAAACAAGGCTTTCTGATTTAACAAATAGTACTTCTTTCCTTTGGAAAACTGTAAATACTACAATTATAGATTCGCAGCAGAGCCAATTCAAGTCTTCTCAGAAGCACAAGCTAAACTTAATTTTGTCTCGGGACAAAATTAATTTTGTCTTAATTTTGCCTCGGGACACCAGTGTTCAGATCTCTACTGTGCTGCTACCCCAAATGCTATGCTGCCTGGGGCCGGTGGCATTTCTGACGTCTTTAAGTGGCAAGGAAGTGTGAGAGGCCCAGTGACATCTTAAAAGAGCTGAAACAGGCCAATATTTTGCTCTCTCTTATAGATCCTTTATATGTTTAGATGGCTTCCTAAAAATAAAGCAAGCAATCTGAAGGAAGTGTTTATTATACAACTTTTTAAATGACTTTTTAGGAAACAACTTCTGTGTGGCAATAGTAACGCCGTAGGCCAGAACCAAAGTCAAATAACTTCTATCAGCTGGAGGCTCTCTACAGCAGCATAAGAAGGTTGCCTCCTGCTTTTTAGTGTTGGCTGAACAGTGGGAAAAGAACAGAACTGCCGTGCTCTGAGAGTCTGAAAAAAAAACAACCTCAATTTAAACACGTAAAGCTACTGAATTAATTCCTTGCATGCATGACGCAGAAGTAGTTAATAGTCCAAACACATTTATTTTCTAGTTTGTAATAGATAAATTTGCATTGCATTAGCAAAAGTTTTCTTTAGAAAAAGATACCAAAAGTTTATGTATAAGATTATTGGGTACAGTGGCCATGAATACATTCACAACTGCATGATTGTATACATACATTTCTATTGGTTTTCAAAATCTCATGAAATTAAAAATTCATAGGTATTATTAATAACCCTTTTAGGGATGATATTTACCATGATCGTGGCAAATATAAAAGGCTATTGAGATGTCTGTAAATTCTACAGACAGAAAGCACCCGCGAAAGATACATTTTACTGGTTTAATAAATTCCTCTTATTGACCTGTGGTACAAAGTATTGTGCATAAATTGTATTTAATAATTTTGTATAGATGAAACAGTGAAGCCTGGGAGAGATAAGATATGAACTCCTTGCAGTTCTAGTTAGAGGGGGAATGTGTAAAATGCAGCTTCAGTAAATCCAGCGAGGACATCCTGGCAATTGTCCACTTAGTTGATCATTCAAATTGCTTTTTGTCAGCTGTTGATTCCTCTTTTCTGACTGTTAGCTCAACATAAAAATATACGGGCTAATATATGGATTTTAATGTCCAGTATCCATCCTATTCACACTTTAAAAATCTTTGAAAATATTCTTATTTTGTAAATTTAAGTTTTGGATCTTGCATATAATCATAAATCCTAGAAAGTGACTGAACATGATGAAATATACATATATTATATATATATTATATATATATATTTTATACATATAAACAGGTGAGCTGTCTTTCAAGAAACTATTGTTTTACATGGCCTTTTATTATTAGCTCATTTCATCATAACTGATGCTTTAGCAAGTTCATCTTTCAGTTCCTTTCTTATCCTCACATTAAAATATCTGAATGTGATTTGGAGGGATTTTGAGGTCAAACGAGCAGCCCCCATGTGAAGTCCAGGTAGCAGCCTGCATTCTGCTGTTGCTGGTGGTAGCAGTGGTGTGAGTCTGTTCCTCGGGGGCAGGCACGGCCTCACAGAGATGACTGAAAAAGAATCTCAGCCAGTCTCTCCCCAGGGAACCGCAGTGTGTGTCCTCAGCTCAAAGGGACGGGGGGGCTGAGAAGATTTAGTACTGGGAGACAGGAAGGGGGAGGAGGGAGATGCTTACACTGGAACACTCGCATGTTCCCTGGGTAACCGGGTAGTCAGACCGAGAAACTAATAAATTGGATGAAGAGTGTAGAACCCAAGCTTGGACTACAGATCATAGTTCATCTCAAAAGAGAACAAAAAGAAATTATCATACATTTTATCAGATGGGTTTTGTTCCCACTTATGTTATGGCCTATACATTATTTACTCAGAAGTAGAGGTAGATGTAATCTATGTCGCTTTAGTACCATGTTGGTGGTGCAAAAAGATTTTGATGCAACAATCTCCATTACTTTCCTATGTGTGTTACTCTGGGGTCATGCTTGAATGAGAAGTAAATTAAAACCTGGGCACAGTAACAAAGGAGGCCTGCTTGTTAAATCAGGTTATAATCAATTGAGAAAGGTGAAAAATCATACAAAACGAGGGATAATTGTGTTTCTGATATCTCAGAAGACTGCAGTTTATATGCGCTTTCTCTGTCTCCGTCTCTGGCTTTCTCTTTTTTTTTTTTCTGTTCTCCTCACAACACATGTACGAGATCGGCTTTTTATGTCATACTGCAGTAGCACCATCCCACACACTCTCTGTCTCTGAAGAAATGTAATCCTTCTCCTGTTATATCTTCAAGTAGATTTCAGTGATTTCTGAACTGAATATCTTCTGTCTGGAGGAGCATCTATCTGCTTAACCTGTAAAGAAATGACAGCCTAGGCGTGAATCAGTCGCTCAAATACAGGCATCTAGTGCCATCTGAGACACCTCAGGGTGTCTGAGACATCCACCCAGGGCTGGCAGCTATGTCACAGGACCTGCAGGACACCTGCGCTCTTCTGGAGCAGCAGCTGGGGACCAGGTGAGATACGCCAGGGCATCTCAAATGGTGCTAGATGCCTGTATTAGATAATGGATTTGAGCCTCCTGTTTCTGGGCATAATGTATATTTAATGTATAAGATGACTAATCAGAAGTTAAGGTCCTGGTTTTGTTTTTGTTTTGTTCTGAGGCCAAGTTGTACAAATCTGTAATTACGTCGTCTCCCTCTTGATGCTAATGAGACTGCTTCTCCACGTAATTGCTTACTGTTTTGGGTACATGACTGAGCTCTCCAGCTCTCCAGTCTGGCTATGCAGCAGCTGTTCTTGAAGGGAACCTTGATAAATGACAGATCATTCAAAATTTTTCTAGTTCATAATATCAAAGTAGCAAAGCCACACAACTTGTAGAGCTAATAAGTAAAAACGGTCATGCATGTTTACACAGAATGCTTTGCACTTTAGGGCTTGTAAAATCTTCTGTCAATTCTGATACTGTACAATTTGTTCAAGAAACAAGAGACTAGAGTATATAGCATCTTTTTCTGAGACCAGATTTATGTTTTGTATGCCAAAATAACATTAAGCAAATCCTCTTCTTCCTGCTAAAGAAGCTAGCCAGTGTGTAGCTCTCAGGAATTTTCTTTTTCAGTGATAAACATTACTTCAAAAACTTTTCCATACACCTGGGTACTGACCAAAGACAACAAACAACGGAACAGGAAACCATAATTCAATTCTTTACTATATAGAAAGCTTTGCAGATGACCTAAGCAGCTACATTATTTATATGCACTGGCTTTTTAGAGGTTTATATGTTTTTTTGGCTGGTGGAAATGGAAAATCTCTTTTGGTGTATTCTATGTACATTTAACTGGTTTTTAATCCTCTCCACAGGTATATGCCTATATTGCTTTTTCTTCTGCTTCAGAGAGCAAGATAGAAAAACAGGCATAAAGCATTCCCACTGATATTCCTTTCAAACATGTAAATGTTGCAGACCAAACTGGTTGCACAGCTTTAAATGCTGGGGACTTAGAGCCAAATCAGTACAGCAGGGACCTTTCTGTTATTAAAAATTTCCTTGCTTGAAATGGATATTAGAGGCACTTGTGGTATATTATATTTTTATTATGAACGCTATTTCTTTTTTCCTTTTCCATATCTAGTGTTGATTATCTATTTGGTTAATACTTTTTAAAGCCTGACTTAATTATTTTCTTAATAATTGAAATTTTAACATATCAGAGCTGAAACTTGTGCCAAACCCCAAACCTGAAGACAGCATGGGTTGCTCTGTAGATTGACTTCTTTCCTTTGACCTAGGTTGAGAAAGCTACAGGCAGCAGAGCTGCTTTTGGTAGTGTTTGTTGGGTCATGGGAAGAAGCCAATTATTCCAACATATTAGGCGTATACAGTTCCTTGGAAGTATTTCCTTTGCAGTGATATGTAGAAGTACATCTCAAAGAAAAGAAATGAAAAGTAAAATATTAATGTACTGTGGCAGTAGTTTTCCTTCCTTTGTTTTGTTTTGTTTTGTTTTTGTTCGGAGAGGTCTCAGGCATTTTCATCTACATGACCTCTCCAGCTGATATTGATGCACAGCTAGCTGTATTGATAGGCATGTGAAAGTTCAAGGGATCTTTTAGTATTATGCCAGTTATGATTCTCCAAGCTGCTTAATAGAGTGTTTCTTTTTGACATTTGTAGATATTTTCAGTTGATGTATGTCTCTCTAGAGACAAAGAACTGAAGCTGAAATTTCCTATCATTCTGTCAAAAATGACTGAACAAAACAAGAACAAAAAAGTACATTGTGCCTCCAGGAACTTTAAACATTTCTGAATAGTAGATAGGATATGTTCCAGTTCTCTAAAATCTTTATCTTTTTAAATCCATCCTATACAACTGTCATGAAAATTTGTCTTCTAAACATACATCGGGAATATGGGATCAAAACCTGCTAAATATTGCATGTATTATGTATTGCAGTTCTTGTGAGAAGTTTAGAATACAGAAATCGAAATCTGATGGGTGAGCAGAACTTTAGGTCAGGCACTTTTGCACAAGATAGATTTCCTGCTCTTCTGGAGAGATGATAATTACGTGTTCAGTTGACCTGGTTCCACAGATGTAATTGGATCATTAGATTAAATCTTGACTCCATTGATATAATTTTTCATCTTTGTTCTGTTGGAAGAGGGGCTAGCTTAGGTATTAGAGTTACAATTTATGTATTTATGTGTGAATAGCTCTTATGAAGTGGTCTCAACTTAAAATCAAGGGTTTGGCACCTTCTGCTGGAGCTGACAGCACTTCCACAGCCATTTACAATCATGCTATTAATAAATTATTGATTAGTTAAAAGAGAAAGTTTATTTGTGAAAAGGAACATGAATGAGAAGTTAATAGGCTCATTTATCTCCCTTATGATTTTTTAGTCTCTGCTTTGCCACCTGCTCCTCTCTGAAAATATGCAGTCAATTTCCTTCAGCATGCACAAGAAAAAAATCTACAGAATTGTGAATTAAGATGCTTATTTTCATAGCTGGACATCCTGGTTTCTACTCCATCCTGGTGTCCTAGTCAGTGGTCATAAGCAAAATGGATTATAAAATCACGAAGACTAGGAACTGACCAGACTGTTGTTTGTGGTTGGGCTTCTGAGAGTTCCCCTGATAAAACAGACATTCTGGAATTGGCTGAAACATACTTATGTCAGCTAAGCAGAGGTCTAATGTACATACTGATTTAGAGGAGCAGAACAATCCTTATCAGATGGCCCAGAGGCTGATGCATGTGAGAATCAACTGCCGAAGACATAAAGCTGTTCTGTCAAGTACCAGTGTGAACATGCAGAAAAATGCAAAGTGACTGCAAAATGCTTCCACTGTTCTGTGCTCTACTGATAAGAGGTTTTTGACAAAATACAGGCTTGCTTTTCATAAGAAAATGCTAATTTTTCTGAACGAAAAGCTTTTCTGATACCGTATCACGTTCAATGACATTTTGGTTGAGAGAAGGATCCATACTTATGGCCTACATGATACATTCTCTGTTATTCAGAAATAATTTTTGTTTTCTTTGTGAAATATATTGAAAAGTCTGAGGAAGTTTTTGTGCTTTGTGTACTGTATTAAATGCTATGAATGCCTGTCATTAAGTATAAAAGATAAATATTGCGATTATGTCAAATCTGAATGCAGAGTAGAACATGTGACCTTAGGAGAACCACTGTAACTCATAGATTTGCCGTGATTACCACAAAATAAGACATTCTTATTTTAAATTTTAGAATGATAGCTAAATCTAGAAGCTATATAAAAACAGTCAAGTTCTATAGGAGGATGCTGATAAATGATCTGGCAGATCGCACAATTATACTGTCTGATGTAGCAGTAGAGAAACTGCAGGGACATATTTTCATTAATAGAAGAAATGCACTAAAATAAATCCATTCCACAATGGTGTTTATCTTTTAACAGTTAGGAGCAGCTAGCTAAATGCAATGACAGGTCCATTAAATAAAGATTCTATAGGCATCGTGAATAGGATTATCATGACATATTTATCTAAGTTTCTTTTTAAAACTCAAAATCTCTAAAAGGTCTGAAAAACCTCTTAACTGACTTTTATGGGGTTCCTATAATCCTATTTATAAAAGAAAAGTTTCCATGCTCATTCACTGATGTAGGTCCACAAAATATTGTTTAAAGATTTTTCTGGTTAAACAAGATTTATGAGACAATATGTTTTGGAAAAATGCCACAGTCTTACAAATGTGGGATTGGGAGGTGCTGACAAGATTCAGAAAAGCAGCTCAAAAACTGAATTATTCATCACAAGGAAACATTGGAGAAATTCTGAACAAAAGTAATTATAATTTCCAAAGCAGACCTAGGCCATGTATGCATTACATCTACAGCATTAGAAGGGATGCTACAGAAAACCTTGGTGATGCTTAAGGTAGCATTTATTCCATCACCATCAAAGAGAGGAAAAATTAGTTTGCTTTATAAGACACCGAAAATTCATAGTTTAAGACAACTATGAATCTGGTGGAGTATTATCTGGTGGAGTTAACTGGAATACACATAAAAGGTTTGCAAAATCAAATAATATTTTGTTAAAGATGACGTATTTTCCTTTTGGAATATTTCATGCCAGTTCAAAATCATTCTACCATATATACAATTTATAACTTGGACCTCTAAAGAGGCTACATCAGAAACTATCCTGGTTAAGTTTATTCTTGGTGTGTAACAAGAACAGCAGAGAGGAAAGGAAAGATTGTCCTTAGCAAAGCTTAGTGCTAAGTCATGAGTTCCAATAATCTGGATATATAGATGTGGATATGATACAAAACAGTTTGGTACTTGTGTTGTTTGAAAAATACTCATACAGTGAATCCTTCTTCTATGTGTGGGAAAGCTTCTCTGTTTGTCGAGTCCCAGAGTCCCACCTTACTTACACGAAAGTCACTATTTGGCGTAGGTGGCTGCTTCTTCATCTCAGCAGGATATTGGCAAAGCTCTGCTCCCGCTGGGGGTTTCCAAAGGATTCCTTCTTGAATTCTTTGTGAGCTAGGCCTATAAAGAAAAGAAGATATAATAGAGGATTTACTATCTCAAACCAATATAATTTATAAATTTTTGTATTCAAAGGACTGAAAGTTTGCTGGAGAGCATTGAACATGAATTGAGTGGAAAGATTAATGGCAAAGCAGACGAAAAGATACAGTCTTTATTGCCGTAATCTTTTCACTTGTTTTTGTGCTTCTTTGGGCTAAATTGATCAGAGAATTAGTGTTTAAAATGAATCTGAATAGCTTTACTCACTTTTACTCGGAAGCTTTCACAGGCTTCTGAAGGAAAGGCGTTGGTATGTGCACAGTGCAGCTGGACTTGTGGGGCTAATGTGATTTATGAAAAGTAATTGCAGCCTGAATTTTCAGCTGAAAAATGATAGGACAGTCCGGTTGAAACCAGAGGTGGTAAGCCACAGAGGTAAAACTCACAAATCTTCCTCAAAAAGAAATTATTCCTATGTTTATATTATATGTTGTCAGATTCTGGGGCTCACATTTATTTATGATCAAATATGTACCTGTATGTCATGCTATTATGCTTCTGAGAAGAATTAATTAATTCCTCCTACTACAAAAGCAATTGAAATCCATGTCAGAAAGCTAGATATCGTAAATGAGGTCATGAAAGTTTAGTAAATTTTAAGTCATTTCTGTAATCATGTTTGTGGTTGAGGTGCCAAGATCGCTTTTTTAAATACATCAGAATGTAGCAAAATAGCTCTGGTTGAGTAAGCTCCTCCAATTCTATTATCAGAAATTAGAATCTATAATCAGAATTAGATCTTCATCTGATTAATCCTCTTCCAGAGTTATTGTTGTTATTTAGTGAAATCAGTTTTAAAAGGTTTATTTCTTTGTACTGCAAGTTTTTTTTTTTTGTGTGTGTGTGTGCATGTGTTTGGTCATATAATGCTGCTCTAGTTTGAACTTTAATAAGGGTATTCTAGAGAAGAGTCTGAGATTAACTATTCTGGATTAAAATTTAAACTAAATACATCTGGCATAGCTTCAAAATAATAAGCATAGTGAATGAAAAGCTTAAACAAATATTTATGTACTAGTACATTTTGAAAACAAGGGTAGATAACAGATATTTTATGGCAAATTATACTTTAAATTACTCCATGGATTAACTTCACACTCAACCTGATTCACAGCAATACGAATTCTTTAATTCCTGATCCAGGATCTACAGGAAGAAAATTATTACACTGATTTTAGTTTCATTTTTTCTTCATGTAAAATACATTAACATGTATCCAACTGTAGCATACTAGCAGTATTTTAAGGTATATGCTGATCTATGCAAAGTTAGAAGTACATTTGTCAGACAGCAAATTTAAAAGATAATAAAAATGATTAGTAGATTAATAGAAAAGTAGTCCTTTAGTTTTCCAAAAGTTATGCCATTAATCATATTTTTTCTTCTGGGTGCAGACAGTTTTTCATTGCTGTTAGCTGTTCCTGTTTATCTCACTTTAATTTTATGGTATTGAGTCTTGGGCAAGATTCTTCATAAAAATACATAAATATTTCTGCTAGTTTAGTTACTCTATTAAATGTCAGTGTCTCTACTCTGTTCACATTTCATTCATATTCCTTGGCTGACTATGACAGAGGAAGGCTTTAACCTGACTTTCTCACATACTCTCAGTTAATCAATCAGGCATTTCAGCACAGGTTTCCTAAAAAGGAAGCAAATCTGTCTTTTAACATCTTCCTTTTTTCCTTAAATGTTTAAAAGCTAGATTTAGGTCTCCTTATTGCTCGATTTGATCCCCCAGCCTCAAGGTGGGTGCACGTTTTTCTACTCCAGCGTGTATTTAATTTATTTATCTATAGGAATACCTCTAACAACTTTATCACTACAGAGTTGTTAAAAAATTGGAGCATATATATATCCCCCTTTCAGTTGGGTGTTTTGTGACTCTCTTGCTTTTCCATATTTTTTTTTTGACTTGTATCCTCACTATGGAAACAAATGTATTTTTTAATCTCTCTCTCTTTCTTTTTGTATCATTTCAGAAAATGCAAACCTCTGGCAATGTTAACACTGTAATCTTTCACACATCTTTCCAAATTGCATCCTTGAATCCTTGGGTCAACCTACCAATGTCTCAAAGTTTACAATTTTAATGTTCCCTACAATAAAACTTTCAGTCAAAAACAATCATAAAAAAGGGCATTAGGAAAACACCAAACCCACATAAATAATGAGCCGAGATAGATATAGAATGGCTTACAAGGCACAATTCCAAGTATGGTCAAATCAAGTGTTATTGAACATCACATAGCAAAGAGCCAACCAGGGTCTTGACATACTATTCAAACCATATAAGCACATAGGCAGTCTGCAGCAGTTACTGTCATTTGCTGACCTAAGAGCGAGCGGTGGCCTCCCAAAAAGGTGATATCTCTTTGATTTTCTGTCATTTTCAGATTATCTTTCTGCAGTGAATTTACACTCTAACATGAAAATTCTCAATCTGTAATATTAACAATAAAATCTTAAGTAGGGTTTTCATCACAATGACCACAATCAAACAGGCTGTAAACACTAATTTCATAAAAGTTGAGCTCTTATTTTTGTGGTTTTCTTGATCAAGGCACACATACAAAGCTACATTCAGTGAAAATCAATCTTCTTTAGCATTATAATTTATTTTTCTTTTACCATCAACTATTGAAGAATGCCCTGCATTGCATACTCAAGACATTATGCAAATGTGGGCAGGTGAAAGTAATATATTGATAGTTTAGTACTGAATCAGGCACTTTCTCATTGGCATTAATTTATAAAATGAAACTCCTGTATACTTTGCTCTAGTACTTCTCTATGGTCATTATTCAGTTGAGCACTCCCTTGTGATTGAGGCCTGGATTGATCACCAAAGTATTACAGCTGACTTGTTTTCCTTGGTCAAACTACCGTTTTACTTCTCTGAGTGATGTTATTTTAGATTAAAGTGAATAACTTGATTTAAAAAATGAGGATTCCAATTAAAAAAAAAAAAGAAAAGATAGAATCTGAAAAAAACCACCAAAACAAACAAACAAACAACAACAAAAAACAATGCACTGTTTGAGAAAGACAGACAAATCACACTATGTAGTTCCAGTTTCTAAATCTTTCTAAAAAACTGTTTTACTGACTATTTTGATTTCAAGTCACATCTGGTATGTATTATACACACAGGCTTTTCCTAAATCTGTGGTACGTGTAGATGAACACTATCTTGTAACATAGACTCAAGAACTTTACTAGTTTTCTCTTTCAAAATTCAGCTATAACCAGGTTCTTATTTGGAAGGAATGTCAGGACTTTGCAGAGAATCTGAAGGGTAGTGATTCATTAAATAGAGCTATGAAAAATGAAGTACTGCTTAGCAGTTCTCTTAGTCATGACCATAAGGGAGTTGAACTTTACAGATTACCTTTCACATTCCTAGAGAAGTATATTTAAGGATTTTGTGCTATCATCTGAAGAATTCAGACTTAAATTTCTGAGTCCGAGACAGGCACAGAAATTAATAACAAAATTTTATGTTACTGAAAGCTGCTTTTGAATTTTTCTTGTAAACCACTGCTTGCCTCAAAGCCCAGTTATTTTCCTGCTGAAAGCACTTTCTGGTATAGGATTTGTTTATATAACAAACAACATTTATAAGCAATTTCGCAAGTAATTAAATATAGCTGGATGAATTTGGTTATGTGGTTCATTTTGAAATCAGTGTAGGACTTTTTTTTATAAAGTGATGGAATGGTGCATAATTTGGCAACTAAGAAAGATGGTCATCGTGTTGGACAGAAAGTCTGATAATTATTTCATTTTTTTTCCATTAAAGTATAAGAGGTGCTTTATAAGGCACTGTCCATGTACTTTGTCTTAGGAAAGTATTATTGATCTGATTCTCTTGTTAGCAGGATCACTTATATGATGGTGTACCTTCTTAGACATGAGTGATGATTAATTACAGAACTTTCTTTTTAAAACAAGGAAACACCTTTTTTTTCTTCTGTAGAAAGCATGACACATTCTTAGAAATTCTGCTGCTGTCCGTTTGGGCTGAGAGATATCTTCTGTGTTACATTTTCTTTCACCTGGAGATATGGAGGTATTCAATAAGATGTCTGCTGCAAAATTCTTGGTGAACCAATTCTAGGTTGGATGTGGTACTAAGGGACGTGATTTGGTGGGTAATGTTGGTGGTAGGGGAATGGTTGGACCAGATGATCTCAGAGGTCTTTTCTAGCCTTAATGGTTCTATGATTCTATGACAGCCTGTATACTGTATGATGGATAATGGGTTGAAAGTTTTATTGGTCAAGATTAACTTTGTTTCTGGAAATATTCTTTCCAATGAATTGCAGGGACTTGTTTCTGTTTAGTTCTACCCATTCTGAAATATTCAAAGATGGAGCTATCAAGGACAGATAGTGAATTTCAGTTTCACACCTTAATTCAAATTTATTTTCTCATGTAGACAAGACCTAGATCAAGTTCACATGTGTAAGAATGGTCATGTTACATTTCATCCTACTTAAAGAATATAGGGGAAATGTCATCTGCTTGATTTTTTCCTCTTTTAAACCTTTATACAGCTCTCAAGTGTGTTTAAGCTTTTCTAATGTTCTACTTCTCATTACCAAGATCTACTTTGAAGTACTTTGATTTGGCAATTCTTCAGTGGAACATTTATTTTTAACAATTCCAAATGCCAGAAGTAAGTTTCACACATTACATAGAGTGCTGGATTCTAGCATCTCCTACTTTTTTTCTCTTTTCTTCGTTTAATTGCAGTATTACAATTTTAAATAAAAACCCTATTCATATTTTTACATTGTTATATACATTACACGTACTCTATCCTTTCTTCAGAACCACTGAGATGGTAATGATTTTACAGAAAAATTGTACTGTAATTACTACAGCTGTTGTGCTAAAGCATTTATGTCTTGCTCTGTCTTTTGAATGAAAAAATCTTTTATTGAAAATAGATGTGTTGAAGCTGTTAATTATTCAGTAAAAAAGACATCTGAATTAAGGTGCTTTTTTTTTGTTTTCTATAACATTTTAGGCAGAGTAGAGTGACTTTTAAATAATTTTAGTACTTTATTCAATAGTCCATGATAGTTCATAATGAAAATATTTGTATTTTTTATATTTCACAATTATTTTCCAATAAATAGAGATCTGTGCTTCATTCATCATGACATACTTTTAAACCAGAATTCAAAATAAATTGACTCTGTCATCCCATCTGGAAGGCATAATTATCCTATATATTAAAAGTATAACCTTTTTATTCTGGTACTTAAAGTGCTTAAATTTAATTATAAGTTTGACTTAGTAGAACATAGGACTTCTAAACCAAATGACAAGTTAAAGCTTGACCTCAAGTAAGTTTATGTTTGTGTTGAAGGCACGGTCACATGGACTGGTCCAGATTGGCCAGCTGAACTAACTATCTTGACAGCATAACTGCACATACAAACAAATTTAAATATTGCCAGAAGTGTTAGCTGTAAAGATTTATATATGTTCTTCTATGATATTCCTCAGGGAAATTCTGTTCTGGTTCTAATCGTTATCTTCAAGAAATCAAAATGTTAACTCTATGCAGACTATGTCGTATTTAATACAGTTTGATTCTATAGAGAAGACACAGAACAAAGTGTTGTATTAATGTTAGTGAAGGACACTTCCTGGGTTGTTTGCTCATACTTGACTTTTATCAGGGAGAAGGAAGGATATTCATGCTAAGTGTCATAAATGAAGTTTCTTTAATAATTGGGTGTTTCAGTGCCTAGCACTTACCAAACTTCTGCCCTTAACAATCACAGAAATTGCATCAAAGAGACTTTCAGTATATCTTATGAGTAGTCTAGATTTTTTTTTTTTTTTTTTCAGTACAAGGTTACCAATTCTGGTTAATGTGGTCTTAAATGAAAGAACACTAGTTGGCTTTTTAAATGATGGTTTCTTCTTAATGTTTCTAAAAGGACTTTCTGCCTCTTTGCATGCTGTTTTTCAAGGATGAATATCAGTATTCTTCAACCCACATTTTCTGATCCTGAGGAATGAAAGAGATATTCAGCATAATGGTTCAGCATGGGTATACCATCCCCTCTATGCTAATGACTTCAGGGTGAATGAGAGGAGAGACAGAATGAAAGAGTAATGAGAGATCTATTTCCAAACCTTTATCAATTTTGTGATATTTGATAAGATGATAAGATACCACTGCATGAGGACATACTCTCACATCTATGAGTTCCAAGAGTAACTAAAGTAAAATACAGCTTCTAGCAGTACTGTGTAGCAGGTAGGGAACAAGAGAGTTCAGAACCAGAAAGAAGTATTTTCAGACCATTAAATTTATCCAATTGCTGACATGAGAGACTCCATGCTTTGGGTTGTGTTACGAAATCAAGTATTTGGTGCGTGAAGATCATATTAAAACAGTCTGGATCATGTGAAGGAGAGAGGGATTGTGGCATAATACCATTGTCTGGAGAAATGCTTTCTAGCAGGAACTCTTTTAAACCAGCAGACATCTTCCATCCTATGACACTGTGACCATCCATGGGTCAGAAGTAGGTCATGATCTTTCTTACAAGTACATGAGATGCAGTTGCCATGAAGAGCTGCTGTGAGGTAGGGTTAACAGAGTTCTTCAGAAGCATAGAAAGAGACCTGTGCCAGGTCTGCACTCCTCTGATGATTTTCAGTGATACAGAGGTTTGGATATATATATATATATTATATATATATACACATATATATATATATATTTTTTTTTTTCCTGGAATTTAGAGCCAACGCATGAATATGATGGGAGGAATATCTCTGTGATGTAATCTCTTTGGAAATATCCTTCTTCTGCCATGATTTAAAATAAATAAGTAAATAAAAATTAATAAAGAATGCAGGAGACTGCTTTGGAAGATTTAGGGGCTAAACTTCTGCCTCTTAGCAGTTTCTTCAGCCTCTTACCAGCTTCTTCGATTACTGTGCTCAAAGTTGCTGTTTGCAGCACAATTAAAGCTTTTTACTTGTCTATGAGGGATAAAGGATATGTGACTTTTCTGTGAGTTTATTGCATTAACTTCAGCAAGTAAGACTTACTGAAAGTCTTTCATCATTTTTAAGCATGATTTTTGGCAGGTGATGAGTTTACATTTGATTTCCCAGCTTGTTGTTGATAGTGAATTTAGCTAGATTATGATGAAGAGTTTGAGACATACAGACTGTTCAAGTGTTTGGCAACTTCAAGATTAAATAGCTTTAACTGACATTCTATACGATGTATATAAAATCCAGGGGAACCTTATAGATCAAATGTCAGTCTTCAGACAAAAATAGAGATTTATCAAAAAACATTCAAAGGATTTACAAATCCTTAGTATTTACAAATCAGTCCAATAGATGATGTATTATTTGATTTTTATTTTATAGATTGATTGTGAAATGGGAATATGAGATAGTCAAAATGGAAACTGAGACAATAAAAATACCCATAGAGTTTAGGGTAAGGAGAGACTGGTTGGTTACCGGTTGGATCTAATACACGACAGAGAAAACACTTGAATGTGTATACATATTAAGTTATTTGCTTTAGAGAGCTTGGATCAGTTTATGATTTCAAGTGGAAACCATGTAAGACACTTTTGCTTTGTGTGATTTCAGCTAGACATTAAAGAAAACTTGGAAATTTTGACTAAATTTTAATTAAGCCTTTAAACACACTTGACCCTGATACTAAATGAGACCCAGAGGAAGTATTTACATGGTATTACTATGAAAATGTACAGAGTGAGTAAGGTAAAATGAATTGAAGCCTAATAGGCAATGCCTGCCTGAAGGAAACCGCTTCATGTTGCATAAACATGATTAATATTTAAACAGCCAAGGCAATATCACCATGAAAATGCATTTTTTCATTACGAAGCTGTAGCTTTGAGTGTGTGTTATATAGCTGCAGAATTTCTATTTTAATTCTTCAATATGGGTTTGAAGTTTTGGTATATCAAGATGTTGGCTGAATTACCAGCAAATTCAATATTTATTTTCCAATGACTGAATCATAATTACAGATCAGTGTGTACCACTCACAGAGCTTAAAATAATCACAAAATGAATTGTGATTCGTGAAACCCTTAGCAACCACGAGGCTTCCTGTGCATATGCTCAGACATAGGAGTGACTGAGAAGTAGTTTCATAAAACACATTTGCAGCACCAAAAGTGTAATATATCTTTCTTGTATTTCTCAATAACTGAATTTATTGAGACAGCACCTCTAATTAGAAGAAATATTAGTTAACTGCCTTGCTACAGTTTCAGGAAGCAAAACACATATCAAGGTCTGAGTAAGGAGCCATCAGTTTCAATTGCTCTCCATTGACATGTTGGTCCCTGCCTTGACTGGCAAAATGTCCCCATGTCAACACAATTTTCAGTACCATAGTGTAAAAAACCTCAAAGTAGAGGTTAGCTATTTTGAAGTCACGTTAGTTGGCCAGGATGTAACTGCAGGTGGGAGTGGGGAAACAGGAGTGGCTACCCAAAGGAATTATTCCTGAATCTTTATTAGCATATTTTGGATTTTTTCCCACTGCCTCTCATCCATTTATATGATCTGGTCTTTCACAGCCATGTATTAAAAATATTACAGATATATCCAGATACAATGGAAACTGTGATTTTCCTGTTTCATATTTATGAGAGACAATATTTATCTCCCATCTTGCAGAAAACATGCAGAAGGGAAATTATAGCCTTTGTCATCATAATAAAAGATTTCTAGTAATCCTTATGTTATTATTATTTTTACTTGAAGAAGTAAAGTGTGGACTTTGTACATGATTGCTTGTTATTATTACATTTTTTTTTTTTATTTCTGATCTGAGTCATTTTTAAGTATTTGACAGAGAGACTGGATTATTTATACATAGATTTATTTTGTATATGCATGTTCTTCTTAGAAAAATATAAAATTCAAATGATATTGAGTCACGTGTAAATAATTTGGTGAATTTATGTAGGGAATTTTAGAATTCAAGGGAAATAATAATATGTTTTATTTGTCGTGACTTTTCCAAGATGAAGGTTTTCCATTTCCATTTTGGATTTTCCCCAATCAAACGATTTTCCTAAATCTTGAATGTGCAGGCAGGTCATACTACTTAGATTCTGGGAGTGGGTTCTTTTAAATAAAGGAGCTGAACGTTCCATTGTTAATGTGGTGGAGCTGCTGGATATTGGCCCTTTTTCAGAGTGTTCATGTTTGAATGAGGATATAACTTCTGCCTTTGAAAGCTGAGGATCTATTGGGTGAGCAATGGTTTCTGTGGATTGTGAAAATTATTCAAGTGATTTACAAGAATCACTACAGGTAGCTAAATTAGCTTCCAGTTTTAATTTTCCAGTTCATTTTTTCAGAGGAAAATTTCCCACTTCTCCAAATTTTTAAAAAACTTTTGATGTTTAAATTGTAACTAGCCAGATTGTCAGAACATGGCTACTCTCCTCCTCCTTACTTTAATTTCATGCCACATACCAGTCCATTTTTAATTTGTAACGTTCACATAGAGAGACAAATCACTTGTATAATAAGTTGCAATTATTGACCTAGTTTTCTTAGTCAATACTAAATTGTCTAAACAAAACATGAAATTACTGTTCACAATTACTGTTCTGTCCTTACTCTTATTAACATGTTGTCAGTACTTGCTCACCATTTTGTCAAGGAATTAACACAAGGATTTTCTCAGCTGGTTTATGGGAACATAATGATTTACAACTTGTAATTGTAGTTCAAGTAACCAACAGATAATTTTTAAACTGGCATTGTGATTATTGAATATTAAGAGAAATAACTCATTCCCCCCCCCCCCGAAATTAGCATCAGCATTTTTTAGTATATTATTATTGATTAGAATATTTTATTTTCAAATAATTATTAGGATATTAATTGTCCATCCTTAAACAGTCACTTCCATTAATTTCAAAAGATAATAGGAAACAGGGTTTAATTATGGTTTACTCTTTGCAGTTTACTTCACTTCCTCTTTAATAGGAGCTGTTGCAAAAGCCAGCTATTTTGTACAAAGTTTCCAAAACAGTTTTAAGTTAAGTCCAGATGTGTAAGTTATAAAGCTGGTTCTTTACATTGTTTGGTAGTAGGGAGGAGCAGCTGGCAGATCAGGGCATTCTTTGGAAGTTAATTTCAGGTTCAATTTTCTTCCTCTGGTTCTTGAAGACTGCTAAGCTGAACCTGTGACTCCCATTTATTCTCAGTGATCACTAGCAATTTTCCCTTTGAAAAGGAAGAGGCAGTCTTTAAAATCTGAAATTGAAATTGTCATTTACCTCTCTACCTAACAATCTCCATTCTTAATAAACCTGTCTCTGTCACCTTTCTTTGTAATCATTTCAATACGTATTTAGGATAGTTTTTCCATCCATATTTCTTAGTATTGTTGAATGCTTGATTCCATAGAATAAAACATTTTCTTTTGAAAGCATTGCAAACAGCCTTTTTAATCACTGATTACTTATCTTCATCTTCCCCCCTTATTACTGAAACTGTCATAGGAAACCTTCTTAAATAACCTAAAATCTGTCCTCAGTTAATCTGGTACAACCCCTGAAAGTTACAGTTTCTCAAAACTTTAATTCAAACATTGGGTAAAGAGAATTTCAGTGGGGAAGGAGGGAAGAACTGCATCCTGATTTTGATACTGTTAATCAAGAACATTCAACTTCTGCTCCCAGTCAAATCCTCCTTTTCTCCTGTTTTGGCTGTGTTGCTGTCTGGACTTCAGAGCTTGTTGCCCACAGCTGGACAAAAGTGTCAGATGCACAGGGGTGAGGGCTGGGCAAGCACTGCCTCTGCTGCTGCTCCTGCTCACCTCACAGGAAGCGCTATCAAAAGTAGGTGGGAGCAGAGTGTGCTTGGATCGTCCAGTATTTTTTTAATACCACAGTGCTGTTAATGGTGTTTACCAGAAGATGGTTCTCCACCCACTCCCTTTATTACTTGCAGATGTATCTTTCACCCTTACAAACTGGGACTGCTAGTTTTAAAATGTTGTTGTCAGTTGTCCTGAGAGAAATAAACTCTTTTTCTCCACAAATCTATTTCTTTCATGTTGAGTTATATTAGCTCTGCATATGGTTTTCTTTGTATCACTTTGCTATTATTTCTTAGTATTGTGGTTCACAGGCAGCATCATACCAATAGCTCCAATTTTAAGTAGTGTATCATGTTTTTTAATTGTATTTCTCATATTTCTTTTCCATTTATTACACTTAATTCAACAAAAGCAAACAAATAAAAAACAATCCTGTCCAGTACAGCTGCAGTATTCATTAGCTTTTAGTTCTTTTCCTTCCTTCTCCATTTTACAGAACTTTCTTTGTCTTGCCAAATGATGGGCTATAATATTTAACCACTTCCTGTTTTGTCTTATAAATTGCCATATTTATTCTTTACCAAAAGAACATTTTTAAATCTTTGGCAATTTTCATTTAAAGCACAGTATTTTGAGTGCATATGACTGTTCAGATAATGTTATAACCCACTTAAGTAACGTTGCTGGCTTGGAAGTCCAGTTTTCTGGACAGGATTTCCAGGTGGAGGGATTTTATGGCTGTCTCTAGCTTGCCGATGGGATATTATGCCAGAGATAGATCCAGGCTTTCCTTGGAAGTGCACAGCAAAGGATGAGGGCTGATGGGAACAAGTTGCTACAAAGGACGTTCCAATTAGATATTGGGGAAAAAATAATCCACAGTGGGGCCGGTTAAGTAATGGAACTAGTTGCCCACAGAGTTTGTGGAATTTCCATGCTTGCGGATATTCCAAACTCAAGCCCCACTGCGATTTGATCTAAATTTCAAGTTACATCTAACTTTGAGGTTGGCCCTGCTTTGATCAAGGTCTTGGACTGGGTAGAGGTCCCCTCCAAAGAAAATTATCCTGTGGTTCTATGACAGAGCTGCAGTGGGTCAGCTCTCTGCAATGAGCAGACGCTCTTGAGAACATACCTGCAAAGGTGTGGTTAAGTGAGGTGACAAGGTCACTAGTAGTACCAATTTGTACATGTTTTGTCTTTTTGTGGCTCTGTAACCTCTTCAGAATCACTTTACCTTTGCCTGAACAGCTTTTCCAAATTGTGTTGTTTGTTATTTTGTTCTGCATTCCTCCTAAAGTAAGAACAATAACTACAGGGCAAGTCACATCAGCTGACTGCCACCTATGCAGTAAAACTTTGCAAGGTCATCATGGTTTACCGGCTCCCACAGGGTCTCCTTTTCTTCTGCAAATATAAAATGATTCTACATATCTGTTTGATCTGTGTCCTAAGGTAACATAGAGCCACACAGATAAGAGCTAAAAATACCACTGGAAATCATAAGGTTTGACGCCATTTTGAACTGCAATTGTACTGTAGCCTGGCTCTCCCCTGCAAAATGTTGCATTTTTGAATCTGTTTATCCTTCCACCTTGGAAGGTACAATTCCAAGATAATTTCAGTCAAACAACAAGAGAACAGTGCAAGTGGTGAAACTGCCCTGCAGCTATTGGCAAGTCAGGGCAGTGGTGCTGCCAGCCTCACCTGGGCATTCTGGCACTGGTGTTCAGGAGGGTGTTTGTGTGGTGTGTGTGCGCATGCATTACTGAGGAGCAGACCCCTCCAGAGAGTTACTGTGCATGTGCTGAGTACTGCTGGCTGAGTGTCTACTCAGTGAATTAGTGACAGTCTATAGGTGCTCTGAGTTGGAGGGAATTATGTCCTGGAAAGGCTTCCATATGCATAAGGTTGTTTCTATGTAGGAGATGTGCTGCCATGGTGTTTCAGCCACCTACCTCACCTTTCTGAAAAAAAAAACAACTCTAAATTTTCCATTCTGTTTATTTGCAACACACTGTGTAAAATGCCAAGTAATTATGGTTGCTAAGAGCCCTATTTGTCTTATGTTCTATACTAATTTCAACTGAATTAAGACTTTGGAGAAGTGAGGAAGCTGATCTTTTAAAACTCCATTTGCTAAAATTATCCTTTCAGGCTTGGACATAATTATGCTTAAGTCCAAATACATGGGAAAAATGTGAAGCTGGTTTTATGGGAGTTTTTTTCCAAACATTGCTTCATTTAAAAAAATTCATGCATTTTAATTAGCTCAAATGAAATATTTTATATGCCTAATAAAAATAAATGGACATCAGACTGCCATAATTTCATTTACCTATTTATTATTTCTATCCATTTATTCATTATTTCTATCTGTTTTCGTATTGTTTATATTCTTTTTATATTATAGTATTTTTCATGTCAGATTTCTTTTGAAAGTAGTCATCTAGTGCTGACTTAGTTTCAACCCACCTTTAAAGTTAATGCTTGTTTCACACAATTTTTTCACATAAAAAAGATTATTTCATGTAAATTGTTAAAATAATAATATATCTTTAAATACAAAAATCTGTCTTGCATGGTAAAAAACTTGTAGATCATTTCAGCTAAGAGATATATAGCACAGAAAGAAAAAAGAGTCATGCTTCTTTAAACAACCATTTAGTCACAGCTCTACACAGTTACAGATAAATTTTTATTTCACTACAGTGCTGTGTCTTCTTCATAAAGGTAAGGTGAGCAGTGTCAGAAGTGTTCTCATCAAAGAGTTTAGGAAGAATTTGGTGTTCAAGTAGTTTGTCTGTGTAAGTGTGTTGCTACAGAGGCATGAGCTGATGCATTACAAAATCTCTTTTGGGCGTAGCCATGTTTGTAATGTAAAAGAATGTTCTCAAAACTAAAAGCAAAAGCACACTTGGGAAAATATTTGGATTTTTCTAATGTCATAGGCACCACCTTTCTTCTGGTATAATGATGAATTCTCTGTAAACACAGAAGCAATAGAGTTCCACATTATCTCATAATAACACACATTCTGCAGCAAAAACATACTGGATGCTCAAATAAAAAATAAAGACATTAAAATGAAACAAGTTATATGTAGTGGATATTAAAGACATAATTGACCTCCTAAGCATAGAAAAATCATAGTATGACAACTTGCAAAATTTTGTTTATTATTTAAGCAAAATTAGAGACTCAGGCATCATAGCAGTGTCATACATCAATATAAAATAGCTCTGATCATAGTTATTGAGTCCTCTGACTTTTCTTAATAGATCTTACAAATTTGGCAAGCTGCAAAAATGGACAGTTGATCATTATATGTGTTCTAAAAACATTTTTTTTTTTTAATTTTATTTCTTTAAAGATGAGATGCATTGAAAGTCTCTTTCCTCTACAGTGGATTTTCCATTGCTTCAGATAGAAAATGCTGTTACTAAAATTTGATATAAGCAATGCAGCGACATTTTTATTTTCTTTTTCACAGATTACGATGCTTGGTGAAGCAGCTGGAGAAGGGTGACATTAATGTGGTGGATTTAAAAAAGAACATTGAATATGCAGCATCTGTGCTGGAGGCAGTTTATATCGATGAAACCAGGTAAGTCTTAGAGAACAGAACCACAGAATGGTTTGGGTTGGAAGGGACCTTAAACGCCATCTAGTTCCAACACCTCCCACTAGACCAGGTTGCCCAAAGCCCCATGCAGCCTGGCCTTGACTACCTCCAGGGATGGGACATTCACAACTTCTCTGGGCAACCTGTGCCAGTGCCTCACCACCCTCTGAGTAAAGAATTTCTTCCTAATATTTAATATAAACCTACCCTCTTTTAATTTAAGACCATTTTAGTTTAAAAAAGGAAGAAATGTTGGGAGTCGCATTTTAGAAATATAGTCTTTGCATGCAGTTGTAAATGATGTGAGCTAAAGGTCTCCACAAGTCAGTAGAACAATCTATGGCTTTTAGATCTCTTAGTGACAAGGTTAAAGCAAGTGAAATTCTAAAGGACAGATGTAGCTGTCTGGAGGGTTTGCTCAGTTCTTATCTCCCTCACTTGTCATATGTCCATGGTATAAAGTCATGGGAATTTTCGGAAGGAGGGATGATGAGCTTTCTTTCCCCCAAAGACCATATACTGATAATCATTCTGAGGATTGTACCTCTGAAAAAAATGATCTGTCTGGGAATGACATGCTCACAGAGATGAATCAGGATATTATAATCTGTCCCCTTAATACATAAATTCATGAAAAGCTGTGATTTATTTTATAGTATTTGGTGCTCTGTTTATGATTATTTTTACTGGCAGTATGACTGGCTATCATCTTTAATGTGGGTTGAATTGAATGAAATTAGAAGTTCTAAGTATTTGGCTTCTTGAAAGAAATTTAAGATATGTACTATAATTGATATTAACTAGCCAACTTACAGGTTTTATTTCAACTTGCTGGCCTCTTAGAGTTTTTTTTTTTTTCTAAGTAGAATGTTCTCGTAAAATTGTCTGCCAAACCTTCTTCAGTACTCCTGTAGCATACAGTCTATGTCTAGTCTTGATTCCATATGACATTTAGGAAGTCTGACATCACACTAATTATTGCATGGACCTAAGTAGCTCATTTGCTTTCTTGCAAGTATGAGAATTTGGTACATCATTTAAACTACAGCTCTAGCTTTTTCCTGTTTCTTTTCCTTTGATGTGTATGATTCACTCACCAAACCTTGCAAGTCTGTAATCTGGAGCACCTACTATTGGGTGATAGAAAGCCTACCCATTTGGACACAGAAGGATGAAAACAATAGCAAATGAAGCTGGTATCAATACTCTGTTTTTCCCAGATTACACTACAGACTAAGTTGGCAGAATCACTTACACTGGTGTCCTGCCTTTAGAGTTAACACACATCTAGTTCTGTAAAAGATGATAAAACAGTGGTAAGCAAGGAGATTTCCTGAGGAGCCTGTTAACAACAATATCATTCTTAGGGACACTGTCAGAAATATTGTTAGTGATCCCAAGTTAAATGAACAACTTGAAAAACATCAGAAATCTCTGTGAATTTGAAAGGGCTTACATTTACAAACTCAGTTAAATTAAGCTGAACTGAACAGACTTGGGCAAAACAGCTTGTGTGAGTTCCAAGGCACCTGGGCCTGGTGTGAAAACTGCATGAAATTAAATTGAATAATTGAAAATACTGGTAGTTAAATCAGGTTATATGATACTGTGCATATATTTATTTCTGAGACAGGTAACTGTGTTTGTTCTAATTTATTGAATACTTCTCTTCTCCAATACAACCTCAAACCGAGCTCATAAACCTATCAAATTTTGGTATCATTCACAATACCAATATACATTAAGCATACAGTTTATATAACTCCTTGCATACCTATACCTATATTTTTAAGATATATGTAGACATATAAAGCATGTTACCTATGCTATGAGTAGTATTTAAGAATGAAATAACTTTAATGAAACTCATTTTTCAACATTTATTCTTATTTATTGTGTTTTGCATTTTATACCCCATATTCTTTATTTCTGTTTATAGTGTTTCAGTTTGTTTTCAGTCTGGAGTAATGCAGTCTCCATTATATTCAGACTTAGAGTGATGCACTGTTTGGATCTGGTGGCCTTTGTGTTAAATTTATGCTAGGAATACAGACTGAGCTTCCACTTCTTAGTTGTAAAATATTATCTATAAAATTGTTTCATTTTTTTTCTCTTCCTCATTAAAAACAATTTATAAATTAAGACACTTATTATGTGGCAGAGTGAAACTGTAGTCTCCAGTGATTCTTTCATAGTAAGCTCTTTTGAATGGCAAACTGTAAAGGTAATCATGCTTTAAATACCACAAGCAGTATTCTGTAGTCTAAATCTGTGTTAAAACATTTAAAGAAAACTTGGAGAAAAAATTTCTCCAGCTTCTGGGAAACTAATTCTTAAGGAAGAAAAACAGTGTATCAAGTCAAATGGCGATTGAGGCTGGAGTGAGCTTGTGTGGTTATATTTGTCCTTTTTCCTCCCAGAGAATAGAGGTTCTTTGTCCTGTGTAGAGCAACTGCAGTCAGGAGTCTGGAAGTGGGTTAACCGTACCCACTAGAAGATTAGAAATAATAGTTTATATCATAAATAGAATGACCTGTTCCGGCTGAGCCTGAATATGCACTTCTATATGTTGCAAAGTTCAACTGGTTTCTTCAAGTTTTCTCACACATGGATTGTTGTATTGATAAAAGTAATTGCAACAGCATACAGCAATAACAATTTATACACCTAGCAGAGCAGTGAGAAAACTGTCTGAGTACTGATTACTTCTACTAACTAGGTCCCAGAAGAAAGTTGCATACTTCATGGGATATAATAGTTCCTGAGACTTGACTTATACAATAGAAAATGCAATGATGTCTGGTTGTACAAAGTATTGCAGGATTAGGACCAAAAGTTCAACACAGAGTACCTTCAACTTGCATGAAAATACCCCTGCTTTTTATTTGCCCATACTTCAGCCCTGAGTTTTGTCCTGATTAATTGATCTCATCTTCAACCAGCCACCTAAAACTGGATCCTGTCTGTCACGTTCTCTTCTCCACCTTTCTGGGAGTCAGACCTCAATATCAGCTGAGAGAAAGTTCTAAATATCTCTACAATCAGATTAGGAACAGTAACGAAGAGAAAATTTGCCATCTAATGCATCCCTTACGTTATGATTTACAACCTATTTAACAGCATAATAAAATTTATTGCAGGGAATACTTCTCATCTGGAAGCATCTCTGCAGGCTTCAAGGCCTGGAATAGAGAGGTAAAATACAGGAATGCATCCTCTTATTAGGAGCTTCACAAATGAATGAAAGGAGAATTAGGATGCAAACTTTGGCTGTAGTTAGAGGTTGCTCAGTCACAGGTGGACCAGTCATCCCACACCCTTTCTCTTGAAGGACCTTCTGCTCTTTTAGACAGGCAACTTACACTAGGAGAGATCCTTTTTTTCCTGTTAATTTATTTGAGATTTGATGCATTTTGTTGTGTGTGCACATGCAAGTACAATCAAATGTGTAAACTGTCAGCACCTTGAATCTTATTTAGCATGCAAACAGCAGCTGGAAATGGGCTACAGAATTCAAACCCTTTAGCCAAATAAGAGGTATCTTTCTCAGGTCCTCTTACTTGCCTTCTGTCTGTTGCTCTGCACTGTAGCCTTTAATCTGAGAATAAAATGGTGAGGTCGCACCTCGAGTACTGTGTTCAGTTTTGGGCCCCTCGCTACAAGAAGGACATGGAGGTGCTCGAGAGAGTCCAGAGAAGGGCAACGAAGCTGGTGAGGGGTCTGGAGAACAAGTCTTACGAGGAGCGGCTGAGGGAGCTGGGGTTGTTTCGCCTGGAGAAGAGGAGGCTCAGGGGAGACCTCATCGCTCTCTATAGGTACCTTAAAGGAGGCTGTAGCGAGGTAGGGGTTGGTCTATTCTCCCACGTGCCTGGTGACAGGACGAGGGGGAATGGGCTAAAGCTGCGCCAGGGGAGGTTTAGGTTGGATATTAGGAAGAACTTCTTTACTGAAAGGGTTGTTAGGCATTGGAATGGACTGCCCAGGGAGGTGGTTGAGTCGCCACCCCTGGAGGTCTTTAAAAGACGTTTAGATGTAGCCATTAGTGATATGGTTTAGTGGAGGACTTGTTAGTGTTAGGTCAGAGGTTGGACTGGGTGATCTTGGAGGTCTCTTCCAACCTAGACGATTCTGTGATTCTGTGAAAATAGTAGGTATACCTAGTTTTTAAAAATGCTTATCCATACAAACTCTTTCTAAAAATATAGGCAGATGGGTTGTGGAAAGGGCAGAGAAATAACACATCAGGTTTTATTTATGGAGTTCTGTGAGCAGAACTCTCAGAACTGTCTGGGTTCTAAGCTGTTCCTTAGAAACTAGCCAGACAGTAGGAATAATGTTCCAAAGTTATGAAAAATTGGTTTGGGGCAGTGATTGTCAATATGCTGTGTGAGGGGTTCTGAGGTGATGGGAAGTTGGAAAGCACAGAGAAATCATACGTATATAAGTGCTGCTTTCCTCTGAGCTTAATTAACTGTGTCCCCATGTTAATTAACAAGCTTCTTTAATGGGCGCTTTTTAGGACTGTTGCATCTCTCAGTACAGAGTAAATGTGAGCCACACTAAATGCTTCCTTGAAAGAAAACTAGCACTTCAGTCACTGAAGACGAGGTTTGTTGTCAGCTGAGAATAATCAGTGAACATCTCCCAGTTCCAGCCCCTCAGCAGATCTCCTCTGTGGAAGAAGTTCAAACTTACTCAATAGGTGTTATAAATAATTCTGACAAGTCTTGCAGAATTGTCTCCGTTAGTACCTGACACTTGGCTCAAGGTAGTGGAAGAAGGATTTTTGGAGTCAAACAGGAAATAAATACAGGCTGATAATTCAGTCAGGACAGCTGTTCCATTCCTTGTAAACACAGCGCTTTATTCATGCTAAGTGAGAAGAAAATAAGTCAGATAAAATGTGGATGGAAATTACAAGATTTAAAAAAAAATGCATTTGAGAGCCAATAAAACCTTAAAATTTAAACTTCTTGTGGTGAACATTTTAAAGTTGTTCTGGATAAAGTCAGAATATTTTGTTCCAATCACGGTCTTATTTTACGTTTTTAAAGTGCTTTAATATTTTATCAAATAGACTTGGTTTCAGGAAGATATTTATCTGTGCCATTTCAATTCCACATCTAGATATTACTTTGTTTTAGACTGTATAATGCCCTTTTAGAAGGCTTTAACCTTTTGAAAACTTTTTTGAAAGTAGACCATATTTCAGTAATATATGAATTAGATCTGTCGTATATAGCTAGCAATTGCTTTGAACATCTTTGTTTGATTCCACAAGAAAAAAATAACAAATACAAGTTATTGCAACATTCTTGAAAGAGAAAGGAAATCTCATTAAGGGTGGTCTTATAACAATATGTGTCATCTGTTTGCATGAGAGATTTGGAAATACTGAAGGTATTTCAGTGATACTATAATGCTGAACAGAGTCCTTGAGAAAAAGCTCTTACTAAAAAATGTACACATTCTGATATGTATATTAGTGAAAAAGGAGGTCATTAAACCCAATCTTTGTGACTGCTGTTATAATAAACATCTTGGACCATACTGAATTTCAGTTCACTGCTCTATTAATGCACCAAGTATTTCTGCTGTCACCAGACATCAAGCACAGAGAAACAAATCTTCAAATTGAGGACAAAAGGGAAATGCTTTAAATTGGGATTGTGTCACTTGCAAGAGTTAGAGTTAACATCATTTCATATCACCAAATGCTGGCATGACCCTAAAGAGTGCACCACAGAAGTATTTGTGATAGGAACATGCACGTGTATCTTTGTCACATGGAGTCTAAGGAAAAAGGAGCAACAATTTGGCTAGATGCTGGTGCTCACAGAGCTCTGTGTAATAGAATGAAGTTTACCAACTAAATGAAATTCTGCCCTGATTCCCAGAGATCCCAGGGTGAGGAATGATCAATGTAGCCTATTTTTAGGCAACTTCCAGTACACAAATTTAATTATATTTATGAGCAGAAGAATGCTGTTGCCTGGTGATTTCAAGGTTCTCAGTACTGCAACAAATTGAGTCCATGGCAGCAGATCTGTCTGAGACTAGTAATTAATGTCTCCAAAAAATAATTAACTGGTATACTAATCTGGTACCCTTGTGCCTTCTCTTTCACTTTCTTATCTTTCTTATGGCCATCAATCTAGATTTAGCAGCTTCTCTGTATTTTTAAAAAATTTAAACAATAACAAAACTCAGTTAAGGCTTTTTTTTTTATTATTTTTACATTTCTTTGTCATTTTATTTTCACAAGCTATATTTTGTATCGGTGTTGCAAAGCTCTAAATTACCACTAACTCAGCATGGAATAGCTGCTGCATAGCTTAGCATCTCACAGCAGGAGTTGGTTGCTTAATGTTACAGGGCTATTTGCATTCAGGTCCCACTTGCACATAGTGTACAAAATACAGTTGACTTTGTGAATCATATTTCACTGATTATAAGGCTTTGCTTATGGAAGATGTACTAATCAAGACACCGTTATCTATTCAGGGTCATCACTGGAGACATTCCCACTGGCAAACCTTTGCAGGTTCAAGGACTGAGAGTGAAATTCTATTACATCAAAGAGATTTAGGTTGCTCAATATTTTAAAAGTGTATATTCCCAATCTATGTACTGGAAAAGACAGATTTGTTCATTTACACATGAAGGTAACTGTGTTTCATTCTCAGTGCATTAGGACACTCAGTCAGTGATGTAATTTATTTTAGTTCAGTTGTCATCATTGAGGAGCTAGACAATATTTCCCCTCAAAATTAACTGTTTTTAAAAAAATCAGGGAAAGTTTAAAGAAAATAATCTTCCTAATGATACAAGGATTAAACAAGAGGAATGGGATACTCGATTTGGTAATTATTTGCCAGGTGAAAAATATGGACCTTGAGCTCTCTCTGAGATGACTTAGTGGAGGAGAGATCAGAATTGACAATTATTAAGCATGGCAATTATATGACATGAAGTTAAATCTCAATCTTAAATATTCACAATCAGACAAGCTTGCTATGAGTGTGTATTGCTGTCCTCCATATTGAACCCATGGTTAAATGTTCTTTGCTGAAGTTGCTTTGTCAGTAATAAATGTATCATTTGAAGAAAATCATTCAGTTCATCCATTAAGTGAATTCATAAGTGATACTGAGAAATTGTTCAGAAAAAGCTTGTTGTATTGAGATTAATTCAGTGTATTTCACCTGTATAGAAATTTAAGATAAACCTTCAAAATCTTTTGTACTAAGCCAAAGGCTATTCTAAAAGGAAAGTTTAAAATAGCATCAAAATTATTTAAAAACAAACAAAAAAACTGAAGTTACTGAAAATCTGTTAAATTCTGACTGCAATTCTGCAGTTCATTTCATTTAGGATATTTAATAAATAGGCTGCATCCCTTTTCAAAAGTTTTTGATTTTTTCTATCTCAAAGTTATTACTATTAATTTATTTGAGAATCATGGCTTTCAGTAGTTCCTATCCTATAGAGCTTCCAGAATACCATGTTAAAGCAACTGAATAAAAATGGGAAAATACATCAATTTACAGATTTACTCCTGGGAAAAAAAAAAAAATCCTGACCTGAATCTTAAGATTGTTGATGGCCTTTGGTATGTAGGTCTGTATTTGAATAGAAAAGGTAGTTGAGAGGCAGCACATGTCAATAAATGAATGTTTCCAGTAACAATGGCCCTTCCCCCATCGGTTATCTGCTGTTGTAATAATTGTATTTCATCCAGAGTCTAGAGTGTTTATTGTAATTAATTGATCTTTATCTGAGGACAATTCTTCTGAGAATGTGCTAAATTTTAAGAGTGTGACATGTTTGTTAATGCACTGTTTCTTTAGAAAGGCCTTCATACACTAAAAGTGCACCACAATAATTTTTGCAATTCATTATCTTCAGTGGAAGTCGAGAGATTTTTTTTTTACTGGAAGTAAGTGGAAATTGTAAGGGAAGATAGAGGATGTAAATAGAAACTAAATATATTGATTCATGTTCTTTCAGGAAGATAGTGAGAAACTGCAACACAATTAATTGATGAAAATGTGAATTCTATTTTTGGACCTTCCAAAAATAAGATAGGACTTTGATGAATTTACTGTTAAGGAGTTGGTCATCAGCTTGAGTGATTGGCTAAATGATGAAGAGTTAATTCTTTCTCTGGCCCCCATAAATGCATCATTGCGTTGTTTCAAATCTTTCACCATCTCTGTTAGGCAGAATGACTGATTGGCACTGATGATTTTTTTTTTTCCCTGTAGTGATTATCTAATATTTTTTCTTCATTTGCTATTCTTTCTTCCCCTCCACAATATATCAGGTATGTATTCCTAAGGGAAAAGAAATGTATTTCTGACTAGTCCATTACCATATTTAAAATTCTGATTAAATGAAAAGAGAGCTAGAAATTATCACTACTTGAATTTTGAAGAATTATTCTTGACAGAAAAACACAGTACTATGACAAGAAGATCAGGTTATTAGTTACTATGACTGCAGCATTAATTGATTGCTAAGCTGAAATGCCATGGACCATACTTTACCATATTCCCACTACTGTCAATGGGAGCTCCAATCATGGAATGAATAGAATTAAATAACCTAAGCCTCCCCCTCTCCTTCCTACGCATATCTCTTCCACATATTGCATCTACTTAATAGGCTAATGATATATGGGCAAAATAATTGTATGTAACCCTGCAGTTCTGAATTTGTGTTGAAGAAAAAGTACTTTCTGTGGACCACGCTGTTAAAGCTTCTTTGTTTGTTTGTTAGCATTTTAAAGTTTTGATTAGTTTTAGGGAAGAAAAAGCTACATCATGTGCCTTGGTATATTTATATATATTTAATTAAACTGGGCTATTGGAGTTCATGCTTCCCAGCTGAATGGAATTCATATTGGTACAATTTTTCTTCTTGACACTTGTTATTTTATTCATTATTTTTTCTGATGGCATTTTTGAATCTATGTAAAGTTTTATATTGCAAAATGTTAAAAAAAAAAACACCTCTGTAATATTTGGCATGAAGTTTAGTGGTTTAACAATGTTTGTCTTTGTAAAGGCATTCCGAATAATCCCAAATAATTTACCTATTCACCTGTGATCCATGAAGTAGCAGGTTGGAGCAGGAAGTCTACATAATAGAATTATAGAATGCAAAATTATGTAAATATATTTTCCTTTTATCTAGACAGTAATAACTTTCACTAGGCAAAACCCAAGCGCCAATAACTTCCTATTGTTTCACTGATTTTACTGAAGCTTTTAAAAGCTGTGCATTCTAAGTAGGTATACATTAAAAGACCAGTAGTATAAATGCTCAGGAATAAAAATGTTCTTAATATACATTTCTGATTATTACTTCCACCCCCCCCCCCCCCCCCAGTAATTGTAGAAAATGTTGCATTGTAGAATTTTTTTCAAAGCAATGATGATGTGATAATACTCAGTGGTTGCACCAGAGTGACATCATAATACATCTGCTGGGAGCCAGCCTTTTTTTCAGTTAAGTTCTGACCAACAGGAACAGCAAGACGGACAGGCATGTAGAAGGGGCTCTGTCATCTACTTAGTTCACTCTAATGATTTGCATGTATAGAATAGCAGCCAGCAACCAAGATTAAAAGTAGCTCAACATGAAAACAAGATCCATGTTAAAAAGCAAAATAATAATAAATGGTGGCTCATCAAAATCAAAATATAATTCAAGGGGAATGAAAAAAAACCAAACAAATTTTAGCTACTATTCTAGTGTAAGTGGTAAAATACTATTAATTCTTCTTGTTAATATGTGTGAGTTTTGATGCTTCTGCTGAAGGTTCTTTGTGTTACTTTTAGTAAAATTTATACATGTATTGTTTACAAGTATGTATTATATACAAGTACTGATAAAACTATTTCAGATTTTTACATCTTAAGGTATAAATTTGGGTAATTTCAAAGAAGTGTTTTCATAATCAGTAAATAAAAGGTGAACAATTAAAGATATATTTCACAGAATCCACAAGACGGCATATGTATACATATATATACACACCCATGGAAATGTAATGGAAATACCATATTTTTTTTAATCAAGGTATAGATAGATGAATAGAAGTGGACAAAAGTAATGAACTATAAAATTAATTCAATATTGGATTCCAACAATTTGTGATAATTAAGCGTACTATGCATAGTGCAATATATAAAAAAAATCTTTTCTAAACAAAATTACCATCAAATTATAGATGCATCTAACCATCCATTTATTCAGCTGTGTGGATACATAGATGGACCCTGTCTCTGTAATTATTGAATAATGTCAGTCATTAGTTAATTTATTCAAAGGCCATTTCTAGCAATGCAAATGCCATGTGTAATTTTCCCCAATATGAATCGTACAATTCAAAAGGTCAGGAAGATGTAAAAAAATAGACAGTTACTAGCCCTTGTTTCCTCTCCTTAAATGTTGTCTCAGTTAGGCTTCTTAAAATAACTAATTCTTCTGGAAAACTTATTGAGGTTATATGTTGAAGGTGTTCTGATCTGAGGTATCTGTAAGAGCTGATATTTACAAAGGATTGTGCTTACAATGTAATTCTGTGTTACGGTTGCTTTCCTACTGATTTGAGTAGGAACCAGAAACACTTAATCTCTGTCTTTCACATAAAACATTGTTCAGTCACCTGTCATCAGAAAGGAGTGGTGTCATGAAAATTCCTGGAGTGCTGAGGAAACTGAGCAAAATATCTTGGTTCAACACTTTTTCAAATTCTGGTTTCTCTGTTCTGTCTTCATAAAGTAACTTCATTGCTATCATGTACAGGCTGAATAGTCCTCCTGCTTTACAAATGAATGGTTAAAAAAGTTAGAGAAACTGCAATGTGTCTTGCTATCCATAATTCTTACTCCAGTGGCTAATATCTGTAAAGTTCAGGTCTTGGTCCCAAATTCAGTTCTGCACCAGACTATAGCAAATTTGTGTAGAGTTCTTCATGCAGTGGGATCTGAGATAGCCTACTGACAGTGGTCCTTTTATTGCTGGAATAATTTCATGTCATTTGAGTAGCATTTTGGATAGTTATAAAGCTGTTTTAGGGATTATAATGTTTATTCCTGATTATACTACAAATACATCAAATGCCAAGTATTCATCAGAAATGAAAATGTACTGATCTCTCCAGGGATATTTAATATCAGCATTAGACTAGTAGGGATTTAAGTGGACTATAACTTAGTTTTAAATTGGTGGAATAAAATCAATCTATAGCTTTTGCCGTATTGGCAGTCTTAGACTGGATTCAGTTTTGCAAGATAATTTACCCAAATATTTTCTTCTGCAGAAGTCCTGCTCCTCCAACTTTAATTACTGACTTCTGTCGAGTCTCCCACTGCCAGAGAAATCTCATAATTCTTGTCCATTCTGCTCCTCCTGCACCCTGTGTTGAAGACACTTGTAGTCTAACGATTTTATGTCTATAAGAAATAGGAATATTCCTGCTCTTCTTTCAGTAAGCATGGTTGATGTTGGGAGAATTTTATGTATTTTTATTTTTTTTTAATCCTAGTTGTCAAGTCCTACAAGTCCTATGTTTCATTGTTCACAAATAATTTGTATGACACATCTGGTGTCATGCTTCCTACTAGGCATTGTCCTATAATCACTCAGGATTAGATGTACATGTGGACTCCATCACCCATGTTTTTGCTCGATTCTTCTATATGTCAGAAATGACCTGGATTAGGCAAGGATTTGAAAATGGTGATGAAGGGAAACAAAGAAAGCAAAAAGCGTGAAAGAGCTGTTAAAAATATATGAAAGTGTACAGATAGGAGGAAGAATCAATGGAGTTATATATAAGCAAATCACACTTAAATATACCTTGTCCACCATTGCTTCGTGTCCAATTCATGGAGACTCAAGTAGTTTCAGAAAGACATCACCAGAGAAATAGATCTACATAATCAAATAATGTCTGCAATTCAATTGGTGCTATTTTTAATAAAATATTTTTAAAGGGTGGCATGCCTTACTTGTGTTCAGATCATCCTGACTGAAGTTTCTTGCATAACTTAATGAAGGAAAACTTATTATCAGAATAAATAAGCACTTTGGTTCTCAGAAAACCCCAGCAGATGAGTGATATGGGCAGGTAATAACAAAAAAAAACGCAGTTTTCCTACTACTGGTATGTTCATAGAAATGTAGAATTGAAGAATTGAGACTGTTTTAGGAGAATATTTAGTTACGTGTTTCTTCTAAATAAATTGATCTCCAGTTCTGTTTAACTGAAGTTACTTTTTTCATTCTGCAAAAGGTATGCATAGCTTTTCTATATTTTTAAACAATTAAGAACTTTGACAGCTGACTTGTAATCTAATCTTGTATAATATCTTTACTGTTATGATTTTGTTACCCTTCCTTCAACAGGAATATCAATCTCAAAACAGAAGGAATTCATACTCATTAATACTTTTATTGCACTGGAATAATGCAATGGACATGTATACAGGGTGTTCATTGAAACTAATTTGCCATAGTGTTGTTAGGTAATATAGTTTTCTTTGCATGTAAGTGTGAAAACTATTTTGGTACCATTTTGGAAGATAGATCATATGGGTCACTGGTATTCTTTGTTATTGCATCAGGCCACCCTTTCTAGAGGCATTTGTGTCAGTCACTCATAAACCTCTCCTTGGGACTTTATAACTCATTATTACACTTCAATCCACCAAAGCTGTTAATGTCTCAGTGGAAAATCCTTCTCTTGCCTTTCCTTGAATATCTTGCATTTGAGCATCTTTTACCTACTGGAACATGAACAGGGGAAGAAAGGAAGACACCTGCTGTGCCTGCCTTCCTGGAGGCCTGAGTATGTCTGCCAGAGAAGCATCTGAAGATGTACTAAGTTAATTTTATAGACAACCTCTGCTCCTGTTAAATTAAGTTTTGTTAGCTGTTCACATGTCCATACACCTTTTGCTTCAATCTGCCATCTTCTCAGTTACCTTTTATTAATTTTTTAGGAGGCTTTTGGACACTGAGGATGAGCTCTCTGACATCCAGTCAGATTCTGTCCCGCTGGAAGTACGGGACTGGTTAGCTTCTACATTCACGAGGGAAATGGGAATAGTGAAGAGGAGACCTGAAGAAAAGCCCAAATTCCGAAGCATTGTGCATGCTGTACAGGCTGGGATTTTTGTAGAAAGGTGAGAGCTATTTTTTCATTACAGCAAGCATTGCATTTGACCACAGTGTCTGTTTGTTGTTGAAGCTCCCACAAAATGGTGGGAGAAGCCTGAAGCAAATCTTTGAGGTGGATTTTAGGTTCAACTTCCATAACCTTTGTATTTTTATATACAGAAATCCAGATGAGACCTCTACTTTTGTAACAAAATCTTCTGGATTTTGGAAAATTCTGGGGTAAACATTATAGCTTGGAAATTTCTATATGAAAATGTACCAAAGACTGCATGGACATAAAACAGTAATACCCCAGGAGAAGAGTTTTTCTCAGAAGTTCATAAAAAGACTTATGTCGTCTTTGGGATCAGATCCTCAAATAGCTTATTGTTGTTTCACATATTATGAAAGATAATTTTTAATGGAATTCTATGGCTGAATATTTTATTTCTTCTTTTAGGATGTACCGTAGAACTTCTAGCATGGTTGGTTTGGCTTACCCAGCAGAAGTGATTGTAACATTTAAGGTGAAAAAAGTTTAATTGTTGTGGAATTTGGATGTATTAGTACTTATTTTTAGTGTCTTTTAGGGTGAAATTAATGCATTTTTTCTACTGAACATACCCTAGCCGTATTTACTACTGCAGAACTGAACAAAGAAAACAGAGAACTTTAATAGTTACAAATTCACAAATAACATATGATTCTGTTTATTGTTTCACTGTTTAGTTGTGATTTAATTTAACGATGTTATTAGAGCATTAGGACAAAATCATATAGAAAGTTTTATAAAAATGTCAGAGCCACGATTGTATCAGCTCCCAGTAGTATGGTTATCAGTGTCTCAGCAGCATTTTTTTCCTTTTTGGAAAGAAAAAGGGGAAGTAGTATGGGGACAGAGCTAACAAAAGAAGCTGCAGCTTATGGAACAAGTATAGTATTTCTGTGAATTAAAAGGCATCACTGTAGTTTACCTAAAAGTCAATCTCTTATTTGAGATTCCTATGGCTACGGCAAGTTCCTATGGCTTCGTATGCAATATAGAACAATATGTTCTGAGAAAGGATGCGGTATCTCATGTTTTTTCCTAACAGCCTGAAAGTAGTGTATTATTCACAAATTGCTATATGGCTATATTGTTAATGACCTTGCATAATAGCATATTTCAAGGACAGACATTCACATTAGCTTCATCAGGTTCTACAGAAAATTTTTATTCAGATTGTTAAATGTAAAAGATTAAGGCTTTTGATTTGAAGCATAGAAAGTTGCATAGGTCATGTTATGAGTATTTTATTCATAATCATCACAACTATTTTCATCATTAATATTGAAATTATCATCAATGTGTTATCAACAGAAAGAGTTCAAAAGACTTGGACAATAAAAAAAAATAAAATTGACACCCCCCCAAAAAAAAAAACACAACAAAAACTCCAAAACCACAAAATATCTAAATATTTTTTCCAGTGATGAGCTGGAAAACTATTTAAACAGATAGAAACTTCATTTTTTTCCCCCCTCATTTACAGGATGTTGATAAATGGTCTTTTGACGTATTTGCCCTAAATGAAGCAAGTGGAGAGCACAGTCTGAAATTTATGATGTATGAGCTGTTTACTCGATACGACCTTTTGAGCCGTTTCAAGGTCAGAATCTATTTACTAATAAAAATACGTATACAAAAATAAGTATGTCAAATTTAAAATATAAGAAAGCTAGGATATATTTGAAATGGTATTTTATTGTACAATGCAGTGCAGAATTTTGTAGAATATGGCAATTGGAAGATCATAATATGCCAATAGCTCCACTGAATGAAACTTCACCCAGAGCAGGCAAATGTTTCTGCAGCCCAAGAAATCGAATGCTATGTAGACCCATGTCAAGTCAGTTTGGGATGGGATGTTGCTATTGAGCAGTTAAATGCCTTAAGCATTAAACAGATTAAATAGATGGAAGAAAGATTCCTAATAAGGCAGAAAACTGTAGTTAGTCCTACATACTCTATTCATAGCCTAGTTCATAGTGTGTTGGTCAAAACTGTTCAGAGGTTTCAGCTGAACCTTCCTCTCCAAACCAACTTTGATGATACATATAGAGAAGGCTGCTTTTAGATAGTGTTTGCAGGGTGTTGCAATATGATATGGAATGTTTATAACCAGCTTTGAAAGGCTGAGATTAAAAACCGGGTCAAGTGTCAAATTTATCACTATGATAGTGCTGAACTAAAGTCTCAATAGAGTTCAAAACCTCTCCACAGCAAAATTTTGCACCCTTTGAAGAGGCTGGCACATTTTGAAGTTGGTTTGAATAATGACTTAACCAATAACACAAACTTACCTTTTTTCAGGAGTGCTCTGGGTGCTTGAAGTCAGAACCACATCAGGGCCACCATTAACAGCACAGTCAGAAAGTACACAATGTTATTGGCTCGGTGGGCTTAAACCCATTCTCAATCCCACTGTTTACCTTGCACGGCTTTTAAATAATAATAATAAAAAATATTTAAATAAATAAAAATCTTAAATAATAATTTAAAAAATCTTAAGGAAAATATCAGTTCATTATATGGGGAAAAATAGTGGTAGATAGTACTTGCACTTCATACATTGCTTGGAGGAAGCAGGAGGGAGGGAATGAAGACTATCAGATTCAAGGAAAACTTGTCTCAGGCAATGTAATGCTGATGAAGAAAAAGAAATAATCTTATTGTTTGGCTGCTATCTGTTATACCTTTCTTATATGAGCAATCTATGCATACAGACAGAAACCTCTAAAAAAACTATTTGATTGATAGGTCTAAAGTCTCTTGTACACTAACCACCTGCTGTGCATGGTGTATGTAGTAGGATGTAACATCTACAAGAACTGGATGAAGACTTCCAGAAGCATATTAGATTTTAGACCTTTACATTTTAAATTATTCTTTTCTTATTTATTAACTAAATTATATGATGTACTTATTTGTGGTTTATTTATTGCACGATTAACTTTGCATCTGTTGCAAGAAAAAATATTAATTTTAATTTTTGCTTCCCTCCTCCAGATCCCTGTTCCCAATCTTATTACATTTGCTGAAGCTCTTGAGGTTGGTTATAGCAAATACAAAAATCCATATCACAATTTGATCCATGCAGCTGATGTTACTCAAACTGTGCATTACATAATGATTCACACTGGTATCATGGTAAGAAATAGTATGACGTTCAATTTACTTCTTTTTGCAGAGTCTCTGATGTTTTGGATAAATGTATATGTGTGTTTTCAGTAAAAAGCTCCCTCGAAAATTATGCAGAGAGATTCCAAACTACCGTTCAGACTGTGAACTTCATGTCATTTTAACAGTTTTTCCAGCTTGGAAATCTCCTGATGCAGAGGAAAAAAGGGAAAAAAAATCTTAAAACGTTTTCATTTTTCATTGCCTGGGCTTGTGCATTGTGTATCATACTGAAAGAGGTACATTTGTAGGAGTGAGAATGTGAGAATTTTTGCTTCTACATTGGAGCCTGGGAGGTGTGATCAGGCAAGGAAACTAGTATTTGCTGAGGTCTTGGCCATTGAAAAGTATATTGAATCAGTGCAGCCTTACTCAAACACTCTGCAGTTGCTTTTTCTTTAAATTTATTTTTCTTTTCTTTTAAATTTAAATTTCTTTAAATTTTCTTTAAATTTATAACCTTATTTAGGACTGCCTTTACATACTGTATGTGCCTATATTGTTTTGCATTACTGCAATATCTCAGTATTCTTTAGTAATTATTTGGGAATCTGAAGTGAATATGTGCAAGCATTTTTATTCTAAGCACTTATCTTTCACTTAATACGAGTAGTGGGAGGTTCTTCACTATCAGTTTGCTCAAAAAAAGTAAACATTGACTGAAAGAAAATGGACATTTCTGTTATGTTCTTTTGATGATTTGTCTTCACTATGGGTATAACAATTTTTTCTTAAAAACAAACAAAAAAACAACAACAAAGCAAAACAAAAAAAAAAGAAAGCGGAAAGTGATAGCATCTGATTTCTATTTGCATAGCCACAAAACAATTCCATTAGACCTTTAGAAAGAAAAAATTTTCAGGCTGAGTTTAAGTGTTTGTGCTCCAGTATATAGACAATAAATGAAAATCATTCACTTATGTTCAGCCTTTTCTCACTGAAAGCTTTGCCATTGGCTTCAGCAGAGGCAAGAAATTCCTAGGCATTGCAAGAATTCTATAGCATAAAGGAAGCTTTTTACTTCTAAGCATGAAGGTTTTCAAGCTACGTATTAATAGAAGTGCTACTTATAGAGTGAAGTCTGTAGTCTTCACCAGCCAAGATTCTCTTTAACCTTGAAAAATTTTCTTGAGAAAGACTTCTATATGAGACTGAAGAATAGGCTGGACGACTCTCTGACTCCAAACTACAGTTGTATAAGGTGTTCACCTACAGAAAACATATTTTAATAAAAAATCTTGAAGGAATCATGGTTCCTATCCTAGACTTGTCTTCTACTGTGAGATCAAGTGCAAGCATGAAGTCATGTGAGACATGTCTCTGTTGCAGGATAAACAGCTTAAAAGGGAGAAAAATCCCTTTGTTCTTCACAGATTATAAACATCCCCTTGGCCTGTGTTCCTACCCCCTTCAAAAAAGGCAGTAGTGTCCCAGATTTTCTTTGTGATGCCAGGACAAGGTTTGAATTTTATGAGCTATCCCACTCAATTTGGGATGTTTATCCATTGACTAAACAACTTTGCAACACACTTTAGGTGTCTCTGAACGCTGAATGAAGGAATCTGTTTTGTATTTGAATATCTGCTATTTCACCAGTTGCACACGAGAATGAGAAAGGTCTCTCCAACTGGCAACTTAACCTTGTAACTGCACTTTGATGTGATTTAGACAAATATTTTTAGAAAAGTATAAACTTTGCTGTTACTGTGCTGTAGAAGATCATTAATCTTGCAGTGCCTGTACAAGATATTCCTATAAAATTAGGCCAGTTTTTAAATATTCACATTTGAATTGCTGAATTATGATATTGGAAAGTTCTTGGAAAGTTATCTAACTAGGACAACACTTAGTCAAGAGTGCCTTCAAACAGATGCAATTTGCCAGGCAGAAGAAATGTTTATAGAAATCAGTGTTTGAAAGAAGGCCTAGTGATTCTGCAGCTTGCAAAGTATTTCTGCCCCAAATGTCATTTGCAGTCTGAGAACTCATCAGTATCATGCACAAATGTTCTGCTTAACGTTTTTTTTCCCTTTCTTTCCTGTTGCCTGGTTGATTACACCCTTACTGAACCTTACTCAGT
Source organism: Anser brachyrhynchus (assembly GCF_964034855.1). Classification (NCBI taxonomy): domain Eukaryota; kingdom Metazoa; phylum Chordata; class Aves; order Anseriformes; family Anatidae; genus Anser; species Anser brachyrhynchus. The sequence continues at coordinate 16,392,385 of NC_137701.1, forward strand.
AATGATTTGAAGTTGGCTTCTCAAACTATTTTTTTTTTTCAGATTACTGCATTGGCTTGCAGTAGCTTTTTATTGCTACTTGCAGTAGCTTTTTTATTTCTGCTATATCATCTAACGAATTCTTGGATTTGGATGATACTCACATCAGTTTGATGCAATTGTATAACAAATTTCTGTGAGTTTTGCAGACTGGTGTGTGATTTCAAATTCTTGTGCTTTTACTGTGTCTTTTCAGAACTGGTACTGACTCCCAAATCTTGCAAAGAATTGCTGTCATGCTTGTTGAGTTCTGAAAGACATACAGAAGCAAATGTTAGAAAAAGGTTTTAGAAAATCCTTTTTAAGACTCCTCTTGAGGAGGTCATACATTTTGTATCTTTTATGGGCACCTGGAATAGAGCCATATTTGGCCATTTGCCAAAATGCTTGGCTGTTCAGAACTTATCCTTTTCCACAAGCCTGTAAAAAGATTTCAGTGAAGAATAGCACATTTTCAGAGTCTCATTTAAAGAAATAAAATGTTCATTATATTTTCCAGAAGATATTGGCTGTCTATCTTAAGAAAAAAGATTCAGACACTTCAGATGTGTGTTAGAAAGTTAGATATCACAGATGGCAGACAATCTATTAACCTCCCCAAGAGTTTAAATCCCAGATGATACAACTAAAATATATATCTCAAGCTAGCATTTATGAAGTCTTCATCTTTATAAAGATTCAAGAATCCAAGTCTCAGGGAATACATCTTGTAAAGAACTTTTGAGTCATCGATCATCTTCCCACCATCCCTTTTCTCCTCCCACGTACCTGTATTGCTCAAATGAAAGGAAAAAAATGTCTTTACTGTCAACAAGTGTATTGTCAGACTCCTGTTCTTACTCATTTTTTAATCCACTGTTGTTTAAAAAAATAGTTTGAACCAGAGTTCATGAAAAGTTGAAATGCATCTATTTAGTTATAAGAAATTTATAGTACTGCAAAACATTTCTCAATAGAAGAGATCTTTTCCAAGAGTTGTTACACCTGCATCACACAGTATCTTCCAGGAGGGAAGTAGATTCCAGCTCTTTGTAGTCTGTCAGACTTCCAGATACAAGAGACTGCTTTTCCCTCTCTCTCTGAAGAAACAATTCTTAATTTTCTCTCTAAGAGCTTTCTCCTGCTTCCTTAGGAATCCTTTAGCTAAATAGTTCTCTGATTTGCAGATTTTAATACTAATCTGAATTTTGACTGTACTGCTACAGTGTCTAGAATACTTGCCTTTGTATAATATGGTATGAAAATTCTGTATAATCTATAGATACTGTTTTTAAGAAGCACTAGACTTATAAATGAACTATCTAGCAACTTAAAAAAAAAAGAGCTTTGAAAAGGCATCTGAAAGAAAATGTTTATGTTTAGCTTCAGTTACTAATAATTTCTGGGTTTCTATTCTGTTTGGTATGTTGAAAACAGTGTGAAAGCCAGGAGCAGTCATGGCCCGATTTCTTATGACACACAATACTATGAAGGTCATCTTTTCCATTTTTAGAACTGCTTACAGTACATTCTCATTCCTCCATTGTGACCTTTTTAAATCTATACAGCTTCACCAACAGCCAGCACTACTTGTTCCTCAGCTATCTTATTTGGTGTCTGAATGACCTATTTCATTGTTCTCACACAACTTAGGAATTTTGATGTTTTTCTTTCTTCTTTGAAAAATTGGTACAACTTCTGGCATCTTATACATCTCATATGCATTCATATACATATATGTGCCTATATGAGTGCCTAAGGATGAAGATAATTCTTAGATCTTATAGTACAGAAGCTTACTTCTACACTGAAAAAAGTCTGAAATATATGTGAAAATGCTTAACTGGCATTTGACTTAATCAGTCCTATGATTGCAGGGTTAATTTTCATACGATGCTTCTACCCCCATTTTTAGATGGAGTACATTTTCTCCTTGAGCTTGGTTTCTCAGTAATAAAATAGAACTTGAAAGAAAAAATAACAAAGATGATTTCACAAGAAGATCAATACAGGACATTCTCAATTAGCAAGATGTATAAAAGTGCATAAAACTCTAGGGTCTGTATTATTTTGTGTAGAAGATGATCCTTCTTGCCTTTTGTTCTGTGTAACTGTATACCAGCTTTGTGCACGACATTTTTACATTTCTAGTTAGCTGAATGATATGATAACACAAAGCACAATATAATTTAGAACTGAAAAAATCTCCCGTAGGCCTAATTTCTGTACTATAGTACAGGTGAAAAATAGTTAATGCTGATGTTTTACCTAGAAAGTATTGTGAACTTTATATATTTTTCACTAAAAGATAAATTATAATCTTAATTTTGTATCAAGTTTTTAGATGAATTTACCATAATTTGGCAAGTGCCAGATAGTGTCTAGCAGATTAGATTTTTTCTACTCAAAACAGCTATGAAATATACCATGTAATTTTCTTAATAACTTCTTATGTATTTTGGCTGCCAATATTTACTTTGCTTGTGATCATAAAGTATTTAACTTGGTCTTAGATAAATCCTAATAAGCACAAGGACTTATTTTATTATATAATACTTAGGTGTTATGAATCTATAGTCAACTGAAATCAGAAAAGTGTGAAGTTTAATTTAGTTGAAGGTAGTGCAAAATACTTCCAGTACTGCAGTTATCTGAATTAGGCTGTTATAGAAATTATGTCTAAGATTTGTTTTTCATTTACTAGCACTGGCTCACAGAACTGGAAATTTTAGCAATGATATTTGCAGCTGCCATCCATGATTATGAACATACTGGGACCACAAATAATTTTCATATTCAGACAAGGTAAGCAAAGTGGTCCCTAAAGTATCATGTCTGGAGTTTGCTGTTGATTCATCTGAACTGTTTCATTCCTGTTACTGATACTGCCATGAGGTAGCTAGGCCATTCCTGATTTTATGAATTGAATATGCAGGGAGAAAACTTCAAGCACAGTTTTATAAATCCATACCAAGGGTCCTCTCCTAGCATGTTATGACAGGATCTGCAGTAGTTATGATAAAGAAATCCAGTTTGAAAGTCAGACTAACTGCATTCTGATGTAGGCATAGCATGTCATATCCTCTGGTCCAGAACAACAGCATATAACTTAAAATATTTTCAGCCTATTAAAGAAAAATCACTGACCAGTCCTTTAGTGGGTGATAAGTGGTACACCTGATACTAACCCTAGTACTAAGTGTCTTATCGTTTATTGTTTTCACACTCTAGACTGTACTTTGTTTTCAGTATCCTCAGTTGCAATCCACTTTACACGCTCTTCAAAATAAATAAATAAATAAATAAATACATATATAAATAAATACAGTAAAACACTGGTATAGTCTAACAAAACATCTCTATTGTCAAGAAATATTACTACTTTGAACAGAAGTATCCTTGCACTCACCTATACAGAAAAGGCCCAATGCTTAAGGTTAAATTAAATCCAGAACGTACTTAGGCCCTGGGATATGCCCTTCAATAATCAAAAAAATATAGATCTGCAGCTAAAATAAAGGCATAATTCTTTTCTTCCTCAGCATAGTCTTTCTAAAAATAAACTTCATTTTGTAGTTCCAAGTTTATTTTACTTTTCTATTTTTGTCTTTAATATTTTGCTCTGAAGTATTGCAAAAGTGGAAAAATGAATTATGCTGTTTGACTTTTACTTGGACATACTTACAAGCAGGTATTTGTTTTGTCATGGAGCTCATTCTTTGCTCTTAGTAGAATTGGCCCTGATGTGACATCCCAGGGCATGATTCCAGGTTTCTTTTGCCTGCAAAATGCTGAGGAAATGGCTGTCATAGTCATATAAAATACCAATACTGATTAAAATTTGACATAATTAGCTAAGTGGGCCAAAGTGTGCTTCAAAAATGTATGTGATTGGCAAATCATTATTCTTCCCATGAATTATGGACATAAACATATTCATCATTTAGGTAGGATATGGTTTGTTCCTTCTAAGTAAACTTTCTAGTCCTATTTTAATTTTCAGGTTTCTTGGTACCTTATCATACATGTGGGTGGTTACACCAAATATATACTCCCTAGAACAAGGGATTGAACCTTATTAATATCATCATAGCTGCACTGCTAAATCAATGCACTTCTCTTCTAGTACAGACTGTTCAGTTGACCAAACAGAGGTACTTGGGAACAATTTTATCAGAAGAGATGTATAGCAGAGAAGGGAGACCCAAAGAGGCCTAACAAGTTGGGTAAAGGTCTTAATACAATAAGTTCCCGAAGAATTATTGAAGTCTGAAATCTGATAAATCTGTACCACATCAAAATTCCTGAAGAATCTGTATGTAATGTTGGTATTTTAAGCTAGGCTCTATTTAGGAAGGAAAGGATATGGTTGATGGTGCTAACTTTTAAGGTAACAGTCTGGCTTTAGAAAGCACTTATACGCAATCAAAAATTCAGCTTTGCATTTCTGCTATTCCTTTGTTATGACGCTCAAGTTTGGGCTGTTTTTCTGACAAAATATGGCATCCTTTTATAACATATGAAATTGAAGTTTTAAAACATTTTAATATTTACAGCTCTTTCTGATTATGAGCAGCATGAGCCAAAGCACTTCATTCTCAGAATAGAGGTGGTAACTTTCTAATATCCATTCTATTTGTAGACCCTCTCTCGTGAATGCGTTGCATTTTAAATGGTTGTATTGCCAAAGAGTTTTTCTGAGTAGCCTAATTAGAGCATTTCTGTTGCTCTATGATCCAGTCTACTGTCAAGAAGCTTTAGGTTTGCCTCACAGTATTTTTTTGTCACAGTTTTATTAGATAAATAGAATGTTATCCATTTAAAACTATGACTTTCCTACAAACAATATATATGATGGTAATAATGATAAATTGTTATACATTTAGTATGGAAAACTTATCAGTATTTGACAGAAAAAATAAACATTGTTGAATATATATATATATACATATATATATGTCTATATACTCAATAGTTCTCATAGAGAATAATATCCTACCTTCTCCAGTGCTATCACTGGAATGCTGTTGAAAATCATGCCCTTTTTTTTTTTTTTTTTTCTGTCTTTTAACACTAGGTCAGATGTTGCAATATTGTACAATGATCGTTCTGTTCTTGAAAATCATCATGTAAGTGCTGCTTATAGACTCATGCAAGAAGAAGAGATGAACATTCTGGCAAATTTAACCAAAGATGACTGGAGGTAAGTCATCTTCTGACATTCAGACATAATTCCAATGTTTATAAATAGTAAAAACTCCAGGCCTTCTCTATGGAGTCTATTTTAAGAGTTCAAATTACAGGAAAAACTCTTGGCACTGGAGGAAGTAATGGATATTTAGAGCTTAGAGAAATCTGCTGTGGTGTAAAGAAGTACTGTTTGGAAGATGCCAAATAGTTTTCTTAGTGAGGTTGTGCTTTTATGAGGCACAGTGTTGGAGTGTGTGGACAAAGTCTCTGATGAGATAGTTCTTCAGCAAAACCTCAGAGCTGCCCCTCTTGAGGTAGGTTATCTTTGTCTAACAGTGGGTTAAAACCCCATTGCAGAGTCACACTCTACTGCCAGTCTGATCACTACTGCCTGTGGGATTTCTGTTGTGTAATGTGGCACAGCATAGTCATATCTTCGTTAAGCATTAAAAAATGAGATATATGGAAAGTCCCAAAATAATAAAGTAAAGGTCCAGAAGCACCATGGAATTCTTACTTTTTTTTTTTTTTTTCTTCTTCTTAATGTACTTCCTGAAGAAAATTTCACCAGCTGAAAGAGTAAGGATCATAACTGACATATCACAAATACCAAGATATGTAAGAACAAAATGAGCAAGTGCTAGAGTTTTTTCTCAGCTATTAAAAGAGGCTTGTTTGTATAGCATAGCGAACACTACATATAGCCCTTAAACATGAGTCTTCTGTGTGTTTCTGTAGACATAGCTATTATCATTTAGAGATCCTAAAAATAACTTTTAAATAGGTGGACTGTGAATCCAGCCAGAGATGTTCCGCTTCCAAGAGGTTCTGCCACAGTAAATGATGCCATCATAAATAACAGAGCTATACTTTACTTCATTTATATTTTTACAAAACTCTACAATTATAAGAATACATCAATATCACAACACATTTTGGCATAGTGTATATTTACAGATAAAGGACTGATTTACGTGGTAGAATTACATGATTTTACTTATCTATGTGATTAGTACATCCCTAAACAAAGACATTATTGAATGTAAGTTGGCTGATCCTTTTGGCTTTCAGTTCATTATTTTCTGTAGGTGCTCCAATATGCTTGATATTAAAGAATTTTTAATTTTTTAATTTAGTAAAAAGTGAAAGGAGAAACATACACTTTTTCATTCTCATAAAGGATTTCTTCTCAGAGGATACTCATTTGGATTTAGTTATCATAAAATTTGTATTGTAAATTTAGTTCTGGAGAAAGATCTCTGGAAGTAAATTGTAAACTTCTGCAATAATACTCATATACAGCCAGATTTTCAATGTCAACATTAGAAAGAATCTTGATCTGCTGGGACCTGTTTTCTGGACCATTTGCTCTTCTATTGCATTTCTTTTCTCCATGTTTTTTGAACATGTGATGGTATACCATGTTTCTTTAGAAGTTACTCAATCACAGACTAAATGCTTTTCAATCTCCTCTCACTGTAACCCAGTTTGAATTTACTGGGGGATTTTGTTTTAGCTTTGTGAATTTTGATGGATTACAGTGGCCGCACACTATTATATTTAGCCAATTTGAAGTTGGTGGGTTTGAAATTAATAGAGAGTAGAATTTCTGGTCCAACGTGTGGGGCTATTCAGTACAATTTAGAATAAATTTATGAAACCTGATTAATAAGCTCAAGCAGCTACACTAGGACACACAGTTCCATGTTCTGTTACTTAGACATTTAGAATCTGTACTTTCAATGAAACACATAACTTCCAAAGTGCCAGTCCGAGAACATGTGCAACCTGTAGAAATCTGATGCTTTAGATGGTCAGTCATGGAAATCATGATTTCTTGGTATTTATTTCTAATTTTCAAAAATATTTCCATTACCCTGTCATCAGATACAATTGTTTGTTGGTGCAATGAAAGAAGCTCCTCAATTTCTAATTATTTAGAGAGTGAACTTCTTGGATCTACATTGAAATTCATAGAATCATTAAGGTTGGAAAGACCTCCAAGATCATCTGTTCCAACCGTACCCCTACCACCAATATCACCCACTAAACCATGTCCCTAAGCACCATGTCCAACTTTTCCTTAAGCACCCCTGAGGACGGTGACTAAGCTACTAGACTAACAGTTTTGAAATTTGCACTGAATCATATTGGCAGTAAATTAAAATGATAATTTGTTCAACTTTTTAATGTACTTCCTGGCACTAATTAATTTCTTGACCACTGTCCGATCTGTTTTTTGAGTTGCAGTGAATTCTTTTTTTTTTTTTTCCAATTAATACCCCTGCTTATTTAAACTGTAGCTTTGCTAATTATTTCAACAAGATGAAGCAAAATGACTAGGAATGACTTTATAGTATTACACTTTCTTTTCTACATATTAACATTAAGATAAATGAACTAATAAACTGTCAGCTTCAGTTAAGTTTAAAACACAGAATTTGGGTATGAACAGAGAAACACTGCCAGCATCCTAATGAGGATGCCCTTTGTGGATAACGCATGTGACATTCGTAGTCATTTCTCACTCTTTTCTCAATTCTGAAAATATGTTCCAGTTTTCCATATTAGCTTTTTTCTGTCACTTAGCCCTCCCAGGAACTAAAGAGGTATCCCTTTTTCTCCTACTTTCTCCTTTAATTTACTGGGTGCATGGTGTTTTAGCACCCTATATGTTATGTCAATGATTACAAATAGACAGGCAGTATTAAAGTCCCAAACCATTCCAGTCATAAAGTATACATTGATATTATAAATGATTATATAAAAAAGACAAAAAAAATGCATAATGAACATCATCTCTTTCACAACTGTTCTTGGGAGTCTTCTGCCTGAGGAAAGAAGGATTGCTATAACTTGCAAAATGAGCCTTAGGTCTTCAGTTCTCATCCTATCCTGTTCCTGCGGTTTTAACTCTATGATCACTAGTGCCCAACTGACTAAATGTCTTTGTCATAAACAAATCCAGGTAAAACTGGTTTCTGTTTATTGGATAACTACTTAATGGAGAAATTCATGTGTTACTCCTTATATCTTGTTATTGCAACATTATTCATGTCATTTTTTCACATAATATTTCATCTGCTACTTGTTTACAAATATCCGTAGGACATATGTTTATGGGAAGATTAAGAAAAGATGACAGAAGAGGAGATAACCATTTACTTAAGAAAAATGGATACTGAATACACAAAAGCAGTATTCTTCAAACTGTGGGCTCCCCAAAATTGCTGTGTGTTATAAATATTACAGTTACTTTTCTTGTCATAGAACAAAAGGTGGTAACACCCATGCATCATTTTGCTGTGGTAGCATGAGCTATATTATCATGATACCTTTAGCTGTGGACTGCCTAATGAAGTAGGCAGAGATTTCTCTACGGGAGTTCTGTCTGAGATTGGCTGAGGTCTCCTTCAATATGGAAGTTGAGAGGGTCTTTTTCCCTGGGTGACAGTTAAGGAATGGTTTGATTCCAAGAGTAATCTTCTGTGCAATGGTAGTACACTGAGCCCTCTTGGATCTAGTGAAACTTTAGTTAAATGTTTCTCTACCAGTTCTGTATTTTCTGTCTCTCTGTTAATGATGGATGAGAGTGCAGGTAGAAAAATCTTTGCATACTGTAGGTAGGAGAGCTTCTCCTTTGCTATTTAGCAGTTTTAGTGGCCTGAAATCTTCAGTAGTGTGTGAAAAGGACAGTAAATTGTTTTATCCTTCTTCAGGTGACAGATGTAATAATTTGGGTTTGTCACTTGCCATGACAGTGTGAATCTACCAGAAGCTGCATTTTGCTTGTGTATGTGTCTTATGTGATGGGAGTGGGCATATTACTGAATACTCCTGAAAGAAATTTCAGAACTTGGAAAGGTAATAGGAGAATCTTCCATAGGAATGGAAGTGATAATTATTTCAGTTTTGCAAACAGCAAGGTTTAACAATGCTGAGCCCTCAGTTTTCATGCAGTTTAGCTTTTTTTTTTTTTTTTAAATGGATTTGGCTATGTTTGAAGGGTACGCTTTCAAAGCATTGTGGAGAAGAAAAGGTTGGGATGCAAATTAGTCTCTCGTTATGAGGTCAGACAAGGTAAGTCATTTTCTAAACTCAGGTTGCTATAGCTGGATATTATCATTTGAGTAGAAGTGAGAGGGCTGAGTCTTTATCCAGTTATATCAAAGTAAGTCAGGAATAACACAAAAAACAATGAGGAGTATCAGCTTAAATATGCCATTAATTTGACTCAAAAGCAGTCTTGATAGTTTATTATAAAAAAACGTTCTAACAACCCTGAAGAAAACTACAACTTACCTCTTTTAAAATGTATTTCTTTGAAAAAAAATTGTTAAATAAATCAAAGATTGAATACAGAATAAAAGATCAGTGAGAATTACTTAAGTAGGATTCTACTGTTGTAATTGATACTTGGACATCTTAAGATAGGGGTTTGCTCATGAAGATATATGCTTCATAAACAAAGATTTAATGTGAATGAATTCTCCACCATGTGTACTCTCTAGGCCTTGTTAAAAACATACAGAGAAGCAATAGACTCCTACAAGGTCTACATACAATCCTTCTACCTTGAGAAAAGCAGAATTCTCCAAATCAGTAACAATTACTGACAAAATAAACGTACTTTCACATACTATGAAAATTAATATGCTTTCTCACGATTCATATTTTACTATTTTAATATTCACTTAAGAGAAAACTGATGGATAAGCCAAAATCTCTAGCCCTAATACCAAGATACAGATAAACTATAAATCCTGAACTTGTTTTGACTCATATAATAGGCATTAAGGAACTTCTGAGATGAGTTGTAGTTTGACATAATATTCATATATTGGCATAATGTTCATAGCATTTCAGATGTAATACCTCTTGCTCTTTTGAGTGTTTTCAGTCTTCTTCCTAGATTTAGTGTTGTGCCTGCTTTGCACTAATATGAGGGCAGTAACAAAAGATACCCATATATTCTCCTGTGTGGTGGTGAGTCTAGAGACTGACTTTTTTTGAATACTTTACTTCTGGAAAAGAAGGAATGACTTATAATATGTTACAGAAATGCCTTTAATTTTAGTTTATATACCAGAAAAGAGGAATTCTGAACCAGTGTGACTCTGAAATAGTGATTACAGAGAACATTTTTTGAAGTACATTGCCTCTACACAATCCTTTTACAATATAATGGTCAAGTTGTTAATTATTTATTTAAATGCTTTAAAAAAGGTAATAAAAACCATGATGCTGTTTAGAAAGTTATAAATTAACAAGTACTGCTTAAAGAAATGTTCCATATGTAGAATAAATGAATTGTAATGAGTCATTTTGCTTTTAATTATTCTTAGGGAATTGCGTAGCTTGGTCATTGAGATGGTCTTGTCTACAGATATGTCGGGTCATTTTCAACAAATTAAAACAATGCGACATACTCTACAGCAGGCAGAGGGGTAGGTCATTTTCCATTCTGTTCATTATCTGTAGTCTTTAAATGAGTTCATGTACAAGAAAAGACTTCAAATAGTTGTTTTTGTTCTGAGATAATTGGAGCATGTCCTTGAATTGACAGGGTAGACAAAGCCAAAGCCATGTCTTTGATTCTACATGCGGCAGACATAAGCCATCCAGCAAAATCCTGGGAACTGCACTACCGGTGGACCATGGCCCTGATGGAAGAATTTTTTCGACAGGTGCCATTTTAAAAATCTTTAAATAAATTAGTTCAAGAAGCAATTGTTACACAATTAAGTATTTTCTTAAGTCTGATTGACAAGCATAGTCAGTAGTATATATTCCTTACTCTTAATACATACCACTGACATTAATTCAACTTTATGTGAGTGAATAAGATGAAATTGTTATAGCTCCATATCTGTTTCAGCTGATACCAGGATTTTAAGTATTGTAGCATTTTTTTCTTTCAATAATAATATAACTTGTCAAGCTGTTTTCATTCTGTAGACAGAAATTTATATATGCTTTGAGTTAAAAAGAAGCGTTGATAGGGTAGGGTGAGGGACTTGAAATAGAAAGATTCACGTTCAGAGAAGAATGCAAAGCTCTGTCTCCATTTAATATTTCAGAAAACCCTCCTATTACTTTTCCTTGCCAGTGCTTGCCATGCATACACCACATCGTTATGAAGGTTTTGCTTTCATAACAGCCTGATCCAAAACCAGAGGTTAGAGGGAATCATCCAGTTAACCCTGGATGATATATTGATGATGTTTTAGGATATATCCTAAAACAAAAATGAAGGCACACCCTTGTGAAAGTCTTTTTTATGAGATACTGAATTCAAAGAAAAAAAAACCATAGGTGTTGGTGTCACTACTGCCATTTTCTGACTCACCTCAGCAGGTGAAAAAAATTTTCTCTGAAGGGGGAACGTTCTCCCTGTAATGACTATTTTGGCCATGCACATTTTTAAAGTAACCAAAATACAGTTTAGATATTACACAATTCCTACAGTTATGCACAGCTTTTAAAAATGATTAATAGAGATAATGAAACAGCGTATGTCTCACTCATCTTGATCGTCATTATTTTGCTATATATTAACATTTTCAAATCAGGTCACGCTGGAAAAAAGGATCAGAGAATAAAAGTCAGTAAGTTAACCAGCCAGTCAGTAACCAGTCAGTCAGTAACCAGGAGGTTATTAGGTTGATCTGCCCTAGAATGTTCTTGCCTAGTTGCCAGTGGTTCTTTATACAAATTCTCAATAGGGAGCATCAGGACATCCTTGACTCTGGGGTTTGCAATGGGGAGACAGAGTGGAGAGCTGGTGCCTTACTCTAAACAAAGAATGGACTAAATTTTGTGGAAATACTGAGTAGTGTCATGAGTTTGTGTCTGTTTCTGTAAATGGAAATGATGAGGATTTTGAACTTCAGAGGAAAAAGGAAGAGCAGACTACCACAGATATATATTACTTGAAAAGGTCAGAAATGACCAACTGTAAAAACATTTCAGACACGGAGAGACAGACTAGACAGAGCCCATGGGACAGTGAGGCAATGTGTTCAGTCAAGTGGATGTAGCATTAGCAATAAACAGCATTATGCTGGTTGTTGAGTGCACAGGATCAGCTAATGTTTTAGCTATACTCTCATCAGACAAAGTAGCTGGATCACAAATAAACTGTTCAAAGCCATGAGCAGGCATTTAGCAATAGAATCAAGTCACCAAGTGTGTATTTCTGCAGCTCAGCAGTATAAAATGTGAAAGTCACTTAGACTGTAGAGGAATGTGCAAGGAATTGAATTCCCCCTTTATGGTATGGCTAAGAATAACAGCATGTGTGGAGCAGTTCCAACACATATAAAGTGTGATGAAGTAACTGTACATATAGAAATGTAGTGCAGACATGGGAGGCCTCTTGCTTCCTAGATGCTCTGGCTTGGTTATGCCTCATCTGCTCTGTTGATCTGAATACGTGTGGTGGAAATCTCTGGGATTTCCAGATCTGTGTCAGCCAAGATGAAGTAGTCCAAATGTATACAAAATCCATTAAGTCCTCCTCTTCTTTTCTAAAAATTACTTTTTCTAAAAATAGCAATTCAACTACTTCTACTGCCTTGCAGGAAAAAGCAGCAGAGCTTGATAACTACCACCAAGAAAACAATGTATTAACAGGCAGCTTTCAAAGTAGTGGGCCCTAGCAAGAAAATGAACTTTCACCTAGACAAAAATCTTTGTTAACTGTTAATCATAATTTAAATATGTGCAGGTGTTAATTTAAGGAAAAAGCCAAAGAACTTTTAAAGTTTAAAAACAACTACAGAAGGTGTGTTATAATGCCAAGGAAAATCTGAGCTATTTGTTTAAAATAGAAATACACCCACCAATCTCAAAAATTAAAAATAAGGAATATGTAGTTCAAGTCACTCAAAGAAGCACCACAGCTCAGACAACATTAGGCTCTCAGTCTGCAGAGATCCAAAAGTGCAAAAGAAAATTTGTCCAGTGAGTTCAACACCTGAGAAAAGATTTTTTTTTTCACTCTGTTGATCTTTTTCTTGATTTTAAATCTTACGAGATTCTAGTAATCAATTTAGATATCAATGCTGTGTCCTTTATTACAATTTATGGCAGACTTGGTTTTATATGACACTTAAGTATTAATTATGTATTAATTATTTTAATTGAAAACATAAAAAACCATCAAATGGATTCCTCACCAGTGTGGAATTTTCTCTTTTTTAATATCTAGTTTAAGAGGAGATTGCAAAATTAATATTGCTTTAGAAATCCTATATTTACAATGGCTGGAATTGTTAGAACTACCCCATTTTATATTAAATCACAATCTGTCGCCTGCATTTACATAGAGATACCACTAACACTGCTCTTAGTAGTAACTGAACCTGTGTTCTTTTATACACTAAAGGCAAGTTATGAACACTTGGGTGTAAAATTTATTACTATTACCATAGTAATAAAAATCTCTATTTCCACATGAAACACAATCTGTGGGTTACATCTGTCATTGTGTCTGAAGTGGTTTCATTGCTATTATTAAACTAGATTTGAGAGAAGTTTAGAAATATGATGTATGATAAAAAGACTAAGGAAGGTTGATACTGCCCCCTTTATACAACAGCTTCTGATAAGATCTTTGCAAAGATGGTATATTCCTTTACCTCTGCCCTCTGAATGATCATGAAACAGCACTCTCCATGGCTAACATGTAGAACCATTTTACTTGAAAGACCAAGTTTTCCTTGGTCTATAATGTCAGTGCCTCTGGAAGCCAGGTTTTTTCAGCAACACAAATTATATCTTCCTTTGAAAGATCTGTCTCCTCAGCTTTTTGCGCAACTAGACACTCTGAGCTTTTGCAGGTCGGTTGACCTACCATGCTGTAAAATGGCAATAACACTACCCTGTCTAGACTGTTTTGACAAAAAAAAAAAAAAAAGTCTTTTCAGGTGTAAGGTGTTCAAATACTTACAGAACTAGGTTTGTACAAGTCATATTACTAATGAAATTGAACTTGTTCTTTTTTCTGTCTTCAGCAGTAGAGAAGCTAGTGAGAATGAATTAGTCAGATCATGCCCTTTACCTGTGCAAATCCACTGAAAAAATTTTACACATTGAATAAACCAATGTAATAGAAGGAAACATTTAATGTTTGGTGTACTATTACATACACGCTAAATGTCTCCAATCCCATCACATCTGGGATCAGCAGGATTAAATGGTGAATACTGACAGACTTCATATAAAATGTCATTTATTTTTCTTCCCTGACAAATGTTAAATCTCATTGGCAGATGCCTTGCTCTTAATAAGAGCTTGCTCGCAATAAGTTCCTTTATATAAAATTTATATAAAAATTGTCAAATGTAAGCTATAATTTTGACTTTTACTTTTCCTGAAATTCTAAAGGTAGAGTGATTTTTCTTTTTGCCTGCAGCTTGTTTTTGTTTAAGAATATAACTGAAGAAAGTAATCTGTTGAATAAATACTAACAGTGTTCAGATTCATTTGTCTCTCTGTCCATATATTAAATATGTGCTTATAATATTAAACATTGTTGTTTGCAGGGAGACAAGGAGGCTGCTTTAGGTCTTCAGTTTTCGCCACTCTGTGACCGCAAGTCTACTTTGGTAGCTCAATCCCAAATAGGTAATGACAAGTTGTGCTTTTCTTTTTCTTGTATATGTAGGAGCATATAAAATCATACGGACCTTTCCTACACCCATTTTGAATCTTAAATGTTCCAAATCCCATCATATAGAAATTATTTCTTTGTACTGATTTGTTCACTGAACTCATGTGCCCTTAAAGCAACAATATACTGGTCTCCAAAGAATATGGGCTTATTGCAACACATGTGTTGTGAGGGAGGGATAGGAGAGGGATTTAGCAAAGTACTGGATATGTGCCCAATTTTTACTGTACACACTTCAGAGTTTGGTAGATAATATCCTCAAACAGGTTGTCTCTTGCTTAAGAACTTAAAGGTCTATCTGTGCCGCAATCTGAAAACCTGGTAACGTTTTGTAGATGCATCTCAACTAAAGCTAATTCACACATCAGATGTCTGGACTGTGGAGATCTGGTGTGTCATGGTCAAGCCTCCTTGGGCTGAAAAGGACCACTATGTTCTGTTCTCATCAATTCTAATTTCATTTTGGTCAGCAGCAGGCAAAATTCAGCTTCCCATTTTCAGAAATACAGGTCTTGGCTCTCTCTACACCCGTTTCCTTCAGCAATAATAATGTAATAAAAATTGGTAAAGATCACTGAGGCTATCCTAGATGCATACTGCATAGATCAGCATGTCCTACTAACAGCTGTACTTTTTATGAGTGAATACGGAACTGCTGTAGAGATTCTACAGGTGAAGGTGTCTTACCCTTGAGTTGAAGCATGTTGTACTGTCTGATCTTGTTACCTAGAATGTCCTTTATTCCATTTCACTGGGACTTGAAAGGCAATGCACTTGAGCATCTCACCTACTGCAGAAAGGAAGCTGGATCCTAGGCTGAAGCACTGCTGCTCACCTTTGTGCTGTGTTGCCTGGTTAGAGTATGAAGACTCCTGGAAATCCATTGCTAGCTCATGTTTTAGATTTTTTTATTTTTTACTTTTTTCCTCTGAAGTGTTCAGTGGTGAATAATGCTTCATTCTCTCACTGTGTCATTCCATACCTTGATGAGCACTTTAAAATGTAAAAGACATTGTTCAGAGCTGACATCTCAGAACTGTGGGATGAATGCTGTCTCCTAGGGATGTTACTTGTTCTCTTCGCTGATTTGACAGAACACTCCTACACACTGTGAAATAACACTTTACCTCCACAGAATAATAAACAGCAGTTTGAAGTATTAACTCCTTGGCAAGAAGTGTTGAATGGTAAAAGAGACAGTATGACTTCTAGCCCCTTGGCTCAACTGTGCTTCCCTTCTATTCAATAATTAATATTCATTTCAAAATGGTAGGTGTGTTCTGCAGTGCATAAAATTTACAAGAAAAAGGAATGAAAAGCTATAATTACTATCGTCTAGTTATATCTACACAGATTCTTTTTTTTTTTTTTTAGTTTTGCTTTTTTTCCCCTCAAGATTGTACAAGTGGTATCTAGTATATTGTTAGCACTACAGTCAGAAAATCAGCCTGATATCAAGAATTTATTTTTAGTTTTGAGTGTTGTGAAATCTTTCTCTTCTTCTCCTTCAGGTTTCATTGATTTCATAGTAGAACCAACATTTTCTCTTCTTACGGACTCAATGGAGAAAATTGTTATGCCTCTTATAGAGGAAGCATCAAAATCTGAAAGTCCTGCATTTGGGACACCCGGGTATGAATACACTACTTCTTTTTTGAACTGAAATAACTAACATAATAATGCGGGTATGAATACACTGTTTCTGTTTTGAACTGACATAACTAACATAATGATGTATTTCTTGGAATTTTTATAATTATTTTAAGAGTTGGAAAAGTAACATAAATAGCTATACAGTATTGCCACCACGTGGTGCTATCTTGTATTTGCAGTATGCTATTCCTCCATTGACTGTGGATGATCATGCATAATAAAAGGCAAAAACACAATAATGAGTAGAATACACACATAAAATATAAGTTTATTTTCTACTGCATCTCTGATAACATTTTTCCTTTGAGTATAATCTTTGTAATAGATTAATGAAGAATGAAGTTCCTAGTTCTGTTATCCTTGAGACTTTTTCAGTATAATTCTAATTAACAGTTCTTTGATTTCTGATAGACATTTGGAAGTGCAAGTGGTGAAGGCAGCTTTAGTTTTTTTCTGAGTATTTTGTTACAGAATCATTGAATGGTTTGTGTTGGAAGGGACCTTAAAGATCATCTGGTTCCAATCCCCTTCCTACGGGCAAGGACACCTCCCACTAGACCAGGTTGCCCAGGGCCTCATCCAACTTGGCCTTGAACACTTCGAGGCATGGGGCATCTACCTCTCTGGGCAACCTGTTCCACTGCCTCACCACCCTTTGTGTAAAGAATTTCTTCCTTATATCTAATCTAAATCTACCCTCTTTTAGTTTAAAGCCATTACACCTTGTTCTATCACTACACTTCCTGATAAAGATGCGGTAGGCCATTTTGCTTCTTCATTCCCATTTTAGTATTATTTCATATATACATGGAAGCCAAAAATGAATCAATTTAAATTCCACTTGAGAGATTTAAGTACACTATTAATGAGATGCAGGTGGTTTTTTTGTTTGGTTGGTTGTTGTTTTGCCTATCAAGCTCTTGATTTTTGCACCATGATAGAAGATGTCTACAAAATAAAATAGTATGTTGTGATGTGATTACCTGTGCAAAGCCAGAATTAATTTTCATCCTAAAATTGAAATTATTCCAGAATTAATTTTCATCCTAAAACCAATATTTTTTTCTATACCTTTACATGTATCTGCATATTCACATACAAATAATCACTTTGGCCTGTACTTTACCTTACTTGTAAGGTAGCTGCAGTAGCTCGTAAGTGGTGGTTAATGCCCTTTTTTTTTTCTTATTAATTTTAATAAAGTTCCGGGTATTTTAGTTTTCCATATTATTTTGAAGGGCTGGATTGTATTGCCACTGTACTACACCCTGTTTTGACTACAATTGAAAGTATTGTACCTTGAAGAGAAATTTTACCTGAAGATAAACTCATTTATCTGCCAATGTATTGTCATGTCTTGCTTTTTTCAAATGGGTCAAATAGCTATCAGATGTTTTTCCTGTGAGCCCCCAAAGATACTGATTAAAAACATAGCAAAGAAGCTGCTCCAAAATGGTTACATAAACCTTCTTTCAAGATCCAGCCTACATGTAATGTATTTCCACAACCCCCACCCTCCCCCTGGCTTTCCTGGAAAAAGGTTGGTAAGAATTATTCCCAGGTTACAGTTTCATGAGTTGCAGAAATGTCTTGTATCTTAGGCATACTTTTTGGGCATACTTTGTTGAACACTCTTATTTCTATATAGTGATTACCTGTAGGAGTTTGACTCAAACAAACTGTTAGTGTATTATTAAAAACTACCTTATTGTGCACCTAATTCATTTTTTTTTCTTTTTTTTCCCCTTTTGCAGCCAGAATAGTTTGGGAGCAGTAAGCAATGCTGAAACACAAAGACGACACAATTTTAAAACTACAGCAAGTGATGGAGGGACTCACACAGAAAATTCTCTAGCAACTGTAGACCTAACAAGCTTTAAGAACAACTTGATGCAGATCATTCAAGCAAACAAAGAAAGATGGAAGGAATTAGCAGAAGAAGGTATGATATACTAAGAAGGGATGTTTTTATAGTTTACTCCCTAATATCTCTTCTAATTTAATTTTTGATTTTCCCTCACCTTATAAAAATACATAGTTGTATTGTATTCATGGATTTTATTTCGTGTTTGTTTAGATGGCCCTGTTCTGTTCTCTCAGGAGGCATAGAGAGATGTAGGTAGCCAGGCTATGAGAGGAAATCCTACAGCCTGTGCAATAAGGCTCTGTGTTGCTCAGCTTATCTTTAGAGGGATGGTTTGAAAAAGTGCATTTTTGCATATTAATCATAACTGATACTGACATCTGCCTTAAATGCCAAAATCAACAATTCAAAGTATGATGTGCTGCTGCATTTGTTAAGAAACATAAAAATGATACTTTGCTATTAGAAATGCTATTTGTTCCCCACTGTATGGAACAAAATTCTGTATTACAGGTTTTTTGGGACTATGCTGTAGGCAATTATTTAAATAACCCAAAATAAAGATTTTGGCAATAGCAGAGTGTATTAGACTCAAATAAGTCCAAAAGTGACTTTTGATTTGCCAGTTGTTAGTTAATAATGACAAACCTACATCAAGCATCTTAGTTCATGAGCCATAACTGAAAATTTTTCTGGGATTGCAGTTATCTGAGTGAAATGATTTGTGATAATTGCTGTGTGAACACAATTTATAAGCTTAATCCAGGTTAACTGAATGCCATTTGAGAACATGTTGTCCACACAGTCTGTGCTGTTTCCAAGTAGGCACCTAGAACATTTTAGTATAGTGTTTCACTGCTGTGAAGAACTGTACATGATCTGATACTGGCTATCAGGAACGATACATTGGTATACACTGCCAGCCTTGTCTCTCACTCCATCATCCAAAGCAGCATCTTTTTTTCTCTCTCATTAAGAGAATATTAAGTAAGAACAAGCTTCCATACTTATATGGTGATGATGAATTGAGAGTTAGGCAGAAGTGGCAGCTGAGGAGGAGGTGTAACTCATATTGTCACTTCTGCACAAGTATTTTCATATGATCAATTGTCTCTTTTGATATCATCCAACTAATACTGTGTGGTCAAAAGGACAAATTTACAATGATCCATGGATGGCAGGAGTAGGCCACGGACCACTTAGCTACAGCCTACAGAAATCAAACAGTCCTGGACTATCTATATCCAACATCCTTCAACGTGGAAAAATGGAGAACTTGCTGTCTGGAAGTTTGCCACTTCAGTTACATCTACTACTAACCAGCCAGTTTGATTTTGGTACATCAGCATTCTGCTACATTACCATGGAGGTGTACAATGCTATCAAAAAGCTAATTTCTTCTTCATTTTCAGTACTTTGTAGTGCTCTATAAATTAGTGATAGATTTAATCAAGTTAAATGGGACTATTAACAGCCATAGAAAAGCCAGAGCTTCTCACAGTGAGAGATTTAAGAATTCTTTGAAGGTAAATGGTTGTTTCTGTATACAGTCAATCTTATTGTGAGGCCCAGTAAGATCCAAGAAATCAGGCAGGTTTTTTACAGTGAGAAACAGATTTATTAAAGTTCAAGACATCTATGGACCTTGTTGAGATTTTAGTTGTCCAGATTCTAGGATCCCCTTCTTTTCATCCACCAACTGATGAAGTATGTCTAGGTATTTCCTGAACAGAATTATGGGATTACAGTAGAACGTACGTTAGGAAAACTGATGGGTAAGTGGAGGTATCTGGTGTAGGGGCTAGACCTTGATGAATGATATCTGCTCTGTGTGATTTTGGCTGAATCTGTTTTGCAAAACCTCTGTGAGAACAAGGAAGAGATTTATAGAAAACTGCCCGCATAAAGAGGCTACTTGCAGCAACATCTGCAGTTGACTGGATCACGGCATGAAGACCTTCATGGTAGCTGGTTAGAATCTAGAGGGACCTTGTGAATAGTGAGAATACTTTTGAGTACAGGTTTCTATTTTTTTAATATACATATGCTAAGTTTTTTTAAATAAAAGCTATGGGGGGATTTTATAGGTTTTGTGAAAGTTATTTTCCATTCATGTTTTTGCATTGCAATTAAAACTTTTACTCCATGTGTGGTCACTAAGAGCTGCTGGAAAAGAAGAAAAGAAGTTTTCACTAAATTAATATCTTCTATGGAGCACTAAGGTAGCACATATGTTCCTTGTTACATAATAATAAGAAGCAATCTTCCCCCATTGGTTCAGACTAGCAATATATCTTCTCTGATGTTGCGCCCTGCAAAGACTAAAAATCCTTAATCAGAGTGTGCCAAATTAGCATGTAGTAAAGAATGAAAAAATGTTGAACCCTTTCCACTTGAAATTCCTTTCAGATTGCTCTCAAGTTTGACTAAGTCTGTAAGTGAATAGCCTGAGACCTTGAACCTGAGATAATTTGTCCTGTTCTGTCAGGATCTTATGCTAGGTTTTCTGACTGTTGCTGAGAAGCCTTTAGGTTGCTCTGGACATATGTACAAAGCTGTATTTTATTCATATGTTAGTAGGAGCACCTACTGAGGGAAGAGATACCAGGGATAAATCACTGCCAGGTGAAAGGAATGTTGTTGCTGTCATTATTTCTGGAAAGATAATTTATTACAAACCCCAAAGAGCTGAGTGTGCCGAGAGGGTGACATGTATGAGGACAACATGCAGTGATAACAAGCAGGCTGGCTGTTCGCGGAGACCTCCAAACACTTCCTGAACTGACTTTGAATAACAGTACTTTTGCTTTTAAAAGAACCATCTGCATTCTTGTCCGTAGGTCTGCAAACTCTATATGTTGTTCCCAGACCACCAGATTAGATCCCAGACTCAGGAGGAGTTATCTCTATAATACAGTGTAGTAATACAGATGAACAAAAAATATAAAAAAAAAACTAGCAATAATCCTTGCAGTCTCCTGAGCATGACCTGGACTTGCTCTACCTTCTCACCTTATCAGGGTAAGGCTACAGGTGGAGCACTGTCTGGGAGGCAGTTCAGTGGAGGCAGTGGGTGCTGACGTAGATGGTCTGACTCCTGTACTCAGACAGGCCAGAGCAGAAGACCAAGACACACTGGCAGGGTTGTACACAGGGCAGCTTTCCTGGAGATCCAGCAGGTCCAGCTGCTGGTGCTACTGCTCCCTGAAATGGTGCTCTTGAGACTGTTGACTCAGAGCAGGCAGCTTGTGCAAGCAGCAAAGTGCCTTATTTTGGGAAAGCCTGTGTTAATAAGGAAAGCGCTTATCTACCCAGGCAGCAGTTTGTGAGCTTCTTTACCAAATGGTTCACAAAATAAGATGGCTCAATTTTTCTTAAAAAAAAAAAAAAAGGCCATGTCTTGTATAATTGATGCAGAGTAGCTCAGTCCTCTATAGCCTAAGGGTCCTCAACCTTTCACCACTGGAGAATTAGAGGAATGTTTCTCAGGCCTTTCGGGGAATTATGTTACCAGGGAATTACCATAATGATCAAACATCTGGGATTCTAATTTGAAAGCCTTGATGTTTAATTAATATTCCAAGCCCCTAATCACCAGATAATCTGTCTTTGTTCAACCCAACACAGTGATAAAGAGACCATTTCTGCTTTTTTTCAACACCTAGTAGTGATGGCTGCTCCTATTTGAATTGTGATAGTTGTAGCAACAGAGATGAGTCTGAGAGGTTGTTACGTTAGGGAAGATGTTTGCTTAATGGATTTTAAGGTCTAGGAATTATTGGCCTATTGAAAAACCTGTAAGAAACAACTTGTTGGGAAAGATTTAAGTGTCATAGAAGATACTTCATGATGCAGTTATACTTAGAACATAGAAAAATTGCACACATTATCTCGACTTTACAGGTGAACAAACAGAGGCACAGACAGCTTAGGACACTCACCACAGGTCATACAATAAAACAAAGGAATGCAGTGTACAGACCAAGGGTCTAGCTGCCAGTTGGATGGGCCCATCATTAAAGCATGCTAACATTGTTCAACTTCAGGATAATATGACCAGCAGTGCTATTCATTCTTCCCGGTGTATGCTTATGTGATGAGTTAACTGTTACAGGACCTGAACAAAAGTTGCATTATTTGTATGGAAAGCAATCAGTGGCAAACTGTCCTCAACACCTTTTGCCTAAGTGCTGCATGGCTTGAAAAACTAAGCAAGGCTCTCACACTGTCTTGTGCTTAATTTTGATAAAAAAAATAAGAAAAAAAACAATTTGCATCTCTGTAGTGAGGATCAGCTTTTTTTTTTTTTTTTTTTTTTTCCCATGGGCTGCAGCTTTGAATAGCAAATGTCTCTTCTGAAAGACCTCGCCATCATACCTGCAGGCCCCCCTCAGGCACTTTCAGACCTGCATCCTTCCAGTCACAATAACCACAGGGTTCAGCTCCATTTTGTCTGAAAGATTATCTCTGCAGACTCCCTAATAAGAAGAGAGTAACAGCTGCTGAAATGCAAAAATCTGATGGCATATTAATCTGATTTAGCAGACACGAGGAGGGGCGGGTGTTAGGAGGATATGTGTGGCAGTCACGGAAACCGACTGACAGTTTGGCACATGAAATCTACTCTAATAGACTGTATTAATCTGTTGGAGAAAAATAAATTCAGAGGGCTAACAGAGCCCCGTGTAGTACCAGAGACAGTGATTTTAATTGCAGTGCTAAAATGTTTAGGTCACAAGCAGTTTTGAGCTAATGCAGAAAAGTGTTAAGAACTGTGGTAAGAGAAATTTTCTGAGGTCTGAGGAAGTACAGTGACTGGTCTGAGCCAAGAGTGGCAGGAAACATTTAGTATTTGTGGTGTCCAGTACATCAGACTGAGGAACTGTAACTGAACCCAAGAGCAGGACCTGTTACCTGTCCCCCCACAACATATACCAGTGGGCAATAAAGCCTTTCCTTACATTCCCTGTATGACATAATGCTGTGGCATCAAGTGCCACTGGATTATATGGTTTGCAGTAGTTTTTATACTTCTAAATCTGTGATCAAATCTGCCTGAGGAGTTGAACATGGAAGGGGCTGGTGACTAGATAACTCTGTGGGTTGCTGTGATCTATTCTTGGGTTTGGAAAAGTCAGCCATGGTTGTTTGGGAACTCTTGGAAATTTCTTTAAGGAGTCCCAGAGGCACCAGGATCAGTCCTCTTGCTTTCTGCATAGTTTTGATCTTTACTGCTGCTCTCTTCCTCCTCTCTTTAAAATGGCTGATGCGAGAACATGTCTTTTGGGAAGACGCAGTTCCTTCCAGTGTTGTCCTGGGTTAGGTCTTTTGTCCCTACTTTGTGGAGTCTGGTTTTCCAGTAAAAAAGAAAACTGACAAGCCTAGAAATCAAACAAGTCTTGTAGTAATATATAAAGGGAGTCCATAACATCAAGTAGCATTCTTACTTAAAAATTCCTCAAATCATTTCATTCTTAGTGAAGCTGAACAGCCTTCCTCTCTAATTCAGTAGTTTGCTAATTCTTAATGCTTCAATGTCATTGCATCTTTCCATAAGGGTAAATTATTATAGCTTATTTTCAACAGAGCAATAAAAATAGTGATGTGATTCAACAGACATTAGCTTTACTGGTGTATGATGCTCTGACAGTAGCTGCCATTAGCTGGTGTTCCGCTTACATGTGGCTTTTGTGTTTTTCATCTCCACTCTTGGTAAGTCAGCACATGCTAAAGCAGTGCAGTCGCTGGAGACAGAAAAGTCTCATTTAAGCCCTCTACTGTACAGATGATGGTAGTTGAAAGATCTGTTTCTTATTACAGAAAGACCAGGAAAAGAAAGTCAATGGACAGATGGAGAAGTAAAAGAGAAAGTCCCAAAATGTAGAAAAGCTTCTTCACCACCTAGTAAACCTCATCCTGAAAATGTAGCTGTGCACACAGGCAGTAACGCAACTGAGCCAGTGGACATCAGTGCTGCAGCTGGTCATGCAGCCTCACCAGGGCTTGAGCAGCAGCAGAGTGGTGATACTCTGGAGACCACGGGGTCCTGCAGTTAACTCCCAGAGGCACAGTGCTAGCCAGAGCTGTATGACAGTTCTGGTGGTCTATGAAAAGTTCAGTCCTTCCTTGGACTGACAGGAATTCAGCACTCCAATGCAGTCCAGCAAACAATAGGTAACCGGTATGTCAAATTTTTACGACAAAATAAAGCTTCCAGCCATGTTCATTGCTGGCACTGGGAAACTTCATGAGGACTTAGCCTATTATTTTATTTCTTTAATAAGAAATCAGTGAGAATCCTACAACATTCTCATAAATAAAAACACAGTACAAGGTACTTTTATTGAAAAAAGGTTAGGATGTTTAGATGGTTTATTTATTTAAAAAATCTCAAAGCAACTAAAAGGTCACATTTGTCTAAACAAAGCAAGAAGTGAGGAGGATCTCAGCTGCTCTGCAGTGCTCACAGCTACCAACACTTTCTTGTTCAGCTGTGAAACAATACAAGGTGGGCTCATAATCAACAAGTACAATATTTATTTAAAGAACTTGCTTCAATTTTCAGACACTTATTAAGTCAAAAAAAGGTGACATAATGAAAGAGTAGTAGTATTTGGTCAAAGAGGGAAAGAAAAGAAGTCACCTTCAGTAGTTAACACATTTTCTGTAGATGCAAAAAAAAAACACAAAACAAAACAAAAAAAAACAACTACTAACCCACCAACTAACCAAACAAAAATGCACAACCAAACAAAAACCCCACAAAAGCTGAAACTACTGAGTAGCAGAATTTTTCAAGTATTCTGAAACCTGGCTGTTGCATCACAACTCCTGCCAGTTTTCCAAACAAAGGAATGCATGACAATTACTTTGCCAACATCCCAGCCTAAACACATGAGAAGAAAGATACCACTTATGCCATGTTTATTTATCAGACGACATTGTTTCTTCTCATGAAAGACAGTGATTTAAGGCAGGAGTTCAGAAATGGCAGAGAAGTACTGAAGAGAGGGATATGACTGAGCCATCCCTAACACATCTGTTAGGAGAAGAACGTTTTACAAACTCAAAGAAATTTTGCTGAATAACACTTGGATTCTTGTAAAGAAAACAAAACCAAACAATTGAAAATATGTAAATAAGCCTGGCTCCAGGCACTCTAACCAAGTTAAAACAGGGAGAGCAAAAATGGTAGCAACAATAATGCCTGCCCTGAGTTCACTGTAAAGCATACTTGTGCCTGCCTTTATCTGAATGGGTGTGATATTATTAAGATGCTCAGTGTCCAAAAAAGAGATGTGTGTTTTTTAGAAGGTGTTGTGGTTTAAGCCAGCAGGATTATTCAACAGCCTGCTGCTGCCACTTTTGTAGTAGTAGTTGGTGGCTGTTCTAGAATATGAATGAGAAAGGGAAGGTGAATGGGAAGGTGTCCAGCCTTGTTCCCCACTGAGATGGGGTCCCTGTGGAGAAAAGGTAAAGAGTGTACTTGCTAATAGGTTCCATGAGAATTTACCTGAGGTACAAGAATGACACTAATACTGGATACAAATACTGGATAAGGTTTGTGGTCAGTGTAACATGAGCATATGCTATATACAAACTGAAAAAACCATAAACAACCTTAGACCAGCCCTTGGAGTTGACAAACAACAAGAAAAGGGTTACAAAAAACAACCTTGAGAGCAAATAAATCAGCGTTGTGCTGGCAAGTATTAAAATAATATAATGCTTATAACAAATTATAAACAAATTTGTTCTTACACACTCTGGTCAGATCTGTTGTTATCTCACCCATTTGTGCCCACACAGGGGACCAAAAGGACTGTTGCAGTTTAACCCTGCAGGCAGCTCAGCACCACACAGCCATTCGCTTACTCTCCCCGCATCCAGTGGAATGGGGGACAGAACTGAAAAGTGCAAGAACTTGTGGGCTGATATAGGGACATTTTAATAAGAAAGAAAGAAGGAAAAAAAGTAAAAACCAACAGCAACAACAATAAAACCATCAATAACAACAACAAAATAAACAAAGCAAGTGATGTAAATCAGTTTCATGGGACAAAAGCCTTAGGTAGGTAGATTATATAACAAATGACAGATGCTTTAATTAACATATCTGGATTGAACATCACATTTGCTTCAAGTCGTGCATACTTATTTCTTAATGTCTTTAGTCCAACCACTTCTTTGTACGAGCTGTACTGAAGGGTGTAGAAAAAAAGAGTACTTGTCCAAGTTTCAGAAGTCCAAAACAAGTCTAAATTCTGTAGAAAAACTGCCTTTTGAAATTGCTCAAATTTGAAACTTCTTGAGTTTCTTAAAAGTATCCCAGAAAGTATAAGAACTTGAAAGGAAATTATTTAAATATTCTGTGCTTCTGCACCTCACCTCAGGTTTGGAAGTCTTCCTTTCCATCCCATTTCACAGGCCAAATTGCACCTCAAAGGGACATTTCTTTGGATTCAGGAAAATGATGTTACAGAGATGCCAAATGGATGCCCAATGCTGACTGTGGTGGAAATGTGATTGCAGTCTGAGATGCAGAAATATTCCTCTCCCTAAGTCATCAAATTCAATCACTTTTGGTCTGGATTTGGACTGGTCACTCATGACCAAAGTTTATTTCCAGAGACTTGCCTATTGAAGAAAATAAGTATCCAAATGGTTGGTTTACTTCTGTAAGACTGTGGGCACAGCCAAGTTAGTAATTTTATGCCATGACATGTGGCTATTTTGTGGAGGTATTTTTCAAACTGCAATGCTTTCACTTTTTAAATTGGTAGTATTTTGTATCTTCTGTATTAGCATACAGATTCTAAAATTTGAATTTATGAAATTGATTCCAATAACAAGAGAAATAGTGCCTTCATGAACATGTACAGGTTATTTGTATCACACTTTTCAGCCTGTGTCACAGGATTTCCATTCGCAGCTTTATTTTATCTTCTGGTTTGTCCTGGTGCTTCCTCTGTGCTGTTCTGTTCTGTCTCCTTTCACTCTGGGCCATTTCATTTGTACTTTTCTCCAAGTTTCTGCAACAGAGTATGGAATAGAGCATTCCATTAGTTTTTCGTTGTTGTTGTTGTTTTTTTTTCCTATAGCTTCTCTCCCCTGAACCACTATTTTCCCCATATTTCCTCCTTCCTATTCTGTATGTGCCACTAGCCATAATGGCAGCAGAACTGGACTGCATGTATATAGCCTTCTGATTTTTTTTTTTTCCCAGCCAAAACTCTGTGTAGCTGCCTTGGACTTTTCCAGCCTGGGAAGCCAACTTCCTTCAGGGCTTCGCTTCAGTTCTGACACCTGCCCCTTCCTGGCAAGGTGTTCCCCTCCATGCCCTTTCTCTGTTGCAGAACTGGTGAGCTCTGCCCCTCCCAGTCCTGTTGTGGTAAGCACCACTGCTGGTGCTTCATCATGGGGTCCTTCTGCTCACATCCTTCAGCTTACAGTGTGTTTGCTGCTGCTGCCTCCAAATAAAGATGTCCAAATTGGAGGTTAAACCGGAAAGCAGACCACTATGGTTCAGTTGCAATAGTGTAATCAGGACCAGAATCTGACCCTTATTTAACACACTGATGCACGTCTTCATGCAGAAAGTTTATGTTCACAGTGTTCCCATATGCAACTCAGTCACTACTCTGAAATCAAACAACTGTGGCATGTCCTTCATATCTAATTCACATATTTTGTTCCCTCTTTGTAGAAGAACTTGTGAGAAATGTTGATGAACAGGAAAAAGACCAGAGCAGAAATTCCACAGATGCACAGTTACAGGAAGAGACAAGAAGCATACAAAATGAGAGTAGTCAGGGAAGCGATGGTACAACCTGTCCTACCAGATCCATCGTCCTACAAGTAGTCACTTCCGACACTTCTCTGAGTGATGAATCCAACTCAGAAAAATGCACTAACTCTGATCCGAACCAGAAAGATCTCACCGATGCCCAGCAAGAAACACAGAATACAGACCCACTGAATGGTAATACTTCTTCACAAAGCACCAGTCAATCTAATGAAACTGTCCAGGGCGAAGCTGCAGCAGTGTCTGGTATCTCCTTGTCAAACACTGACAGTAGTGAAATATCAAAACAAGGTGTTGTAAAACCTCCTGGATAAGAAAGTTGCTTCAGGCAATGTAGAAGCAATAGTGTCCTAAACCCATCAAATAAAAGAGCTTTGATATAAGCAAGTATAATCTTCTTGATATTAGTTATTTGGTATTTTGTAGAAAGTCCTTCATATAAAATACCAAGACTTTTAGTTGAACTGCAAGAATGATCTTAAAATAATTTATAGGTGCATATTGCAATTAAATATGCTTCCTTACTGAAGAATGAAGTAAACTTTCAAAATAGAACTATCTAACATTTTGTAATCATTGTGCTATTAAAATGCACAACCTTAGTTTAGGCACCTAATATGACTACTATGTTGTAAAGTACATCCTTTGTACTAAATACAATGTGAATATTAATCTAACTTTGATCAATTTATGTAGATGCTATTTCCTAACAGTAGTAGGCCTGGGACTGGGTCATGCTCTTAATACAAAAGATCAGTCTCCTGGCTGTAGTTTCCAGGACAGGCAGAGCAGCCAAAAAAATCCTATAATGTCACAATACTTTTTTTGGAATGTAAGTATTTTATCACAAGCTGACTGTGGTTTAGTATCCGATGATTTTAAAACATTATCAAGTTCAAGATGCCCAAGCAATATGATTAGATGTTAGCAATGTAAAAGAAAGACATAGTGCAATTTTATTTTATTTTCATACGGTCTGAATTTGCTTATTGTTAGAATAAATTTGAGGTATTAAGGTAACAGGAATAATCAAAGCATATAATGGCATTTGTTTTCTTCGCTTCTAATTAAAATGTTAAACTCATTAATAATTTTATGACAGTGAGCCTTGAAATACTGTGCCAGAAATATGGCATTGTCTGAGCAACAGCACCGAAGTGCTTATGAAGCTTAGCTTAGACATAAGTATATGACTTGGCGTATTTCTAAAAAATCTTTTTTATGGAGAACTCCCACTTATTCTGGAGTCCAACGTTCTACCCAATTTCAGTGCTCCCATGCTTTTGTTGTTGACAGATTATTTTTTTTTTCCACCAGCAATAACAGATGGTTAATTTAGGGTGCTAAATCAAAATATTTACACTAAAATTAATTCCACAGCATTTGATTCCACAGCATCTAATAATTGACGTTTTTGTCTTTGACATGCATTTTTTTGTACCATTTTTTCTGTTAAGGTCCAATTTGAAATTTAAGTACCTTAGAAAAGTTTCCCATCTCCTGGGCGAGGAAGACAGTAGGAAAAATTACACCTGTTGTATTTCAAGCTGAGAAGAATGCCATTGTGGTGTAGCTGTCCTTGAGGGTCAGTAGATGATTTACGAACGTAAATGTTGTTTGTGAAATCAGATACGACTTGGCATGCAATTTTTGCACTCTGTTGCCTTGTGAATCTTTAAAATCCACCTTTCATATGAGAGTAGAGGTTTCTTACTTTGGAAAAAAAACTAATCTTTTTCTGAGGAATTCATTTGCCAAGGCAGGAAATTTGCTACAGAAGGCCTTATGTTTTAACACTTCAATCTACAAAATTTATAAAAAGGGTAGGAAGTGGTCGAGTTTGTAATAGTTTATTTCCAGTGACAAATGTCATCTAGAAGGTATATTTTTTCTTGAAGATGGTAAAAAAGATTAATAACAGGATTTCCACCAATCCAAGGAGGATTCTTCTCTTGATATGTCAATAGTCAAAAACAGTTCAGATGAATAATGGTGCAGAAATGAGAGAGAGATTCAAATGTTTTCTGGAAATAAATAGTGCTGGTAGTGTCCTGAATGAAAAACCAAAGCTTATACAAGGACAGCACTCAGCCCTTGCATCTCTAAAAAGGCAGCAGTACCTAAACCATGGAATAATAAGAAGTCATGGAAAAAGGGGAGATATATCAGGAGACATGATGCATCAAGTGATCCAGCACACAGTAGGAGAAGCAGCAAATTATTTTTCAAGGCAACTCCAGAGGCTGAGATATGGGCCAACACACGCTTACTGGTATTCACCAATTTACGCCTGAGCCATGATGGATTTTCTAGCTGATCGACACAGAAAGTTTTAGTATAATAATGTATGCTTCTCTACTGAAACTAAACATCTGTACCTGAAAAACCTAAACTGTTGCATACTTTGGAAGTGAAATGGAACTGAAAGGATCTTTTCTCCAAACTGCTCTACACTATATGCTGTGCCTTTCCTCCTGGTGAGAATATGTGAGAAGCACAGGCTACAGCTCATGCTGTTGATAGAACACGCGCCCAGCTATGGCACATTCTGAAAAGTTCTTCAAAATACATTGGAAACTATTCATCTGCTACAGTTTGTTAATGAATGCAGTCATCAGTTCTTGCTGCTGTCATGGTGAATGACACTGTTACTCAGCGAACGTATGTGTTCCCAGTTCATTGCATCTTGCATTCTAGAATAGTGGCTTTTCACCTGTTTAGACCTGGGAAACCTTAACGTTTTTCCAGTGGACATGCACATCCTTAGTCACGCAACTTATGCCTACAGAAAATAAGACAGCATTTTTTTTAGTCTCGTGAACCTTTCGTGGACTCTGTCACAAGTAATTCCCGGTCCCTTCAGTCAGAAAACAACAGGATGAGTCTGGATTTCTCTTTTGCTTGAAGAGCTTTCTGGTTTACACTACCACAAGTATTTAATTGAGTACTACAATGGATAGAATAAAGATATTGACTAGGTTTTGTTTTTAAAGGCATCTGATATTTGAAGGTCTTTTCAGTTGTCATTTTATGTAGCAGATACTTCTGTGAAACTTCTGTTCTTTGCAGTATGTTGAATTGACTCTCTGCCATCTCCTTCAGAAATTATTTGTGTTCACATGCCAGCGTAGATAAATCACAGGAAAGTGGAGAGCTTGATGTTTTGCGTGGTTTCTGTAGCATATCAGTGTCAGTCTAATACTCTCTGAACAAGCTCTTTCAGATATTCCACAGATCAAGGGTGCAATGTTTAATATTAAATTTACTTATCTGAAGTTATTTGATATTACATTGCCCTTGCCCATCTCCACTGAGCCTTCTTCCATTGTTAGGGTTTATTGGTCAGTCACAATGTCATTTATGTTTCATTTTTATTTCATCAAATAGTTTGATTTATACTTTAATAACGTTTAATTCTTGCATTGTCCCTATTTTCTCAATATTTAAATCTGTCATAGAAAGCTATTTTGAATACTTTCTGGTCTTTTGAAATGACTTACAGAGCAACTATGTCATCATATTCTTAGAACTTTCTTTCCTAAGGACAGATGATTAGCCATATTACTATTTCAGTGAGAAATTTGACTACATACTATTTAAATATGATATTTTAAGTCAGCAGAAACTCTTTCACAGAATTTCCCATTTAACATATATTTTTCACAAATTGATGGGATATTAAAATCTCCTGTTAAGTGCAAATGATGAAACAGAGAGACATTTGTATATACCGAATATGTATCTTATCTCAAATTGCTTCTCGTTTTCCTGGATGGAACATATTTCTCACTATGTGAAAAAAATGTGATTTAATTGAAACTGTATTTTCTAATGGAAAATACTGAATTTATTAAAACAGTTATTTTTTAGTTCAAGAATTAAGTGAGAATTTTTTGTTACATATGAGAAATATTTTAAATGTATATTTAGAAGATCTTCTTAAAGTAAAAATAAGATTGCAAATAAGAAACTGGTGTTGCAAATTTTACACAACATTCTTCACTAATTCATAATTTAAAAATAACCAACATTAAAAAATATGTTTTGCAATAGCTCTGATGATTTTGCAGGAGACTCAGGGTGGATGAAAACTGAAGAGTAATGACTGGCTTTTGAGTGCTGACCATCATGACTGAGAGACTCACTGAAGTCTTGGCTGCAACACATTTATTCTAAGAGTCCAGTACTGTCCAGAATGATGGAATTGTTAGGATAAGGTAGTATTTGTGCATGGAATTGGACACATCAAAGGAAAACAACAGTGCATGTTTCCCTCTCCAACCTTTATATAAATTCTTAAGTCTCACAGGAAGTATGAACATAGAATATACCATGTCATCATAATTAACTATGTTTGTTTTCTCATTAAAATATTTTTTCCATGGGAATAAAGAAAGGCTGGGGAAAATAATACAGAACAGTCAGGAAGAGTAAAAATCCAAAATAAAAAAATACAGCAGTGTATGTTTCCATGCAGGAATAAATGCACATAGAAATGAGAACAGACTTGAGAAAGAGAGAAGCTAACTGTGGATACCAGGAATCTAAGAATTAAAGAATATATATATATATATACACACACATATATATATTTTTATATATACATGCATATTCCTTCTGGATTCGGCCTTGACTAGGAACCACCATTACTCTTAAATGTTATTTTACGTATCTCATCTACTGTTCCTCCATGTGGAGTAACAAGTACTTTTCTATTACTTTTCCACTGCTAATGGCCAGCAGACTCACACAGGACACTTTTTCAACCAGGGCAATTTTCAGCAGAATGCTTCACTTGCAAGCAAGCAGAAGGTAGCATACATAAGACATTGTTTTCATGATGATTATTATTTTTTTTTCTTGGTTTTCAAATTAGAGTATTTTAATCATTTTAAGAAGCACTATATATTTATCAGGGCATTATTAACACTCTCCATACAAAATCTTTCTACCTCTGAACTTTCTGCCAGCCCTGTACTAAGGATGGGGGAAGCAGGCTAAAGCAATGCCCAAAGTGCTTGCTGACTCACCCTGGGTGGAGAAGCAAGCTCCTGGGTGCTCTGGGGCTGGGAGAGAGACCTGAAAGTAGGTAAGGAGAAAAGCAACATAGTTATTCAGATTTAATTTCATATGTTAGCGGTCATTGTCCTTTATAAAAAACAGAAAACTAACTCTCGGCATTCTGTAGGAAAGCAATTGCAATATAACAGGGATGGAAAACAAAGGTAATCACAGGGGAAGATGATCTGCCTTCTTGGATACTGTCACCAAATAGTTAGGCATACTATGAGAGGGTTCTCTGTTAAAAAAAAAAAAAAAAGACAGAGAGAAAAGGGATTGTTTTCCTTTCCTCATATCACATCTCTTTCTAGGGTTAGTTCTCATATGCCATCACATTTTATTACCAGGTTTTGTTCTGCCCCATGTCCTGGTCAGTGCAAAGGGAGAACTGGGCACTGGTAGGAGAGCTCAGCTTGGGACTGAATGCTGCTTTCCTCTGAAGCACCTCTGTCCTTTCCACAATCTCACTGTCATTTAATTGAATGTCACAAGATTAAGTGGAACTATTATAAGGTGATTTTTTTTTAAGTGATGATCTTCCTTTTCTCCTGAGTGATTTATTAATTAGAACATTCATTTAAAAACTGCTTATGTTTTATTAAACAACTCCATGTTTCAATGATTTATAATGGCTAATTGGCACGCTTTTAACTTTTCACTCATGATGATAGCCACATTAATCCTTAATATCAAAATGTAAAGGAGACAATAAATCTCTGATAAAACAGATTACCAGTAACTTTGTCCCATGTGACAGTAGAGGACTATCCAGTCACAGCGAGTTATAGAAAGCATGCAGAGCCTTCAGCAGTCACTATCTGAGAGCCTCTGGAGGATAACCAGGTAAACCAGCACAAACACACACCAACAACATGCCAGTTTAATTTATGGCCATGTGGGTGGCATCAAGTTATCATCCATGCCGTGCAAGTGCTGGGGGCAGCTCAGTCTTGTGGCAGCCCTTTGGTGCTCAGCTGCGTTTTGCTGTGTCGGACGGAACCCTTCCTGTCTGTGCAGAGCAGGTCAGATCACAGCTCTGTGTGCTGCTCGTGGTGTTCCCCATGTGTGGCTAAACAGAGCTGCAGGGCTTTGGGAGCCTGGGCCTGGCAGAAGCAGCTGTGTTCGTGCCAAGGATGAAGACGGAGGGAAGGTGATACTAAAAGATCAAGTGACGTGCTAGTAAAAAGAACACGGATTATGAGATAAAAGCTGTTAGTGACCATTCGGAGGTTGCTGTAAAATTGGCACACTGACACACTGAAAGTTATGTATGTGTTAGAGTTCACTGTTTTGTTTCTACGAAGATTAATGCATTTTCATTTACATCAATACATTTTTGTTTCTATGAAGATACACAGTGCCTGTTTCACAAGGCCTTCACAGAACACTCTCACTCCTAAAACCATGGTAGTCAGTTGAAGTCAAGTATGAAAATTAAATATTTAGAGCAATAGATTGTGCTTTCATACCCCTCCCCACCTCCTCTTTTTTTTTTTTTTATGGATAATAATAAAAGTTTTTCTGAATCCCTCCAAAAATAACTGCAGGCAGGAAGATCTGGAGAAAATTTTGTTCTAATTCATTTTACTTCATTTTATAAGGCTTCAAAATACTTTAGAGACCTGGCTGTCTATCAGCCACACACACTACATTCACCTAAGAAAAGCGAGGGGAAGAACACCAGTTACAGAGTGGGCAGCATCCTGGCAATGAAACCATTGGTAAAAACCAGTAACAAAATTCTCTGGTTTACTGTGACGCAGTGGTGAAGTCATAGCTATTCCCCATGCTATTCCCCATGCTATTTCCCCATGCTTATTCGCATGAGCTCCCATTCCTCTCTTCTTTCTTTTCTAAACTCTGAGCCTCTTCTTCAGCTTTGACTTACTGTCTTTCAATTTTCCATTTGAATTGCACATCAACTGCTTTCCCTTTTAGCTACTCGTGCCTTTGGGTTTTGTCTTTCAAAAGTCTTCCCCAACCTGTATTTTTATTTCTGTAGCTTTTCCCCTTCTCCCAGCTCATCTTTGTTACTTTTGAGACTCTGTGCATTTCCTTTTTCACATTTTCAGTTCAGCATTATTAATCACTGGTGGGACCACTCCGTTCATTGGTTAAAACTGAGAAGTTACCATACAGCTAGTAAATAATACTGTAAGGTTGTTGCATTTCCCCCATGGCTACCATCCAAACTCAGTTTATAATTTTCCCAGCTGTACTCATTCAAAATCACTCAAGGAATAGTTTAAACAAGAACTCAGTATTATGATTAGAAGTTTGAAATCCGTATTGTATCACTTAGTTTGAAAACTACTCTTGTCACTCGATATCATTTCTCCTATCTGATTGAACTAATTGAATTTTTAATACTTGACATTGACATCTTCCACTAAGTGAAACTTGCCCCTATTTTTAATGCCTACATCGAAGAGGATTCAAACAGCACATCTCTGCAGATGGTGAATTTTGACTTTCAATAAGTTGGAAGATTAAAAAAATAACACTTCATTACTGCTTGTGTAAATGTTGTATTTTTGTTTCATGGTGTGTGGTCTATTGCTTTCATTCTATCTTTTGCCTTTTGGATAAACCACAATGATTAGTTAAGTCAGTCCTATATTTATTTTAGTAAGAAAGAAGTTAAAGAAAGCCATGACTGAAACCTCACTTTAACCTTCAGATAGAAAAGGGAGAAGAGTTTCTGCTTGTCTAGGGCTGTGCAAGTGCTATTTATTTGGTATACTTCCTTGCTTGATTTCCCAATAACATTCTTTTTTTTTCTTTCAGGTGAGCCTATACACTGTAAGAAATCAGAAGATATAGTAAAAGCCACTGAGCAAAAACAAGCACTGGTACACAACTAGATTTCCTATTTCTTAAAAGCTTCTGACATTTCAGGCAGGACAGGTAATTTTGATATTTATTTCCTATAAAGAGGAGAGATTTATATGATAAGGATTCACTTATTGTTATTATTATCCTCTTTGGTCTATTCCTGTTGTGGTTTTATTACAAAATTTTGAAACTGGAATATGCTATAGCCCACTCTATGTCCCTTTAAAAGTTATTCAATACAATAGAAGGGAAACCCAATACTTTTACGTGTCTGAATTTTTAATGTGAGACTAAATAATCATGCAATAATAAATCCTTGATTCAATTATATTAAATACTGTGAGTAATAGTAGTTAAAGGCCTATTGTTTACAAATTTTCATTTGAACCCTGTTGCAGGAGAAAAGAAGAACACTGTCTGTTCCTGCACCTGTGCTCTCAGAGGCTGTTATCTGTCACCTTATTCTTGGATCATCCTGTTTCTGTGCAGAGTGATTGGACAAAATGATCAAAAGTGTAAAACATTAAACCCTGAGCTGGTAACTCAAGGCACTTAACAACTCTCAAAATTTCAGTTGTATTTGTTGTTGTTATTTCCTCTTCTATTCTGCTTTCTTAAACTAGCCAAAATGATTTTTTCAGCCAAAGTTGGACCTCGCTCTGTTGTATCACTGACACCAGACATTTCAATTAATCATGAGACATGTGAAAACATGGCAATGATCATCTGCACTGGATTGCTGTTACATGTCACTGCTACTGGCATCCAATAGAAGTGGAAAGTCAAAATGAGATGTTGCTATAGACACTTGTTCATGCAACCATGCTGCATGCAACGTTGAAGTTCTACTCGTTAGCTTCCTTTAAATATCTGGAATTAAAAATATGTAGACTGTGTGGGAAGTTCTAGAGTTGTACAGATGAGCCTGCATGAATGATGACTCTTTCCCTTTGCGGTGGCTGCCATATGGAGAGAAATGGTGTTTAAGAAATCAGTATTTGAAAACCTCTTTATAATTAATTGAATAGCATCCAGTATTATGATTAAAACATTCTCAGTCCAACAGTGTTTTCTCAGATGTCACAGCAGTGGTGTCAGCCCTACCATGAAGCTGGTGCTTATTGTTTTGTAGGCGGAAGAGACTGCTACATGAATACCTGGAAATTGCTTCGTTTCAGCAGAGTTCTGCCTCTCAGGCAGAACTGGAAG
The DNA here is from genome assembly GCF_964034855.1 of Anser brachyrhynchus. Lineage (NCBI taxonomy): Eukaryota > Metazoa > Chordata > Aves > Anseriformes > Anatidae > Anser > Anser brachyrhynchus. Next base: position 16,429,696 of record NC_137701.1, read on the forward strand.
GTGGCACTAAGACTTATATCATGGTTTTTCTCAAATGCAAAGTTGATGACAAGTATGCAACAAAGTCCTTCCTTGCCTTGTTTCATTAAAAGAAAACACCAGAGCATCTTTCTCTGAGAGGCAGCGAAAGCGGAGCACGCAGGCGGTTACCTCTGCGAGAAGTCTCAGGATGAGCCATCCAGCCCCAGCTGTGCCCGGAAAGAGACTTCATGTTCATCTCTGCTTCCCTCAAGCTGCACGGGCCCCTCGGCTTGCCCCTTGGCCTCATGCAGCCCGCCAACGACCTCGTTGCAACAACCGCTGCAGCCTACCAGGAATCCTCCACCCCCCTCTTCAGGTTGTACGCTTGCGGGTGAGTTGGGTCACTGCATTCCCCGTTCCCCTTTTTGGACCCCGTGGTTATTACCTCACTGACCAAAAAGTCTGCAATCAGCCATGGTCCACTCTGAAGAGGACTCGTGGAGGCAGTGGCTCTCCCCTCTACGCAGAGGCCTGTGTACTACTCACCTGCTGCTTCAGGGATCTAACCAGAGCTCACGCGTAACATAGGCACCAGGCTCAGCCTCAATAAAGACACGTTATCCCCCAATTGAAGAAGGAATAGTAAACCAATCACCCCATATGGAGGGAAGCGTACACATCCATACCTTTGACTGTCTCCTTTCTGACAGCACAACCATTGAAATTGAGCTGGGAACAATACAAACTCTGAGCCCTGGGATAAGGGCATGCCAAAAGGTGGAATTTCTGTTGTTGAATATGTAAGCCATATACACACTATGCATAATTAGTATGCATAGTTTTAACTTAAGAAATATTTGTGCATATAGGTTGTAAAAAGTGCATTTAAACTGTTTTGTGTATCTGGTCCAGGGCTTGTATTTGGCATGGACAAAGTTCTGTACAGTGCAGTTAAAGAATGAAATGTTAACGAATGAAATTGTATCATATATGTTATAATGCAATTGATATTTTTTGCTAAGAGTTAAGAATTTATATATTATATGCCAGTGTTTGAGCAAATCATTAGTAGCCTGGATCACTCCATGCACCTTTGCAATCCTTTTCGGGGAATGTTGGGCAAATTTTTTCCTTTATAATGAAATGTAAACCATCTTATGGTTTCTCATAGTCATTATGACAAAAGAAGCATATTGTTTATATCAGACTTTTTTTTTTTTAAATGTAAATTGCCATATCTTGTGGCAGTAGAAAATCTTCTTTAAGATCTGAGAATTTTGGTTTTATGTCTTTTCTCTCGAAACATGGGACCTTATTTCAGATGTGTTGAGCATCTGCAGTCCCACCAAATTTGAAAAGATCAAAAGATGACTGGTATTTTTAAAAATTAGGCCAGTTATATCTTTGTAATGTTCTTCAATATCGTGATTTATGCTTCATCGACAACAGAAGTCAGGAGCAATCCAAATGTAATGTTCTTATTGTATTTTCAATTTCAGACTTTTACTGTAGTTGAAGTTGACTTTTTCTTTCTGTATCTCTGTCCCATCACCGTTGAGATACTCTGCAGAAGTTTTCTCCTGGAAATAGAAGCAGAAGTTATAGCTGATTCTGCAGTCTACTGGGAGCATCCTGTGGGGCTCTTGGTGTCCTGTTGTTATACCCGGTCCTGTGATCTCCCACTGCAGAGGCTAGGAGGAATTCCTGATCTCATAGGAGGTACTCAGTGCCTGCAGATCTCCTTCATTAATATAGAAATGTGAGTTGTGTATAAATATTCCTACTTGCTCATTTGTATTCAGTTTTAATCACTGTGGTAGATGTTACTGAAATACAAGCAGAGTCCTTATTTTTTCTTTAAAGCCAGCTAATTCTCTTTCTTTCTTCCTTTATTCTTAGCAAGGTTTTATCTGGACATGACCCAAAGCTTACTGTGTTATTTGGATGAGGAGAAATTTACTTTGGTGGAGAAGACCGTAATAACCAACATGTGTTAGCTAAGGCTTTGACCTTGGGTGGAATTCACATTCAGATGGCAGAGAGGCTTCTTGTTGGGGCCTCTCCTGAACAAGAATTTCTCTCTGAAACCTGCAAGGCTGCACTACCAAAACACTGCATGGGGCCATAAGAAATGGTGTTTGTATATGCATCTCTCCCACAGCATTATGGGCATGTATCCCTGCATCGAGCACACTGAGGAACTGTAGCTGTAGATTAGCCCTCAAGAATTTTATTTTGTATTTTTATCTTGAGATATCTGACAAATATATTATGTAATATTGTTATGGGTTATGATCTAGCCAGTATTTTTTTATTTAATTTTCAACAAGGCAATCTACAAATGTGTGTTTTTATTCTGCTGTATTTGTCCGTATTTCCTATGATGATATTCCTAAATAAATTTGATTTGAGGGCAAGGATCGTGAAGCTATTGAATGCTAGTTACAAATTTGCTTTACTGAAGCATTGCTCATTTGCATATGATTGCCTTTGGAAAGTGACAGATCATAAATGGTTGTTTCCACACCTTTTGCCTGCTTGCAGCTCCATGCTTTTTCCGTAACTGTGCCAGTCTGCCATACAAACTCACTTGCATCTCATAGCACTCTTGAAAACAATTTCTCTCAGTAAGCTTTTCCTTCTTAACCTTTACTGCTAAAGTAGCCCTCATATGAAGGAAGCCATAACCAATAAAGCAGTATTTTCTCCCCAAAATTTTAACCATGGGCTGGCATTGTTGAAATTGCTGGGACTGTTCATGTTAGCAGCAATTCTTCAGGAAGGGTGCGACTTTCAGAGGTACCTCTATGCCATAGCATAAGTTTAATCAGCAGAGTTCAGTGGTACAGGGCCTCATTCTGCTACAAACGGAAATCAGTGGAAAGAATCCCGTTGGCTTGGACTTGCATCACATCCTAACAAGGTGCATGATGGTAGTAAATACAGACATCTACTTCATAGCATGTTCTTTGCAATTCCTTTATCCCAGATGCTCTCCCTCTTCAGCCACATGCTTGAAGGCTCGTCATGTGTTGTAAGTATGCCAGAAGTCAAACAAGCAACTACTGGGACCAAAATAACTTCAAATTAAGAAATTAATCAAGATCCCTAGTTGTAATGTATAAAATGCATATTTTTAACTGACTATAGAGTTATTACATGAGGAAGTGGAAAAGATAAATATAACTAACATTCTTCAATAACGGCTTAAAATTTTAATTTTAGAGTAGCTTAGCAAAGACTTATCTGAGAGGGGAGTGCATCCAAATGTAAATAATTATTTGAAAAATCAAATCCATGAAAACACAGATATGGAAAAATGAGTAGAAATGGCATTTAATACTATAAAGAAAAGAAAGTGTTCTCTGTCAAATACACTATGCAAACATTTAAGTAGCTTTCCTGGGATAGTTTTACTTTCCTGGTCATGCAATTTTTTAATGGGTCTCCATTGTCTGTGTCCTGGGACAGACATTCAGAAGTTTTACAGGACTGTGGACTTCTAAGTAGTCCTCTGGGAACAAAGAGGCAACTCATAACCAGAGAGATATAAATGTGGAGGATGTGGGGGAAAAAAGAAAAGAAAAAAAAACACCTTGTAAAAACACGGATTTTAACTGTTTTGGGCTGTTGGGCTGAATGTTCCTACAAAATACTTCTGCTTAGGCAAGTCCTCTTCCTACAGCCCTTTTGCAGTGGGCAGCAAAGGCAGTGAGAGGCTGGGCGTGTATAGCTCAGCCCTTCGATCAGAAGGAAAGAAAGCATAATCCCACATTTGGTAGACTGTCAATAATTGAAGTAATTAAGGTGTTGAGGCAAATAAAACTTTGCAAATAAACCAAACAAAAATAAAAACGAAAACAAACAACAAAATAAAACAAAAACAAAATAAAACACAAACAAACAAAATACTCCCAAACCCACAACTCTAAAAGATGGCAGTAAAACTATTATCGATGCTTCTTACATATGGATTGATTACTGTTGGAGAACTTTTCATTAGCTAATCTTGATAGGTACTGTCCTCAGCATATGTACTCTAAAGCTGAGGAGTCTTGTACATTTGTAACACCATATGTAGATCACTTTTACAAGTCTGAAGTAACACAAAATTAAACACATGAATATAATGCGGTCAGAGTCAAAATAGTAAGTGGAATCTGGGCCTTGAACACAGTTCAACAGAACAGATGATTTTTCATTTTGTTTGGACTGTAGTTATAAAGTTGTCTCATCGTCATATAGGGTCTGATCCTGAGCACTTACACAAGCAACTCTCCTGAACCTGCAAGAAGGACTTTTAGTAAAGTAAGACCTTAAGGCTTGTATCAAAATATTGTGAAAAACCTATCAACGAACATGAAAGTATGTGCTATTTATTTATATATAGCCTGTTATAGTTTTCTTTGTCCAAATTCAGTGAGCGAATGGGTCAAATGCACCCATGCTATAATGCCATGAAAACCAGTCAAATCAGTGTAATTATGTCAGGAATTAATTTGATAATTGGGTCGTGATAGGTTGTCCCTATTTCTCTGTATTCAGCTGTATTACTGAGGGTATTCTGCAGCAGGAGGAAACTCTGATATTCTGTAGAAGGCACTACTCAACTTCTAGCTGCCTTTAATTCTTTTATTGAAATTATACTTCCTTTTCTTTGAGAACTCTTTCCTTTTTTCTTTCCAGTCAGAAATGAACATTTGACTTCATTTCCTGAGGTACTCCAGTAATGTACAATTCGAATGAATGGCAATGAATTTGTGTCAAGCACTGTTACTTGGTGGATAATGAATCTTTATTTTAGTATTCGTGTCTGAGAAAGACCCCCGTTCTGTTACTAACAAGGTGGTTTTGGGTAGTGCAGAACTATGATTGCAGCCATAAAAAGTTCTGAGGGACACGTGCGTGTCAGCAAGCAAATAATGGGTACAGGATCAGGGCTACACAGTTGATATTTCCAGTAAATTAGAGAATAAAAACGGCACAATCAATTTAAATATTATTTATAATTGACCTTCATGTCTGTTTTTAATATTCAATCTGCTGAGTGTTTAAGAAAGCAATTAAAAGTCCCATATAATGTTAAAACCCTTGATAAATGTAATAAACAAATGACATATTCAAAAGAGAGAATCTATGTCCCATTAGGAGAGAAAAAGAAAGATGAGAGCAACATATGGCAGTATAATTAGCATGATTAGGGAAGCACATCAACAGAATTTATGCTGCAGGGAAAATGTAATAAGAAACCAACACACTTTCCTCACTGCCTTGAAAACTGCAAATATCGCTTTCTGAAAAGGAGAAGATGCAGAAAGGCTCTCTGGCATTTAAAGCTGTAACTTGTGTTCTTCTGTCTTTATTAAAGATGCACACAGCCATCTGCAAACCATTTATTTTTTGCAGAGTTCACATTGTCCCATTGCTTTGATTAATAAGGAGCAATATTACACCTCAGCTGCTTTTCAGAAAGATGCTATTTTGGAAACCTAATTAATACTCGCTCCACAGTTAGCTCGAGGTGTTCGTTAGTGCCAGATACTGAGTTTTTATTTGTTTCTCATTATGTGGAGAGTATTGCTTCTCAATGCCAACGTTTTTGTTTTGTATTTTGGAATAACCTTTCAACACCTCCACTCTCCCCAGCCCTCCATTCAGAAGAGCTAATAACACCTGTCGTCATTATTTTAACATGCCCATTACGTTTGTCAAAGACAATGTAGGTTATTTACATAGTTAGACTATCCTGATGCACAGCAAATATTCCTGCCATTTTCTGAACAGTTGGGCGAAAGAGAAAAGCAAAATTTAGAAACCCAGCAATGCAATTCAAATTTCAGCTTACCACTAAGGGTCAGTATAAACTAAGTAAATGAATTGTTACACAACCAAAACAGAGTAAGTTTTGCCTAGCAGGAGTACCAAATATCTTTCATGCCCTAGAAATACCAGATTACTTTACAAATACTGCCCCCCCCCAAACAAATAAGGCTTTTAATAAGGCTTTTGACAAATAAGGCTTTTGACACCGTTCCCCACAACATTCTCCTCAAGAAACTGGCTGCTCGGGGCTTGGACTGGCGTACGCTTCGCTGGGTTAGAAACTGGCTGGATGGCCGGGCCCAGAGAGTTGTGGTGAATGGAGTCAAATCTGGTTGGAGGCCGGTCACTAGTGGAGTCCCCCAAGGCTCGGTACTGGGGCCGGTCCTCTTTAATATCTTTATTGATGATCTGGATGAGGGCGTCCAGTGCACCCTCAGTAAGTTTGCAGATGACACCAAGCTAAGTGCGTGTGTCGATCTGCTCGAGGGCAGGAAGGCTCTGCAGGAGGATCTGGATAGGCTGGAGCGATGGGCTGAGGTCAACTGTATGAAGTTCAACAAGGCCAAGTGCCGGGTCCTGCACCTGGGCTGCAACAACCCCAAGCAGCGCCACAGGCTGGGAGATGAGTGGCTGGAAAGCTGCCTGGCCGAGAAGGACCTGGGAGTATTGGTTGATAGTCGGCTGAATATGAGCCAGCAGTGTGCCCAGGTGGCCAAGAAGGCCAACGGCATCCTGGCCTGTATAAGAAGCAGTGTGGCCAGCAGGTCGAGGGAAGTGATTGTGCCCCTGTACTCGGCTCTGGTGAGGCCGCACCTCGAGTACTGTGTTCAGTTTTGGGCCCCTCACTACAAGAAGGACATGGACGTGCTCGAGCGAGCGCAGAGAAGGGCGACCAAGCTGGTGAGGGGTCTGGAGAACAAGTCTTACGAGGAGCGGCTGAGGGAGCTGGGCTTGTTCAGCCTGGAGAAGAGGAGGCTCAGGGGCGACCTTATCGCTCTCTACAGTTACCTGAAAGGAGGCTGTAAAGAGGTGGGGGTTGGTCTATTCTCCCACATGCCTGGTGACAGGACGAGGGGGAATGGGCTAAAGTTGCGACAGGGGAGTTTTAGGTTGGATGTTAGGAAGTACTTCTTTACCGAAAGGGTTATTAAGCATTGGAACGGGCTGCCCAGGGAGGTGGTGGAGTCACCATCCCTGGAGGTCTTTAAAAGACGTTTAGATGTAGAGCTTAGGGATATGGTTTAGTGGAGTACTTAGTGTTAGGTCGGAGGTTGGACTCGATGATCTTGAGGTCTCTTCCAACCTAGAGAAATCTGTGAATCTGTGAATCTGTGAAATACCAGGTTACTTTACAAATACTGCCCCCCCCCCCCCCCCCAAAACAAACAAACAAAAAACCATAACCCAAATCTATAGCAGAAATACCCTTGCTCTAGGCACTGAACTTGTACAAACTCCATCAGCCAGCTTTATTGTATCTGGCAGTCAGTAGCATGTCACCAAGCGGCCTGAGGCTTAGTAAAGAGTGCAAAAACATCTTGCTTGATATTTGCCCAAGGTGCTGCTGCTGAGGATGACCCTGCTGCCTTGCTGGGTAAAGGAGTGAACTCAACAAAGCACGAGAGACATTTAGCATCCACTCAGCTGCCAAGTATAATACTCCCTGCGGAAAGGTCAAATGTAATTGCACTTGTGAGGAACGAACAGAACAACTGAGACTTTTATCACAACCCACCATTGTGCTGAGCAGCTAAGGAAGAAAATAAGGAGAATAAGAGAAGACCCGTAGACCTAAGCACCAATGTGGAGAATGGATGGAGAGCTTTAGGAAGCTTTTAGCTTCATGCTTTAAATACACCTTATGGTGTACCCTGAGAACTGGGGACAGATAACACCTTAGGTGTTCTTCACAGGCCTGACCTACCCACAGGATTTTCATGCTATGCAGAGGCTGGAGTTTTGGTGTACACAAGAGCTCATAGAGGACGGACACACACATACATGCACGAGGATGTAATCTCTGTAAAATCAGTAACACAGCTGGGGCCAGCTGTCCTAGTGCAGATCGCCACTTGCCATCTGCACTCTGTCTTCTAAAAACCTGCCAGGAGAAGGTATGCTGTCCCTTTAGGCTCCACAGAAATAGGGTCCCTCATAACAAGCTCATGTCTCAAACTGTAAAAGAAAGAAAGACAAGAGAGGGGAAGCCTGCACTGAGCTGGGGCACTTGCCTTCATGGTGCCAGCTGCCAGACACACAGAGGTAGCCCCGGAGCCTGCAGGACCCTGTTAGGTCCCTCCCCAGCCACCAGCAGCACTGGAGCTTGGCCAGCCACCCACCCGTTTGCCTCGTGGAACAGAATAAACATGTTTTTAAAGAGCACAACCCACCACTGACCTTGTCTTTGGTACTGCGGTCTGTCAGAGAGAGGACAGACGGACTAAAACCCCTTCCTCAGGCAGCAGGACTGCAGCACCATCGTGTTACAGATGCTTGACTGGCTTCAGTAAAACCAGTGGTGCAAGAACTAATGGGAATTTTTTGATTATTGTAGTAGCTAATCAGAGCCTTTTCCAGTTCACATTGGTGGGGACAATTAATGGTATTATGAGACGACAGCAGGGTAATCTTTGAAGATTTCAGCAGCGTTGATGGCAGGCCTAAGAGAATGCCAGTAATTCAGTAGTTAAATCACCAGCAGGATGACAGGAGGTTTCCTGTACACTACACACCATACTTTCCCCTAAGAAAGTCTGCTGTCAGCCAAAACCTATGGCCATTCTTGAGCAAAATTCCTCTGACTTCAGTGGAAATTATGCTTTAGAAAGGACTTTTAAATCTTGGCTCCTACTTTGTATCTATTTAAGTATTATCTGGCTTTGCACCTGGAGAATAAACAACACATACCATCCTGTAAGTCAAGGCGTGGAATTTTTCCAACTAACTTATTAGCACAATGTCTCAATAAATCTCTCTAATGGGAAGGATCTGTCATGGAATAACAAGTATAACTTCAGAAAAAGAAACAAGGCTGTAAAATGCAATAACAAAGTGCTTTTAAAATGCTATACATTAATGAGTTAGGGGATTCTGGGAAAAGACTGACACCAGTCCAAAGAGACAGTTTTCTTTCAAATCTTGCTGTAGTTCATTCTGCAAATAACATTTCCTACAATATTTTGAAAGCAAGAACAGGCAACATACAGCAGCGTGGAAGGATGGTAGATGTAAGAACCTGATGGGGGGAGAGGAAAAAAAAAGAACACAGAGTTGCCCATTAAAGAAGAACTATGTTCAATACTTGTCTTACTTGCCTTTTTAATTAATTAATTTATTTTTATTTATTTATTTTTTATTTTCCCTGCTCTCTTTTTCCATCAGCCTATTCATGGAAGATGGACTAATACAATCTATCTCTAACAATCCTGCTCCCACCAAGCCTGCAAGTACTCCCCAGCAGGCAGCAGGTATTTTGGGAGGAGGTGCCTTGAAATGGAAATACGTCATCGCAATTTTCCTTTCGGGCGTTTTCATATCGGCATGCCATTTCAGACAATTGAAGTTCACCAACTTTTTATCTACTCTCTCAATCTGCTATTGATTCATTTACAGTAAAAAAGAAAGACAAAAATTAATGGATTTTTTTGGTTTTACTCCATGCTTTTAGTGACATAATATGCTGGGTAACAATGATCGACTCACAACATTGCAGCAGTCAGTTAAGGAATAGCAACTAAACAGCTAGCAAAGGAAATAAAGAAATCTTTTGCATATTTTATGGATGCAACAACATGCATTTCACTGCTGCTTACAAAGACCTCTCTTTGAAATTTCCCTGTAATTCTACATAAATACTTTCATATGTCACATAATTCTCGTTCCTTTACCTCTGTTGTTTTTACATATTCAGGATTCCTGCCTTTTCTCTGGTCAACTCTTGCACCACAAGCATACAGAAATCACCTTTCTGTGTCTGAGCAAGTGAAAGTGTACAAATGTTTATAGTGACTATTAATTTTTTTCATCTTGAAAGTTATACAAAGGGCTTGCTATGCCCTATCTGATCCATTGATTTCAGTGCTTGGTTCTCCAGCAGTGCCACCAGCTAAAAAACGTCAACCCAAGTCTTAATAACATATAAACCTTCAGTCATTTTTGGGAAATGAACGAAGATCTCCATGTACAGGTTGCCTGACACCCTATGTTTTTTTGAAACATGGAGTTTAAACAATATTAACATTTCTGTGGCATTTATAAGTAAACCACAAAAATGTTTGCTTCCCTAAAGAATTGAATCCCTACAGGAAAGCTGAGCAATTGCCCAGGTGTTCATTCTTTTAATAATTTTCCTCCCTCCCCTTGCCATTCTCTCTGTATCATTAGAAATGGACCAAAGCAGTTATCATTTTTGACTGCAGACAGCATTTTGCGTTGTTACAAAGAGATCTTCATAGTTCAGGCACGTGTCTATATAGCTCACCATGCTGCAAGACAGCCAGAGCTTTCATTTGCACCCAAAGCATACAGAAACTCTCTCTCTAGGGCCACTGGTTTTAAAGGTCGGAGGCTGGGCCAAGTCCCAGAAAAGCCATAATTCAGGAAGCAGACTACTTTTCCTGATCCTGCTTTCTGACTTCCAGACATTTTTGTCATGAGGTTCGCTGACAAGTCACTGCAGTGCTTCAGCTCCGCTCCATGACAAGCACTTAGACGGACATTTTTCTTTTGTTTTTTTTCTGGGCTCTGCTGTTTTACTGACTCTTTCCTTATAGCCTGACTTATTGTGTGCCTCACAAGTGGAAGATCAGATAGAGTTTGCTTATCATTTTGAGTTTAAAATGTCTGTTGTACTGTTGTATAGAAAAATGTGCATCCTGTCTGTGTCCTTTAGATGAGGTTCCACCAGCAAACAGTGTCATGGTGGATCCATACTAAAATATGAGTGACAAGTCCTGTCCCTTTGCCAAAAATGATCAGTCTGTTCCTGCACTCGGACATGCTGCGTGCATAACCCTGGGTCAGGAAAGAGAGAAAGCAACAGGCTTTTAAGATGATAAAGCACAGCTGGAATAATTACAGATGGGGGAGGTGATAAGACCTGGAGTTAGAGATGCATCCAAATTCTGGCGTGACTATCTGAGGCTCTTATCAGACCACGATGCTTCCTCCAGATTGGGGCTGTAAAACAGACTTGTTGTCCTCTCGTTTCTGCAGTAACAGCCCTGCAACACACTCAGATCTGGTTCAAACTAAATCTGCTGTTATTTATAAAGTATAATCATCCTCCAGTCCAACAGTGATCCTGAAATTGACTCTTTGTGGTGAATTCTGTACATACTTATCTGGTGTTTTGTGTTGCCTCTGAAATGTTGAGGTCCCAAAGTGCCTTGTGTTGGTATTGACTGTTCGTATTTACGCATGCTTTATTCCTTTGGCCCATAAGTCCTAGATACTGCTTATTTGAAGCCTATGGGTACTAATAACCAAGAAAGTAATTTATATCAAAAGCACTTTATTAGCTAGCAACACAATGCATCCATGCTGATTGGCATTTTACCACTGGGAGTACAGCCAGAGATTAACGAAGAGCCTGGTGCTGAGCAAAGGCAAAGCTGCAGCAAGGCTGGGACCAGAGCCCAGCTCTTCTCGATACTGCCCCAGTCTTAACTTTGGTCTGTTCAAATGTTTTATGAAGGGTCACTTCCCTCCTTCCTTGTTTGCGGCACAAAAAGCCCTCAGTCCTGTAGCCACTCCTGCACAACTGGAGAGTCCTTTTAGTCCTGCCTGCGAGCCCGTACTGAGCTGGAGTCACAGGAACTGTTTGCAATGTTTCTGCAGAAGATGGTGACAAAGAGGATAGATACAGAGCCATAGATGGAGGGCAAAAAGATGGCTCCCAAATACAAAGAAACACTTGTTAACAGACCCTGTTCTCAGCAATGGAAGAGCTCAGATTGCAAGTGAAATCATCAGGCAAGGCAGAGACAGAAAGCTCTGTGTTTTTTCTTTTCTTCTGTCTCAGCCCTTTAAGAAAGGCTGAAAGCAGTGGAATGTTAAACCAAGGGTAAGACTCTGTAGCAAACTTAGTTAATACAAAAGCACAGTTAACTGGTTTAAAAAACAGCTATTGATAAAAAGGAAATGATCTGTCAAGTGTGACTTGAAGAAACACGGCTTTTCTTTTCCACTTTATTTCATTTTATGTTTTCTCTTGAGCTCAATTGGAGCCATAGAGTTTGCACGGTCTGTGATGAAAATGCTGGTGTGAACCACAAACCCAAACTGCCAGGCCTCAGACACATGCTACATCGCCGCAGCTTGCTGTGCTGCCACTATAGCCGTGACGACATGGCACTCATAGTGCCATTGCAGTCATAGTGCCATTGCAGTCATAGTGACAGACTTCATTGCTCTGGAGAGGCGACTCCGCTTGTTTTGTTTCTGCCTATGTTACTGAAGCTAACTCTGATGTTACTGGCAAAAGGTGTCTTTAACTGAAGGGATCATTCTATATGAACATTTCTCTGCAGGGTAGACAAACCCACTGTACAACACACAGTCTTGTCTAAATGAATGTATTATTTATTTTGTAGCTTTTAAATGGGTTTTATTTACAACAAGTCTTATAACACAGCTCACACGCAGAAGTTAAGCTCTGGCAGTACTGCCATCAGATCACTACCACGTTTGCAAATGACATTTCTACATCATAGAAAATGAAAGAAGAGTGACTTTAAAACAACCGTTTTATCTCCAGGTATAAGGCTCACAAAATGAATTTGCAAGTGGCCGTAAAGCCCAGTCAAGGCGTGCTCCCCAGCGCACCCTGCTCCGCGGGAACACAAGCGGTGGTGAATTGTGGGACGCACACGCGGTGTTGCAGCTCCGTCATTGCGGTACCCGGCCCCCAGGCATCCTTGTGTGGGTTAGTGGTCCCATTCCTCTTCTCTTTCACTGATTCCCTCTTCCTCTTCTGGAAATGCTGAATCACTCTGACTCTTCAGATGCTTTATCCCTGAAAATATAGAAGTTGTAGTTAAAAGTTGTGTTAGCTTACGTTGGACATTTGTTTTCCTGAAGGAAGAAACAAAGAAATAAATAAACTAATAGAAATATTTTTAGTGCTCGTACTGATTCCCTTTTCCTACAAACATCATAATTCAGACAGTACCGTAATATATTTCCAACAGAAATATTCTCTTCCTTGAATATCAGATCTTTGGAAATTTATCATGCTTCGTTGGAAAGACCACTAACAGACACTTTGTAGAACAGAACAGTATTTGCTTCTTTTCTTTTCTTGGTGATCCTTGAAGAGATTACTATTGCCAATCTCAAGCAACTTTTGAATTTTAAAGGCTCACAGAGTAGGTGTGGGAATTACTCTACCAGAATTTCAATCTGAGCCTTTTCCTGACATTGATCTGCTGAAAGTTCTTGCTCACAGAGACCCAGAGCCTCATGGTCACAGCTTGCTACATGCAGCAGAGGAGTTCTCCAACATGCTTCCCCATGATCTATAGACAAGAACTTTCCTGATGCAAAGTGAGCACCAAACCTGACAGAGATTCTCTGGAGCTGATGTGGTGACAAAATTGGATCATTTCTCATGCCAGGAATGGAGAGCAGGACATAAATGAGCATTATACATTGATTCTCACATAGCAGGAGTTAAAAAACTTCCAGAAGTAAAAAAATTATCTTTTTCATAATTCCTATCTCCATTTCATTCTCAGGTAGCTAGAGGCTTAGATGAAATTTTGTAATGTTGAAATGGATGTTCTGAGAGGAGATGTCCTGGCCAGGCACTGTGGCCTGGCCCGGCCTGCTTGCTGCGGCCTGCTTGCTGTGGCCTTCCCATGGTGCAGCCCAGCCAGCACCCAGCAGGCAGCAGGAACTGTATTTCTTTTAGACTGGATATCAGGAAAAGGTTCTTCACCAAGACGGTGGTCAGGCACTGGAACAGGCTCCCGAAGGCAGTGGTCACAGCACCAAGCCTGACGGAGTTCAAGAAGTGTGTGGAAAACTCTCTCAGACACGTGGTCTGACTTTTTTTTCTTTGGGGACCCAGGAGTTGGACTCTATGATCCTTGTGGGTTCCTCCCAACTCAGGTATTCTATGATTCCATGATTCTATGATCAGTTGTTTTTGTTTTGTTTTGTTTTGTTTTCCATAACCTCTATTCTACTGCCTGCCCTCACCTCTCTCACCTCTGCCATTGGAAGTGCAGACTGGCAGTGTTCTCTGCACTGGCCAGCACATGTAGAAAACCTTGTAATGCCATAATTCACAAACCACAAAACATTGCAGTGGAGGCTGCCAGAGTTAATTGACCCTGAAGTGACTATGAAATAAGACAGCTACACAGTGCAGGAAGGTAGCATGAACTGACACACAGGAAGTGAAACTCCTCTGAGTATCATGGGACCACATGAAGTGGGTGGCTTCATGTGAACAGAAGAAGATGGTGGCATTTCTGGATACTTTGCGCACAAACTGCTAGACTTTAACAGTACCAAAAGAGTCAACAGTAATAAAAATATTTAGTTAAGTGGTAGCAATCATACGTTTAGATTAAAAATCACGTGCAGTCATATAATGCTGCAGTGAAGCACCGTGGCTGCCGAGGCCGGTCAGAAGGCCCCGGCGCTGCCCGTGCCCAGGAGCACACTGCGGCGCTCACCCCCACGGCCTGCTCGGCCGACACAATTCGGGAGGAGAGGCCTCTGCAGGGGCTCTCAGTTGTCACTCCAGCAGGGTTATTTAAGCTGTGTGACCTGCTCTTTGCCAACACTGGGAAAATGATAAACAAGTAACAATGTGGTGCTCTATCCACAGACATATAATTTTTTAATTTGTTTTTGTAAGCAAGCTGCACTGATGTTGGATCTATTCATACCCCAAATCTTTGTTTAGCAATATTTAGGTTGTTTGCTAAAATGTTAGATTCTGTCTGGAGATTGAGTGAAAACTTATTACTTAGGTCACCCCAACTATTCTTACTACTGCTCCTGTGGTAGTGTTAGTTTAATATAAAGGAACATAGAAATATTTCTTTTTCATCTTTTCCATCTTCATACATATCACAATGGTAACACAGTTCATGCCCTCTCTTTTCCTAAATATTAATCAAGAGGTACCAGAATATTGGTATTTGGGGTTTGTTTCTACTCTGTGATGAAGCAATATACTAAAGATGAACAACAAATATTTGACCCTGAAAATTTTACTCGTTAAAACAATCAATCAATCAAACAACAACCAGAAAAAAAAAAAAAGCCAGGATATTTTTGAAGATACTGCTTGTACATCCAGCAGATCCAAGTTCAAAATATCAAGTTACTGGTTCCATGTAAACCACACAAAATTTTTAATGTTAATAATTGCAAATAGGGAGGACTGCAGATGCTGATCCACAAGCGAGTCACTCATAAATTTCAACCTGAGCCCTTCCCTGAGATTGATCTGCTGAAAATCCTTGCTCACAGAGACCCAGGGCCTCTTGGTCACAGCTTCCTACATGCAGCAGAGTTCAACGTGCTTCCCCATGGTTCATAGATGAGAACTGTCCTGATGCAAAGTGAGCACCAACCTGACAAAGATTCTGTGGAGCTGATGTGGTGACAAAATTGGATCATTTCTCACACCAAGAGTATTCTCTTGACATCTGAATTCCACACGGGGATTGATGAAAGGGGTATCTCAGTATATTTGGAGGTTTGGGTTTGAAAAAAGTTGTGAAGTCCCTGCTGCTGGTTGGTTTCAGCCAGCCAGTGAAGCAGGCTTATGACATTTAATCAGATTGTAGTTATTTTCCCTCTTTCATGTTCATTGTAAGAAAACAGGCCTCAGTGAATGGGCCTAATCCAATCTTGTCAGCTCCATCTTGGCATGATAGAAGAATTCAAGGTAAAAAAAGGAGGCAAATTCAAGCTAAAAAGATAATAGAAAAGAGAAACCAGAGAAGAAGAGTTGGTATTCTCAAAAAATGTAAACAACAAATGCACAAAATTACTCGCTGGACTAGTTCCCTAGTTTTTGACTAAAACAGTTGTAGTGGGAACATAACTTTTAGTCAGAGATTCATGATTTCATCAAAACATAAGTCTAAGTTTTCTGGTGCCGTTGCTGTCATAACATGAAAACAGTTTTTGTTTCACTGCAAATCATACATAAGTCTGCTCACCATTTCTGTTTGTCAGAACCAAAAGCTTCCCTTATGCATCAGTTCCTTTGTTGAGGAGAAATTGCATCCTAGCCACTTGAGTTGAGTGCAGATGGATAATCTAATAACCGCACTGTCCCAGCACTTCTAGAGGCAGAATTTCCAAAAAAAGGGTGCATCCTTATTGCATCCAGAGCAGAACCCAGATAACCTCTTAAAAGGTAAGAGAAATTGATGGTTTATATCCAAGGGTCATGGCCCCAGCCACGCAATAGGCCGGAGGTTCCTGCACTTCACTACTTATATCTACATCACTCCAAAATATAAGATACTTTTTCACAAATTCATCACTCTGAAAATTTTCAACTTCAGTTATTCCAGTTTAATCAAGTTACAAGTATCTTATATAAGGTCTTATAGAAGGGGTGTGCGGCCTGCTCCACATCCAGCAGGAGCCTGTCTTGCTCCATGCTGGGCCCTGGCTTCTCTGGTTTCCTCTTTCTAGATCACACAGACAGCACTTGGTTCCCTGGGAAACAGTTGTTCAGTTGTAAAACATACAAATAAATTAATGCTTCCTAGTCACAGTCCTTGTTAAGTGGGCCCTGCAATAACCAACCCATTTCCTATTAAATAACTGTGATAAGTGAAGAAATACTTTGAGTGCTCAGCTACCTCCAAGCTGGCCTCTTTAGTAATGCCCTTTAGTAAGGCAAACACTTTAAATATGATTTCACTTATCTATAGTTTAATGGACGTTCATTTCAAAATGATGTTATGTTTGTACCACAAATTCATCTCTTATTGTTTATCTCTGGATTTACAGAGCCATTTCTTTTGCATTCGCCATACCTGTCTAACATATATTATTGAATATTTCAGGCAGGGATTGGTAGGAGCCAGAATAAAGCATTTTTTCAGGAAGTTCTTTGAAGATGAAAAAAGGGAAGAAATGAGGGTATGGGGTATACAACTAGTATGATGAACATTTTTTTTTATTGATTGATTTTTTTTATAGGAATGAAGACTTTTGGCTACATGGCTTAATTGCAATATGCAATGTGGAAATGTAAGGAAATGGAGAGCAGGACATAAATGAGCATTATCCATTGATTCTCACATAGCAGGAGTTAGAAAACTTCCAGAAGTAAAAAAAAATATCTTTTTTTTCATAATTCCTGTCTCCATTTCATTCTCAGGTAGCTAGAAGCTTAGATGAAATTTTGCAATGTTGAAATGGATGTTCTGAGAGGAGATGTCCTGGCCGGGCGCTGCGGCCTGGCCCAGCCTGCTCGCTGCGGCCTGCACCCTGTGTCCTCCACGGCCCTTACTCCAGGCAGTGGGTAACCCTGAGCCTATGGGCAGTCTGCCCACCCAAAGCATTGCCTCCTGGCTCTGTCTGGTGGTCTCTCGCTGCCCTGTCCCCAGCCTAGGTGCTCTGCCCTGGTCTGCTGTGGTGTGTGGAGGTGCTTCACGGGGTCTGAGCCGTCCTGCTGGCCAGTCCCAAGCCCCACTCTGGCTGGGGCTCTGCTCTTTACCTGGGAGGCCTGAGAGCAAAATCCTTCCATCCCCAAGGCTGCTCACTGCTCGTGGGGCTTCACCTTCTCACTGCATGCTCACCATGACTTTGCACCCACAGGTTGCTTAAAATCACCCTATTCTGCATTAAGGTGAAGCCTGGCTTTTGATTTTTTTCCTCTACCCACTCCACCCCCACTCTTTTATGCTTCTGAAGCCAGCAGGACAAGAATTGTTTTTCCTCAAAGGGTTCATATTTCACTGCAGGTAATTTAATCCAATTAATGCTGATGAAGAAACCCTTAATGCCAAGCCATATTCAGCAGACGCACACTAATACACTTTGAACTGGTAATTCTTTTTAGATGAAGTCACTGCCTCAAAGCATATTTGTAGATTGCTTATAAATTATGAGTGCAAATGGTACAACTTCCTGGCATTTTTGCAGTCACATAATAAAATCTATGCTGTTTAATCAACAGCTTGATTTTTGCTTCTATCCATCTGACCAAAGCACCAGATTAGAAGGCTAAGCAGTGTCACAAGATATGAAATAACCAAGTGTTTCTGAATTAAATATCTCAAAAAAAAAAAAAAGTAATTAAGGTAGTTCTCTATCTCGAGTAATTAAGGCAGTTCCCTATCCTATTTAACACTTCTTCCTTCACCCTGCTTCACTGCCCAAGGAACAGTGTTGACATTTACCAAACTTCAGATTGAAGTCTGCTTGGCAATTTGAATTCCCTGAAGTTTGAAGGGTTATTTAGTTTAATGATTTGGAACTGATCCTCTTCCTATCAAAAATAGATTTCCAGATTTTCAAAAAGCAGTGATAGCTGAAGCTGAGCTGCAGACAAAGCAGACATTTTCAGAGTTTCAGAACTTAAATCGCCTTGAAATTATCAAGCAAACAAACCTGGCCAAGGAGGATCATAGCCAAATGAAAATGTCTATTTTATGCCAGTCCTAAATGAAATATGTTCCGGTTCCCCCAGCAAGAATGAGAATATCAAAACATAAATCATGTATTCAAGCCACAAAATTGGAAAAAGAAATGTTCTTTTATGTAACATTTTGTTTAGAATTTAACAATAAGTCAAAAATGTTTTTACTTCTCTAAAACTCCTGTCATCTTTTTAGTTTTCAACTGAAACAGGTTTTTGAATTTTATATATATATAATATTATATTATATATTATATATTATATATATATTGTGTGTATATATATATATATATATATACAATATATATATAAACAATAACAGAAAAACAAGCTACATTTCATGAAAGACAGCATCCACCACGTCTTTGTCTTATTCAGGGAAATTGTAAGCTGGATGCAGTGGGAGGCAGACATGAAGAGCCCAGGAGATATAACAGGTCTTCAGGGGCAGCCTCCTCCAAGCACAGGCATGGTCTGTACTGATACAAGAAAACAATCAGCAGTACCAGAAGACCACCTTGGCTAAGCAGGGACCCCAATAGTGAGCTCCAAGGCCAAACGGATGATGTATACAGCAGAGTATATTGTAGATGAAAGTGAAGACTAGCTAAAAATGAGAAATATGGTGGAAAAATGCAGTCCTATAATACAGGGATGGTGTTAGAAAAGCTAAAGGTCAGCTTGAGTTGAAACTAGCAAAGGATATCAAGGGCCAAACTCTAAAATATTTCTCTATGAAACCACCTCGAAGGACTCTGGAAGGTGTGTGTACTTGCAAGCTGTGGTTAACCAAGGTTTCATGGTAATGTAAAAAACTAATCACTTGATCCTTGGTAACCAACGTGCAAAGGTCTGCCCTTACTCGGCAAGCAGTGAGACAGCCTGAACACAGCCAGGTCATCTGGCATTACACAGAGCTTGGTCCTGATCCTCCAGATTCAATGGGACTTTTTCTTCCTGTTTTCAAAGACAGAGAGATCATTTTTTGTGCTTGATCTTCCTTTTTTTTTTTTTTTTTTTTTTTTTTTTTACTATAACATACATTTTTTAAAAAAATACTGATAGCTAAATGAAAACAAATGATCTGAAGTACTGGCAAATCTGATAGGTTTATGTAGGTCACACCTGGCGTAGATTAGATCATCAGTGTATCCAGCAGGTCAGCATGGCCTCATAAATACTTGTGAACGACCTTTCTGACACAAAGCAACAAGGATTGCCTAATTTTCTAAGCACCTAATGGTTGTTAGTAAATCTTCTCTTAGCTCCAGATATACAAAATGTAGTCCTCACGGTGAGCCTTTTAAAAGACGAATTTGGGGGCTTACGCTACTTTCTGCCCAGTCAAAAGACCCAGTGTTACACTATCACAATAATGACTGTACGAGAGCAGCAAATTCATGTTGCAAAGATCTGGCTGCTTTCCATTTTATTCTCTCACACAGCACTTTCCTCTCTGGTTTCCACTCCCAGAAGCTGCTTGAAGCAGCTCTGGCTCCGTAACACCAGCACGGAGGAGCTGCTTCAGCACAGAAATGCTTTTGTTAATCCTCCATGTGCTGGCCAGAACATTCACCGGAGACAGAGGTCAGCTTAGCTGTGACCAGGGGACAGCACCTCTCACTTACGGTAGCCAACAGAGTAAACAGAAAGGCTTTCGTTGCTCCAGGCAACTTCTGCTGGTATGCAAACATACCCTTTTGCTGGTTTCCTTTCTAGGCCATCGTCTGCAGAAGTCAGCCAGTATTAAGGGTCCAAATGAAAAGCAGAAGTCCCTGCCATCAGCTACGTGAATGTTTCGGCTTGTAACAACCTCAGCCCATCCTTAATTTACCCTTTGGAAAGCCAGAAAACATTTCTTAGCTGATTCTGTGGAGGATGGCTCTAAGTCAAATACCTCAACGACAGCTTGAGGTGAAAAACGTGGCTAGATGGCTTCCACATGTGTGATGAAGTCCTGCAAGGCTTTCCTGCAGGGCTCTGCTGCTCTGGCCTGGGTGAGCTGCCGGAGCCTGCAGCTGGAAGCTTTACATTTCTTCAGCTGACATTTTTTCATCCCATTTTTTCATCATTCAGAGAGAAGCTTAGAGCTGTGTGCTTGAATTCACCATCATGGCAGGGACACACGAGGCAGTATTCCTCTTCTGAAGGGCCTGCAGCCGAGGCGCCTTGTAGGCCTCACAGTGCCTCAAGTGCTGCAGAGGGCCTGCTGCTTGGCTCCTAGCTTTAAGCAGTAAGAACAAAGTGGAGTGCTTTTATGTATGTCCTGCTCACAGCAGCTTGCAGTGGTATGAAGAAAAAGTGGTATAAAGAGGTGGTATAAACTCCACTTAGTGAAGCAGGGAAATGATCTTGTACAGCAAAACAACCTGTCACTGGTGGTGGATTGGAACCACTGATAACATTAAGAACCATCATTTCTTTTGTGGAAACAAATATTTGTCTCAGCTTTTGTTTGTTTATGGGTCTCTGGAAGCTAATGAAGTGTTTTTTTTTTTTTTTTTTTTTAAATCCCAGGGACATTTACAGATGTAAACTTGAATGATGTGAATAAGATTCTCATCCTGATCAGCTCTGTTTGTACCTCCTTGGCAAACCTTGACACTGTAATGCAGCCCTGGTGTACACCCCATTGGACAGCTAAAGTTTACTCAGAAAATTTCTCTGCAAAATTTAACAAACGTGTAGGAAGATACTATGTCCTAAATGTGCGTAGAATTCTGTTAACTATAGCAGGGAAACTTCAAATGTGTACAAGGAATGAAGGGACATAAGTACATCTGCAATATTAAGTATGACTGCAGGTTAAGGAGACATGAGACCTGAGACCACATCCAGATTAAATGCACCAGGTGCTCACCAGCTGTGACTGGCTTCTTCCTTGACATACAAGGACAAGTGTTTAAATTTAGGCCCAGTCACAGGTTAGACACATACAGGATCAGGTTGCACCAAGAGCTTAATTATAGCCCCTTTTGCTAGAGCATATCATTGGGAATACTTATCCTAAGTTACAGGGGCCAGTGCTATCCCAGTCTCACAAGTTTTGGCCTTGGTACATGGCAAATGTTTTTACTTAATGCAGATTTTTTGGTAACCATCAGGGTCTTTTGTTTTAAGTGCAAAGATATGTGATGCTCCTCTATAATAATAAACTTTGTAAAAGGTAACATCGTCAAAAACATCCTTGCTTTCTCTCTTCCACTGGCACCACATGGACTGTCCCTGTGGGATGTCCAAGGGCACTCCGGATGTAAAATTGCACACAGATGCCCACCAACCTTCGGGTACTGCTGGTGAGTCCTTACACCATCAACAGAGAGAAACTCCCATAGTCTGATTCTCCACTTGGCAGCCTCTAACAAGCCCAGGGTAACTACATGCCTGACTTAGTTAAGCAGAATGGATACAGGCCAAAGCATTTATAAAAATGACAGCAGCAGACTTCAACAGCTGAATGTTTGCACTTGCTTGGAGCTTTACAATTGTTGTTTGCTTGCAATTACAAAAAAATCTGAAATTTCAAAATTTCTTTTATGACTAATTTCCTTTATGATATTAGCAATGCCAAAACATTTAGCTTTGCTTGATTTTTTGTAAGAAAGTCTAGGCATGCTATAGGAAAATTAATCTTTGATCTGAGATGAAAACACAAGGAAAATTCATTTAAACACTCTGAGGTTTGTGCATTCAAAACCTTACTGAAAATGTTTTATGAAGCATTTTGATCTCCACAGCTCCATGAGACATTTCTGTGCAGCTGTATTTCAGTTCTCTTTAGGCATTCTTATCTGACTTCAGCGTTAACAGACAGAATTATCCAGCTGCTCTCATTTTCCTAGACAATTGTACCGTGGTTTTGATTTTTCATATTTTGGCTGACATGGGGATATTTCTGAGGTCAAGAAACCTAAACAAATGAAAAAGAAAAAAAAAAAAAAAGACTGCCACAGTCCCAAGGGGAGAGAATCAGTGCTCAGTGCTCAGAATGCAGTGCTCAGAAACAGGAGACTGAGCCCAAGACAGGATGAATGAAGTTCTGCATGTAAGGGCTGAGCAGCTTCTACTGCTTCACAGCTTCCTCTGTTTCACCCCAACTACTGGCAGGAAACCCCAGGAATTCTGCTTGGTTTATCTTTGGGATCTGTATTTCCTATTTTTTGTCATTCTTTTTGTGGACATTATTTCTTTCCATGGTCTGGGTCAGATACAGCACAAGATTTGTTAGTAGCAGATCTGAACCTCTTGCTGAATACTTTGTGCAGCCTGAGATTGTTAAAGCACAGATAGAAAGCTTTCCAGTGAGTTGTGCTTTGTAAAACAACAACAGGAGCAAAATCTCTGCTGGTCAGTCAAAAATCCATCTCTGGGCTTCGCTGTCATACTTCCATGTGCTGTGTGGCTTTCACTTTTAATTAATCCAGTCTGTTTGGTTTCTGTCAGAAGTCTATAAGCTTCTCTGTTAATTTGCTGATGAATCCCCCACTGAGTTGTAATTACAGTCTTCATTGTGATCCTTTTTACGATGACAAAGGACATAGGATTTTGGCATCTGCATAACCTAACATCAGTAATATTGTAAACGTTGGAATGAGCTCCCCTGTTCTTTTAAGTATTTTATAAACACCTTCAAAATTACAAAAACATTGTGATGATTAAACAAGTGATTGATAAGTCAGTGTTTACATTGAATTACCCCCATCACAGTTACTTCATGGGTGGCATATGAATAGCAGGCAATTACCATTTTACATTACCGCTACAGTAGCTGCAGTTCCTACGTCCAAACAGGAATCTGCTGGAAAGAATGAACCCACTCAGTTTTCACCACCTTATTGTCTGTGAGCTGCTGAGATCACCTCGAACAGCTGGGATCCATTTCAGAAGACTGAAGCTGAACATGGCTTGAATCCTTCCCCTAGCCCCCTGCAGCAGGCATTTAATACTAACCAAAGCAAAGCCTATGCAGCGAGTTACTAACCAAGTAAGTTTAACTGCCTAGGAGCACCAGAGCTCTTCCAGAAAATCAGAGCCAATCCCTTTTCTGGTTTTATTAACAACCCTGGTGCTAGAGAGGTGTTTCTCATGTTAAGAGCTAACTTATTTGGGGCTTGCAGCCTGCACTAATTCTAATTTTTGATTCTGAGACATTTTCCCCCAAGACACAGTATTGACCAAGCAAACTGACTTTTTTGTCAGTATGTTCCCTACTCCGGCAAGAGTTGGGGCAATTGCCACAAGATAAAAAAATGAGGGCAATGGCCACAAGATAGAGCACAGGAAGTTCTGCACCAGCATGCGAAAGAACTTCTTCACGGTGAGGGTGACAGAGCACTGGAACAGGCTGCCTATGGAGGTTGTGGAGTCTCCCTCTCTGGAGATATTCAAGGCATGTCTGGATGCCTATCTGGGCAGCCTGCTCTAAGGAGCCTGCTTTGGTAGGGGGTTGGACCTGATGATCTTTCGAGGTCCCTTCCAACTACTTCGATTCTGTGATTCTGTGAAGAGTGCTCTCTAAGTCAGTTTGCTTGGTCAATACTGTGTCTTGGGGGAAAATGTCTCAGAATCCATCAGAACAAAAGGTGAAATTCTGGTACGTGCAGCTGCAAGGTGAAGTTTTTATCATGGTTGTCATTAACATATGAATTACTTATGTTTCAGAAATGGTAAGAAAAACAGCTATTGAACAGCTGAATAGGTGAGGCTGAAGGGTACCCCCGGGGTTGTCTAATCCAACCAGGGCCAGCTGGAGCAGATCGTCCATGACTGTATCCACTCTGGTTTTGAATATCTTCAGAGAAAGAGACTGCACAAGCTTTCTAGGCAACCTGTTCCACTGTTTGACCACTCTCACAGTGAAAACAAAATTTTCTTATGTTAAATTGAATTACATGCATTTCAGTTTGTGCCCTTTGACTCTTGTCCTCACATAACATACAAGTTCCTCATTTTCCAGCGCAGAGAAATGTCAACAAGGGAACTGTGCTTACTATATATTACTATTTCATAAGACATAACTGTACTTAAACATAAAATTACAACTCTAGTCTGGAAAGTAACTGTGTAGAAGTGGGAGGTGGATAGATATCCCTAATTTTCAATACTGTTCCCAGTGTTCAGATAGGTTTTCCTAAAGAATCCATGCTCCTAACTCATAAATAACTGCTGGCCCCTGTCTTACAGGCTGCAGCTAAAAAACACGCTGAAGAGTGTTATTTTCTCTCATCATTTCTACCTACTTAAATTCCCGATCCTCACTGCTGCAGCCAGCAGGAAGTGGACAAGGAAGGCACCTCTTGGTCCTCAGCGAGGGCCGGGCTGTGCTCACTCACTCTTGCTGGTCAGCTGCCAAGCGGGAAGTGGGGCTCCTGCTCTTCGGCATCCAGGAAAATGAAGTGACCCTTTCCCACACAGCATCGAATCTGAAACAGCTGGTGGAAAACGGTTCTCCGAAACAGAGACAGGGAAAACAATTTAGTACCTAAAGCTTATGGACAACCAGTGTGCTTTTCTGTTCGGAAATATGCTAAGTCAGCACAACCGAAGTCCTAGCTTAGAACACAGAGCGGGGCTGGAAAAATGTCTCTGTACTGACCTTTGGGGAGAGGAGAAAGAAGATGAAACAGTGAAAGTTTTCTTTTGACACCTTTAGTCATATTCTAAATTTGACACTTTTTCACTTTAATTCACTAAGCCTACTGACAACTGAAAGTTTACCAAATTCTTGTAAAGTTGTGGTGTTTTTTTTTTTTTTTTTGGATTGCTGGCAAATTCAAAATAAGTATTAAGAAATCAGCTATTCAACATGGAATGCAGTCACCACAAGTGATTCGCATTACCATCGATACAACTGGTCTCACTTTGCAGTTGCCATGGGCAGCAGAACATCAGGGGCAAAATCTTTAGTGGCTCCTTATTGTGCGAGTGACTTGATCTTGTGAGAAACCTACATCTCCTGGTTTGCCTAAGGCATCAAAATACCCCAGAGCCAACATCTAGTGCAACTAGAATGTAATTACATCCTGGAAGCACACTATCTGGCACTCAATAGTCAGAGGCTGAAAATGAGTGTTGCTCTCAATTTTTCTGGAAAGTGCAAACAATAATCTAGGTGACAGAATATCAGTTTACTCAGTTTCATTGTGGAAAATACGGACAAAGTACAGAAAAGGTAAACACATCTCTGAAGGCTTAGACACATTCATTTCAGAGTAATGGATTCTGTAAAAATGACTTTTAACACTATTCTTGCTTTTGATCTTGCCAAGAGAGAGCTTGAAGCAAAGGTTAAGCTCTGAGCACTTCGGGATTTGGGGAAATTTGGTGACCTGCAGGTGAAATGCAGTAACAAGCTATCAGATTTTAGTTGAAAAATGCATATCGCAGAGAGACTTTAATATAATTCAGCTCCTTCTCTTATAACCTTCCTTGCCGATTTCCTCCAAATTTTAACAGGCTTCTTTCAGGAAAAATAAATAAATAAATAAATAAATCAGCAATTCACCAGAACTACTGATAAGGAAATACACCTGCCTGTCACCAGGGGGAGCTTTAATGCCAAAAATCCCAGTGCCTGTTTCTTAGTAATTCAGCTCTTTCGGGGATTGCAAGGCTACTGAAGAGAATGCTGAATTTCCATCCTTTCTCCTCGTTCCTGAGAGAAAAGTATTAGTGTGCTGCCCACCTTTGCCTGTGCAGGGGAAGGGCAGCTTGTAGGCACCGTGTTTTCACTGGCCCTGCTCCTCCACATCCATCTGGTCTCATCCTGCCGCTGTGTCCTGCCCCAGGTTGGGCTGGGTAGGGGTGCTTGGACTCCCTGTGTCCTCTGCTTGCTCTCTCCAGGCACAGCTACAAGTCTGGTGCCTCCTGTGCCGCCTGGAAAGGTGAGCCATCACCGTGAGCAGCCCATGAACCCACACCATTTTCAGGGTTTGCCTGGCACATGGTCCCCTAGACTTCTTGCTGTGCGCACAACATATACAAAAGGGGGGCACCATGGGCTGGGAGGATCATGGCAAACATTTTAAGTATATTTTTTGTAGTGGTCATTCAATCCCACAAGTCTTATTAAATGTGTTCTTAAAAGTAATTACTCTGTAGTTTGCTCAGAGCCTGCTGACAGTCTCTTCTGGCTATAAAATAACATTGGTTCACAGGTTGAGTGAAAGCTGAAAAACCTGAAAAATCCTGTTTCAGGAAAAATTAGCAGCTAAACCTAATGAGAGCTCTTAAAACAACTTCCTTCTGGCCCAGGCAGCTCACAGGAAAATGAATCCCTTTTCAGATCCATATGCTTGCTGCAGTATTTCCTGTGTTTTTCTGGTCACATTCACACACATAATTCATGTGAGTTTTCAGTCCTAGCTGTGGGCCTAAAAGGATGTGGTTGAAATCTTCAGTCTGCTCATGTTCTTGTCTCCATGCCAAAGCTCTGGTGGAGGGTTTTTGGAACTCTCTGTTCCTGCTAAACTGGGCAATGTCGCATCCCAAGGGGTGAGGGAAGGGAGAAATTACGGAGAGGAGGAGAACCACATGGCCATCTTTAGAAAAAAATTTGATTTTCAATAAATTCAGACTACTAGTCGTACACTTCAAAAGAAAAAAAAAAAAGTCATAAAACTCAGACAACATCCCCACCACCATGCAGGTGGCCCCCAAGAATCAGAAGCAAGTCTTCTGTTTTTGTGGGAGGATTGTGCTGTACAAGCCACCACAGATGTGCTCAGTGCAC
This sequence comes from Anser brachyrhynchus, assembly GCF_964034855.1. Taxonomy (NCBI): domain Eukaryota; kingdom Metazoa; phylum Chordata; class Aves; order Anseriformes; family Anatidae; genus Anser; species Anser brachyrhynchus. Next base: position 16,456,839 of record NC_137701.1, read on the forward strand.
GGTGGTGCCACTCACACTACACAAAGTTCACTGTGAACCTTGGGCTTGCTTGTAGCTTTGCATGCTGTCTTTTGACAGCTTTGCCTTTTCAGGGTTGAGATGTTTGTAAAGGAAATGTGACTAGGTGAAGAGGAGATATCAACAGACATGGAGGGACTGCAGAGGTGTGCAGTTAGATACATTTTCATATACGAGTAAATTAAAGAGGAGGTGAGTCTCATACTGTGGAGGGTTTTTGCAAAAATCCTCTTTAGGGAGGTACCCCTGCATATACCTGTGATCCTGTTGACCCACCTCCACCCCCAGCAGACCCCAGTACAACCTGACCAGCTGCCCTGTGCCCCCTGTGCCAGCCCCACTGGTGGTGCCGGAGGAGGGACCTGCTGTCCCCTGTGTGGCTGGCTGATGGCACAGAACTGAGGAGGGGCAAGGACCTGACTAACACCCTGGGTACCCTGCCCGCAGCTCCTCTCCGGGAGCTGAGGAGATGTCAAGCACCACAGGAGCCCCAGTGGTTCGCTTGGTCAGCTTTCTCAGGATCAAGCTTGGGATTTTCAGTGCAAAGGGGCAGTTATTTATTCCAGCAGGGCTCACTGGAGTCAGAGTCTGCCGTGGGGCTTGGTTGTTAACCTCCAACCCAGAAATACGGCTACAGTCAGGAAATAAAATTTAATGCCCTTCCAGATGACTGGCTTCACAAGAACCTAACATCTCGTATAGAAATATTATCTTTTCTTCAAAAGCTGTTTCAATTCAGAGCACAGCACTGCCAAAATCTTTGGAATTTCACTATAAATATGTCTTATGATATAAAGTAACCAGAATAACACGTTGCCCATCCTGAGCTTTCTACTTTACATTTGAAAATAAGTACTAAGCCTCCCACATTCTCTTTCTGTAATATTTTATGTCGTTATTGCTTAAAAGGTTGACTTTTTAATGTCTTCTGTTACTGCTTAGGAGCAATTAATAATACTATGATGTTTACACTGCTCTATATTTGGTATAACAATACTCAATAACACTACTTTCAAGCCATACATAAATGCTGTATCACAAACATTTGTAAGCTAACCCTTCTATCATAAAAGCAAAGTCATTTTTTCTGTCGTAAGAGGGTCTACCCTTAGAAAGAGGCAGGTTTAACATTCATTGTGTGAAGATTAGAATGAAATATCAGATATGAGGACTTCATGCTAAACTGAATGAAGTCAGTGGAAATATTCCCCCAGACTTTGGTCTGGGTTGGATCAGGCCCGTAGACCACACATGGTGATTAGGGGACTGATGTTAGTGCTCCGCACAACCTTTTGTTTTTCACACACCAGGTACTGGTGGCAGATGACAAGTTATAGCACAAATGCCCCCTTTTTGATGTACAGCAGATGTCAAGCTTAATCTCCACTGAACATCTCAGCCTCTCTAAAGGTAATGTGGTATTTACTGCAGCCAGGGCCAGAGCCATTTTGAGGCAGAAGTTGCCAGCTGTGTGAAATGAAACGTACTCAAAGCTGCCAGCAGTAAGAAATTAAACACAGACTATGGCAGCATCTGCCAACTTTTAGGGCAGTAGCAGAACAGTGGTAGCCAATTGAACTTGAGGTGGCAGCAATTTAATGCACCCCATTCACCAGCTTAGAGATTCAGAGATAATTTATCTCTCTCTCTCTCTTTTTTTTTTTTTTTAAAAAATTGTATATACTGTTACCATACTACGAGTCTCAGAAAGGAGAGAGGGGAGTAGATAGAATGAGGAAAATAGACAAAGCACTGGAAGATACCATCCTGAGAAAGGACAGCACAGAAGCATATCCTGTCTCTTTCTTACAGCAGTGTATGTACAGGAATTTCACAAATACAATCTCTGTAACTAGATCTGATACATCAGATGGAACAGAGCCAGGAAATTTGTCCAAGGCCATGCTATAATAAGTGGTGTGGCAGTTTCAAGGTGCTTTCTGACTAAAATGTGGGTAAGAATGGTATATAAAAGAAAAGAACTACTTTTGAAACCAAAGCTGCAGCTTTCTTTTGTGACCTGGTTATGCGAAAGAAAAAAAAATATAATCATACAAGACTGCAGAATAGATTTTCTTTTCCCAGTGCTTTGGGAAGTCCTGGCAGATGCGTGCCTTCTACCTGTGAAGCAAAATGCACACAGCAAAGTGCTGTGTCACATTACATTACAACACATTAACAAACAAGAGGTAATAATAAGGTACAGCTTTGACCATTTTTGTTACCCAAGAAACAACTATTGAGATGGATCTTATGCCTAAAAAGGAGGAACTGAAGAATGCACCACTGCAGCTCTGCTAAGGGATCTGAGAAGTACTTAGCTCCATCCCTGGTGATTGCTTCACGTACTGGACTGTGCCTGCATTGTGGAGCAGTCCCAGACATCCGCCCAGAATTCATCTCAGTCCCTTAGCCTGCTGGAAAAGCAAAGAGGTCTGGAATATGAGTTCAGAACTGATGGGATAGTTGAAAACCAGCTCCTTCTTTTGTTCTGACTTCATGGCTCATGTGCAGCACAGTCGCATTAAAAAAGGGTAGGTAATTTCTCATCATTGTAGAGATTGGAAAAATGTAATGCCCTGAGCCAAAGTGATTTACCCCCATAAGAAAAGCATATGAACAGCACCAGCTTAGTCTGCGAATTTTGACAAACCTAGCCTGATGTACAGAAAGCAGTGCAAGATGTGTATAAGATTGTGGCTAACATAAATTTCATAAAAAATTAATTTAAGACTGTGTGTGAAGCACAAATCACACAGAGACACAGTATTTTTCTTTTTTTGTATAGTATGATATTTCTTTGTTTTGCCCTGATGTATTTAGTTAATGGTAGAAGCCCTTTGGAGTTTGCCATATAAGAAAGCAGCCCATAAAATCATATAGGTTTCTGTAGTCACTGCACAAACTTAATTCCTCTGCCACTTGAAGTAAATTTAGCCTGAGATTTTTGTTCTGTGATGATTCTCGTGGGCTGTGAACTTGGTGCTTGCCACACTAACAACAATCCTTTATGTCTCCAGACTCTATCCATGTTCCTTGTTAACCTTCAGTCACAAAGTAATGAGATGCATCAGACATTGTGAAGCTGGCCTAAGGGGTTACAAATTTGGATGAGGGCCACATACTGTACTAATTGCTTCTAATAAATTACATATTTCAGGAGGGACATCATGATTTTAATCATTTATTCTGCACGTTGTTTCCTTCGGAGAGAAGAACAAGGCGGCACTAAACAAGCCCAGCATCTGAAATTCATGGCAGAGACTAGAAAGAGCTCATTTAATATCAACCATCATTGTAAATACTAGAATTATGCATGTATCAAATCCCTGGGTCTCAACACTTTGGGAAGAGCCAGTGAGTGAGTCCTGGTTGTTTTAATGAGCCAAGCCAAATTTATGTTGTTGGATGTTCCTTAGATTTATAACAACTCAGACTTAATCCCATTTCAAATGCTGTAGTTAGGACCTAGCTGAAGAAAAAGTCTTTGCTTGTCTGCAAAGAAAAACACATTAAGAGGGGAATTTAAAAGATGAATTCTCCCAAGGAGTAGGGGAAAAACAGAATCAAAGGTACCTTTCACCTTGGTGGGGTAGGACTTTAATTATGATCTGATGGCAGCTAATTGTAAAAGTGGTCCAATGAACACAGAAAGCAGCAAGAGTTTTCTGTAAAGCCCACTGAAATTAGTAGGGTCTTGATGATGAGCCCACCAGCCTCCTGCAGGGTGAACTCAGATGAGGGAAGGTTTCCTATTTCCCTGACCTCTAGCACACCCACACCAGTGGGCTCACTGTTAATGAAATCCTCAAACCACTCGGGAATGAGCACTTCCTTCTCGAGGGAAGACCTTGATGATATTTAAATAGCTGGTAGTATTAATAGCAAAGGCTGGTAGATAATGTGGAGACTTGTGAGCTCTGGGGAGCAATGCAGGTTTGGGAACAGCTCAGACTGTCTTGTGTTTGTCTTTGTAAACCTGGTTTCCTGTCACTCCAGTCTGTGTTTCCTTTCAAGGATGAGCTGATATACCAAACAAAGTGTGATTATCTAGGCAAAAGGAAAACTGCCTTGGTACAAAGTATGCCTTCGATGGGAAGCTGCAGATGTAGCTCCAAGACTCAAATGTGCTCTTTTAATTTTCATGTGGTAATGAGATGCCAAGGAAGTACCATTACCAGGGATAAGTGCAGTCTGAGCTGCTCCTCTCTACTTTAGAGGGTTATTATCCCGTTTCAAACTTCTCCAGAGAGTGCATGTGTGGGTGTGTGGGGAAATGGTGAGAACACAGCACACCTTCCAAGGGCTCCTCTGGCTCCCCAACCAGAATAATGAAGATAACTTTAAGGATGCCATTCATGGATGAATGGATATTTTTGCTAAAACAGCTGGACATCTGCTTTGATACAGAGGAAAAGGCCTAAAGGATTCTTCTTTATTTTTTCATACAGAATGAGAAGCAGGTCAGTAAGTAGGAGTAAGAAGCCTTGAGCAATGAGAATTGACTGAAAAATATTGCTCCGTGTAGAACTGGTGACTTCTAATTGAGACACGTTCCCCTGGTTGTTTTTATGGTGTTTTTCATAGGGAGGTACGAGATAACTTCTGCACATGAAGAAGATCTTAAAATGGGAAGGAGAAAGTGATGGGGATTCAAGCTTAACGCAATAGCACATTGGAAGTTGGGGAAGAGAGAATCTGAAGTTCAGACATAAACACCCAAGAGTAAGGGAAGAAAGGAGGGACACAGACAAAACAGAGGTGATGAACTCAGAGGACAATAGAAAAATTAACTAGATTCTCAAGCATGAGACAAACCTAACACTGATGTGGAACGGCGTAAGCTTAGTAAAATTGAAAGTTTAGCTTATGACATTAGAGCTGACATGAAATAGAGAAGCAGTTTCAGCCTTCCTAATGTTCAGTATTTCATTAGTTATTATTACTATCCTCAGGTAAAAGGTTTTGATATACCTGGAAAACAACATGAGAAGAGGTAAATCATAACATACTGAAAATATTATGAATTTGGTCTTCAGATTCTGACTTTTGCTAACATTACATACAGTGTAAGAGTACAGAACTAACAAACACTGCTGTAGCAGAATTAGCAAAAGAAATAATTTTGAAAGCAAAATGAAAATTCTCTTTGCCATCCATTAGGCATAGTAATACAATACTAGCAGGAACTGAGCTGTTATCTGGTTTGCTGTCTGATTTGCTCTCCAGATTACCACCTAAATCAATAGCTCTTACATTGATTTTTCCAGCACACTGTATTCCAGTAAAAAGAACAATGCTCTGAGATGAGTCAGCTATTTGCTACGTCTGCAGGGACTCTGGTGCAATTTTGTTTAGGAAAATAAAAGCAGAAGCCAAAGTACACGCACATATATAGTGATAAGAACCTGCCTGTTGCTTGCACCCTAACCTGACACTGTCTCTGCAGACACATGGATTTGTTACAGCTCGCTACAGCAACTACAGGCCCACCTCAAGACAGACCAAACCATTGTAAGGATGGAACCAAAGTATTTGGGGGCAATGTTAGACAAATAAGAGCACTGTGTTTCAGTTTAGGTGACTGCGATGGCAGAGCAGGAAAATACGCCCAGGTTTAACTAAGAAGCTGATCTCCATATACTTACTATCACACATAGATCATCACCAGTACTGCATTTTCATATATTTATTTCATATATTTTCATGTATTTGTATATTCCATATAACAAGTACTATAGCCCTGATACAGTATTGAGAGAGATTCGTCATCCAGAATCTCATTCTTTACTGTATATTGAAGACTACCCTGTGAGTACACTGAGGGAGAAACAGCATACCGGGAAAACATACTCAAAGCTGAGTGAATAGTGTGAAATCATGAAGTCTACTATTCTGAAAATATTGCTGAGTATTGCAAACTGCTATAAAAGTAGACTTCCTTAAATCATTACAGAATTTTTACAAAATTCTGCATTTCACAGTAATGCTTTCACAGCATTGTGTATTTTGGATTGCTATGTTTTCCTACTAATCTCTTAGTCTAAACAAAATAACATTCATGTTTTCATAGCAATGAAGAGGAAGGAATAATGAATTTTCTACTCCAATACTTTTTTTTAAATAAGAAGGATAGTATTTATGACAGTTTAGTATGTTAAATTTGGAGCAATCCAAGCTGCTTACAAGTAGGATTACCAACTTTCAGCTGTCCACCTGTTTGTCTAGCTGTACCGTGCAGTTTAGGGTGTTAAGGTGCACAAGAGAGGCGTTTTGTTCTTTGCTTTCTTCTGTGTACAAGATATTTCAGATCAGTTGTGAACTGTCTTTCCTACTAGAAAACTGTTCCCTGGGAATAAAGTTGATGGAGGAGCAAACTATGCCAGGCAATTCCCCAGACCTCAACAGGGGTAAGACTGAGTAGGCTGCAGTCCTTGAGAGGAGCTATGAGGACCTATATTACAGAGCACTTAATTTACACATTATTTAGTTTAGGCTCATGGAGCAAAATAATACAGCAGTGAGATCAACTGGTGTTATTGCTACTCATGCAAAGCTTCTTCCTTCCATAAGTTATTACAATTGACTATAATAAAATTATTTATAATATCCAATAAACAAACCAGCCCATATTGAAAAACAGATAGCAAGTCTTGTGCAGCACTTGGGTGATGTTTTCACAGTTGCTGAGTGCTGGAGAACTGAAGCTACAGAAAGAGATCTGTAGAACTGGCTGTTACAGTAAGTTACCTAACCACAGGGTTCACTCTACAAATCAGATATTCTATTGTGCTGAGCAGAAGGAATGGAAATAGAGAATAGTCATAACATATCCAGAGACACCTGGCAGGACTGGCTTTGGTCTGCAGTCTGGAAATGGTCCTATACTGAAACGTGCTGGTCTGTAGAGCTGATAAATTGCCATAGATCTCACCTACCTGCAAGCATTCGCAAGTCCAACTCTGTTCAGTCATTGGAGAAAAAAGGCCTAGATAGAGCTGCCTGACTGCAGCTAATACTCTGCTGCTTTTATGTTAGTTCCTTAAAAGCTCATAAGCCCTCTAAACATTTGCTGAGATTTCTCATGACAAGTAAGGCTTCACGCTTCCTGTGTTGATCCTGTGTTCAAGGGAGGTAAGTTCCAACTTCTCAGTGCCCTGTGCTGTGCTACTCATGGGCACACGGGGCCATGGCTCATCCCTGGGTGTCCCCTACACGCGGGAGAGGACGAAGCTGCCGCGTGTAATGGGGGGGGAGTGTGCTGCCAGGGGCAGGGACAGTACCTGGACAGTACCTTTGAGGGCAGGCGGGGTGTACACGCTCTGCTTCCTTTGCTTTGGCGAGGCGCTCTGGGACTGGGGATTTAAAAGAGAGAGAGAGACGGTGAGAGACCGAGGCGGAGAGAGCCTTCCATGCTTGGCAACTCAGAGTCTTGCCACGCAACTTTTCCCTCTTGTTATGTGAAAAATGTTTTAAGGAGGGTTGCTACAAATGCAAATTCTTGTTTCATATTTGAAATCACCCTGGGTGCTTGCCAGTGTTAAGTGGTACACCCTTATGGCCACAGTAGGGTGGGACTGAAACAACACCTGAGTACATGCAAGCAGTGATGGGCAATTTGTAATATCCTGCAATGCTCTGCATTGCCCCGAGTTTAGAGGGTGCATACGTCACTCCGAGAAGTTTCTATGAAAATGATACTCTGCAAACCTGATGCCAGTTCCTGGCAACTTTTATAGCTCCCAGGCAAAACAGACCCAATATTACTGAAAATTCACTGCAAAAATATATTGTTAAGCATAAAATTAAGGCAGCCTGTGTTTTTAACAGTCTATGTAGCTGACTCTCATAAGGTAAATAAATAATTTAGATATTAAAATAATGCAAGATTTACTTTAATCAATATTCCAACTAAACAGGGTATAAAGAATGCTTCTGTGTATAGATAAGGTAATACTGAAATTCTTAATACATACATTTTTACATAAGTAAATGGAAGATCCTTCCCTCTGCACTTTTTCAGTGTGTTATATTACTCCCCAAATAATTTCATCAACCACTCTGCCTTTAGCTAGGCCTGCTTAAGTGGTATCTTTAGACACAGTTAAACTTTATTGACCCCAAAAATCACACCCACATACGAAAATGAGTTGTTCTAAAATAACAGTAAAATTACATACAGAGTAACACAAGTGTAATTAGAGCAATGTACAGTTAGCAAAAACTGACTGAAATATATTCCAGTGCTATTCAGATCTATCTCTTCAAGGAACATTTGAGACAGCTCTTAAGAAAAACACTTCCACATGAATACAGCCAATCATATTACCTTATCACAGTGGATGGAGTGATAACATTTATAAATAAAAAATTGTCTTCTTTTGAAAAAGCAAGCTATTTATAAACACTGTGGGATAGGTTGTTGATCCTCACCCCAGTGAATCACTGTGAGTCTGTGTTAGAGTCCAAATCTAAAACAATCAATACCTCCTGCTGCTATTTAGAGCTTTGCCAGCTTCTCTGGGCAATCAGGGGAGGAGAAAGTGGTTGAGGAACTGCAGGAGCTGTGCAAGGGGAGATCAGAAAATGAGAGCGGAGGAGCCAGCTTTCAGCTGTCCTGCAGACAGCACCAATCCTGTGCCAGCCATGGGCTTGGCAAGCAACAGCAAGGGGCGAGTTTGCAGTGGTTTTGCAGCCCCACAGCCAGTGCTGGCTGGGACGAGCTGGCAGGGCCACCTTGGGCCAGGTCAGTTTTGTTTTGAGCGGGCAGGGCGGCGGGGTGGAGGGGAAATGTGCCTTGGCCAGCTCCCTGCTCTAGGGGACCTTCTGTGCTGTTGGAGGTGGGGTGACTGCGCAAAGAAAGACATCAGCTGGGATGGACCAGTAGGCCGCAAAGGGATTTTAACAGTTGGTCTATTTTATCTGTAAATGCATTGTAAGAAAATATATATATATATTTCACTTACTTCTGCCTGTGAGATGTTTGTTCTCTTCTCATCTTTTTCTAGAAGAGGAAAAGATAGGAAAAGAGAAAAGTTAGTACAAAAGACTTTCTCAGTGCAAAGTATTGCAGCTCTGCACTGCACCCTACAGCACCATTGTAAATAAGAAATTTCCCTTTTGATTTACAGCTCGTTTGTGTGCCTCAGAAATCCAGAGGCCCCGATTAGCGTTTAGACATGAGTACTGTGTCTAAAGCCCTTCACTCACGTGTTTTGACTGTGAACTGACAAGTGGTGGTGTGTGGTCAGCACCCGGCCCTTTGGCTGGGCTGGCAGCAGGGCTCCATGCTTGAGTGGCTGTGGGGACCCAGGGCTGCTCTGCCCAGGCCCTGCACTCTCCCATTTCTCCAGAAAAGCAGGCTTACCAACGCCTGGTAGGTTGCAGTAATCCTCAACAAGAACTCCACCTCCATTCAGCTGTTAATACACTAGCAATGACACTCAAGAGCACCTAACAGTAACATGCAAAACCAGCAAACCAAAGCGTAACTAAGTCTAGTCTTTCATCTTAAAAAAACACTGGTGTAGTGTTGGAAATGGCTGTGAAATATTTCCTGGTACTGCTTGCTTTTGTTGCCTTAGTTTGCTCTTGAGCATAGGCATGGAAGAAACAGTGAATGCTAGAGATTTCTAATGAAAAAAGCACCTCTGAACATCTAGCTGAACAACTAAATGAAATTGGATGAAGCAGAGGAGCCAAGGATCTTCCTAACCATAGCACTAAATCAGTTTGTGCATCAGATTAAATTATTTTTCTAGTGTTGTCTTGATGTGGTTAATGGTCAAAAAGTGTGTCTTCTGATGATGATTTCCCAAATATTTGACAAAGATCATATGGGATCTTTGATGCACAGTAGTTTGGAGCTCTAAAATTTAAGTGTCTCTTAAAAACAGACATCAATGCCTAATTGTGCCACCACGCCTTACAATTTTTTCCACGTGCAGATACCACTGTGCAGTTTCTACTGAGGTGTAGCAGATCTGAAAGAAGAACTAGGTCTGTGTAACATCACTTCATCCAGCTTAGTCTCTATGTGTCTGCTGCTTGCGGTGTGCTGTGTGTGAGGAGAGCCAGTCCAGGCAGACTGTCTGCATTTCCTGTTGTGCTCTTTACCCTCATGTCCATGCATCTTGCAAATATTAATTGACTTAGTGGGTTTACTCAAAGTATGGATTTACCATTATATTAGAGACATCCAAATGACTTACACTCCAGGATAAAATATGTGGTTCAAAACAGAGCTGATTACTCCAGTGTGGTCCCAAAGATACGGAATTAGACAAGACAATCAGGAGGCCAGTTCCTGCCATTGACATTTGCATGACCTTGGGTAGATGACTAATTTCTTCCTTGACTTCCCTACCTGTAAATAACTATTGCAGTACCTAGTATCCTCTTAAAGCTCTTTGGAGCACGAAGATAGGCTGGCTAAATGAGTGATTATTTAAGTGTTCATAATCTTTCATATTGATAGTATAACAGAGAGACACAGACTTCAATGACTCAACATTAGATTTCTTTTCTTTTCTTTTCTTTTCTTTTCTTTTCTTTTCTTTTCTTTTCTTTTCTTTTCTTTTCTTTTCTTTTCTTTTCTTTTCTTTTCTTTTCTTTTCTTTTCTTTTCTTTTCTTTTCTTTTCTTTTCTTTTCTTTTCTTTTCTTTTCTTTTCTTTTCTTTTCTTTTCTTTTCTTTTCTTTTCTTTTCTTTTCTTTTCTTTTTTTTTTTTTTAAGCTCAGAATCCTGGGTTTAGTTCAAAGGCTGAAAATTGAATAAATCAGGAACTTAGAGCAAGGAACAATGAAAAGTAAGTCATGTCCCGTTCCTTCTTGAAACTCTAAGCTTGTCCAAATTCAAAGTATTTTTGGTAAACTCAGGCTGAGACTTGCACAAGGAAGGAAAGCTGCTGTCAGCAGCTTTGTCATATTTCAGGTCTTGTTTCTAAGGATTTGCATTTCTCGAACCCTTTGGACTTGCACGTTTAGTGTTCCTCTTAGTGGGGTGACATTAAACCTACCAGAACTGGAAAGTTTCCAGCCTTTCCTTTCATCCAGCAGCCTTTATAAGAGGGTAATTTTGTGAACAAGAACTGGTCCTGTATGGAGTTACAAATCATTTATATCCGCAGGGCAAGGAATGCCAATAAACAGCATCAAACACTGTGGAAATTCAAGAACAGCTTACAAAAACACAAAAACAAACAGTTTTTCAAATCCAATAAAGAGATATCAGAAATGAACCTGAAGGACCAAAGGAGACAAACCTGAAGCAGAAAGTGTGAAGTGTTTTACATGAGTTGTGAGATAAAAGGAAAGACAGAGATGGTTGGAGGTATGTTTTGGTCAATGGTACATCTTGGTAGACATTCATTTTGAGGACAGAAAGAGCATTGCATGCTTATTTTGATAAAAAAAGTGTCAATGGAGAGCATAGATCTTTAAGGAGAGGTGACAAGAAACAGGAACAAGGGAAGCTGAGATCACTGTATGCCATAGACCAAGGCAGGGAATAGAAAATACACAAAAATTCTGCACATAGGAGAGAAGGAAAAGATGTAAAGCAAGGGAGATAGAGCAAGAAGAGGGCAGTGCTTCTTCTGTGTGTGCAGCTGAGGTAGTGATGAGAGACATGGGCAGTGGGTTGTAGCAGAAGCTAGAGGAGAAATTTAGAGATGACAGAGAGCAGAGCAGGAGGGCAGTGTGCACTGGAGCTCGACCAAGAGCTCCCTGTCCAGGGAAATAGTTTGAGCTATACTGGTCTAACTGAAGGGTTGCAATTATACTTGTGTGAACACTCTTCCTTGGATAGAAATAGTGTTTTTCCAGTCTAAATTATATTGCTTTGAAAGCAGTTTAAATAATGTCATGAAAGCATGTTCTTAATAAGAGCGTGTCCACCAGAGACACACAGGTCCACACTGATGCTGTCACTACAACAGGTTAGTTCTGGCATGAGAAGAGATCTCAGAGACAGCAAAATTTGTGACGAGAATGGATAGTACAAGGTAAGAAAGAACATGATCTGTCAGCTGCTGTAACTGAGACGTATCCATGTAACAGGAATCAAACAAGACATTTCCCACCCTTACACCCCTGTCAAATCCATTGACAATTAGAAACTGAATTTCTTTACTAAACTCTTTGAACATAAATTCCTCTTGAGAGAGGTGAGGAAATGATCTGAAACTAAACAGACATGATTCACAAGGGAGAATGAAATCCCTTGTTTCTCAGTGTCCTTCAGTTCCCATTGACTACTGTGCACACTTCTACTCACAAAAAACCACCACATATTTATACAGAACAAGTAATTTCCTTGTCTTGTTTATAACTAGGCAATTACACATGGAGAATTCAATTGATCAGGTATACTTCTGTCTTATATGAAATTAAACTCTTGTTTAGATAAATTCTCCCTACAGGTTCTCTTTCTGGGGCCAGGGAGACTGTTTAATGATGCTCCATTTTCTTCTCACAGACCATAACATTGCTCACAGAACACAATACTGCTCTGTTATACTCCAGATATGAATATATGGCATTTTTCCAGTTTGACTTATTCTCAGCTGCCCTAATTAGCTAACTACAATCTAATACTCGAGTCATTTCTTGACAGCTTTTACGTTTTTGTTTTCAAGTGGTGTGTTAGAAATCAGATGAGAACTGAGAACAGATTGGTATGTACCCAAGATACTGGAAAGTGGGGATTTGTCTCCCACATGCTCATGTTAGCTTAGCTCTTTTGAACATTTATTAGCACAGCCACCCAACCAAGCTGACAGAATAAGCTGAGCTACTCCAAGGGTGTCCTTACATGAGGTCAGAAATAAGGTGGTGTTATCTGAGGTCAGACAGGATCAGAGCATGCGGAAGCTGGCTATGGGCAGAATGACAACTGCCTAATGCAGCTCATCACTCTTCTCCTGAATCTACATTGCGGAAACAGCAAGGACATGCTGAGGGAAGCCTGACGGTCGTTTTCAAGATCAAAATTCATCTGCCTCTCTTCTCCCACTGGGTAACATTAATGCACTTGCAGCAGTCATGCAGGGCAAGAGGTGATGTGTTTTAAAATATGTGGCCTCTGATATCACTCATGGACTCTGCAGTGGAGTCATCCAGCAACAGCTCATCTCATCCAGCTAAGTACCCTGCTTTCTTTCCTCTTGGCAAGAACAAATAAAAGCCTCTTCTGTAGGGTTTCAGTCAAGAACTGGAGGAACAGACCAGGTCAGAGAGGCTGGCTTTTACACAAGAGAAACTCAGTAAAAGGCTGGTGTAATTGTTGGAGAAAGTGTTGTGTAGAGAGTTTGGAATTTTCCTTGGGAAAACAAATATGTGGAGCTTCAGGTAAAATCATAGGTGGTTGGTAGGGTTTTGGACTTTTTTTTTTTTTTTCTGGTCAGAGTATCTAAATTTGCCCTTAAAATAATAACTACAATAATTCTTTAATTGCTCAGATAGTGGAAATAATGCACGAGTCACGTGCCTATAATAGATGTAAGTTAAAAAGTTAAACAAAAATTGTCTGAATCTCAGTGAAATGATCCTGAAGAAAGAGTTTAAGGACATGATGCCACCATTGGTCTGGAGCCTGCTTACAGTCCTGCCCCTGCACTGTGTCAATGGTACCACTGGAAAGAGCAAAGTAAATGAGCGGAGCTATGGACACAGCCTTTTGCATGCAGACTTTAGTGCAGGACACACCAAGCTATGGAGACAGAAATCAGATGATGCTACAGCTATGAAACAATTCTGCCAATTTCGTGAGTTTCTGTGAAGTGTCTCCATGGTGAAACACTACCATACCTGTCAGCAAAGCTTTCTCTCTTGAAAAATGTGAAAGAAATGAACCAACTGCTGACTTCTTATGAATATGATTGATGATGACACACAGTTTTGTAGGCAGAAAATGGAAACTCATTTTCCTGGCTCCGGCTCCCCTTAGCCATCTCCTGAGATGAAAAGGAGGGTGACTCTTGGCTCCAGGTGCAGGGGGTTGGTGTTCAGGCAGTGGGCAGCAGAAGCCTGCTCTCAGCCCTGCTGTGTGCTAGTTTTGCAACAGGGCAGATCACCTGTTTCAAAAACTTGCATTCAAATGGCACAAACAATTTCAGGAACCAGAAAAAGAAATGCATTATTTTTCAAATAATTCTTCATTCTCTTGCCACTTAGTGGCATTTTCTGAAATTGTTCTGAAATGTTCAGAAATTTTCTGAACATTTTGTTTTCTGTCATTTCACATTTCAGTTTCTCCATCAGTAAAATAAGGATTTTTATTATTATTATTATTAATCTACCAGCTTGCCTCACTGGTGTTTGATGACCACAGTTTGTATTTGCATTTGTATTTGTAAAATAAGCTCACTGAAATCTGATTTAGAAATTGACTGGTGTAATATCACTTTGTGATTTTTTCTGCTATAAAAACTACATTTCCTTTCTTCCAGAAGACAAAATAAGATCAAAAAATATTTCATACTTTGCTTTTGGCAGAACGCTAACCACACATTGCTGGATTAGCTAGAATTTCATAGCTTTTTACTAAACCACGGAGCTAGGAAATGGAAAAAGTACGATAAGGCAAACATTAAAAAACAAAAACAACAACAACAAAAAACCCTCATGTAGTTAATTGTTCGACTTTTGCTTGTTGGTTTCTATTTGCCTGTATCTATCAATGAGAACTTGACTATGGGTATGGATGTAATTACATTTAATTACAAAAAAATATCCTGGTAGGCCCTCCCGGCACGAGTATATGTTTCTGAAAATTTTCACATTGCAAAAGCACCTCATTAAACTCCAGTATTGCAGCTGCTGCGGTAAATGTAGCTAGAGGGTCTTCTCCCTCCTCAGTCAAACGCTGACAGGAGAGTACATTCGTTACTGTTCTGCTGCATTTCACACACTAATCGGCATCTAAATTACTGCCTGCTCCTTTAGGGAACACTAATAGCAAGATTTGTATAGGAAATATTAATAAAAACAGGAAAGAGAGGAGTTTGCTACAAACACAAGCATTAGGATGCTTAACATGTAAGGCACCTGCGGTTAAGGCACGTATCCTGTGGAAGATCCCATGCTACCCTGACAGCACCTACCTGCCACCCTAGCTGAGGTGACTGTGCGGTAGATGGCTTCTGCACACCAAGTATTGGCACAGAGTGGCAAGGTTGTCCTGGTTGAGGGGACAGAGAAAGATTGAACTGATGGAACCAAAGGGAATGGGTCAGAGAGAAATGTGCATGTGGGACAGAACAAGGAGGCGGCAGTGGTCTTCTGCTTATGGGCAACCCCCTTGTAGGACAGGGAACTCCCACAGGGCTGCAGCACTTTGCACTACCATGCCCTTAATTGCTACTTGGAAAAAATAAAGTCAGTTATAAAAAATAAATGTGAAAAGTTGCAACAACAAAAAAACTTCAGATGAAACCATAGTGTGGCAATTTTACTGATTTTACTGTTTCCTTTTCTAAAAAAAAAGAGACTCCCGTTCTGCAGAATTCTCTTCCTAGATGGTGACTTTCTCTGGATTTATTTTGATATACTCCTGCTTACAGCATCAGAGAGTTGAATTGATTGTTCTGTTGGAAGTGCAACACAGGGAGAGTCAATCTTGAAGCTGTTAGGAAGGGCTGGGCAGCTGGACATGGGGTGCTACATAACGATGTGCTTGGCTGGACGGGAAAGGACCCCAGTGTCTGCGAAGAGCAGACCTGTGTGCTGTTCCACCACCTGGCTGTTCCATATCCTGCACCTAAACAAAAGGCTTGGATTTACCTGGGCTTTCTTTACATCCAGATCACATATTCTTATACCAGTGGGAAATGGCTCTGCAAGGAATTTATTACTAACTCAGCATTTACATGCTATTTCAGCCCAAGGGTAGTTGGTCATGCCATCTCCTGCACTAAGCTGGCTCAACATTGCTCTAGTTCATCTAGAAGTTTTTTCCAATGAGCTTCTGACTGTAACCAGCCTTTCAGAATTAGCTAAAATGCCATAGGCCTGATGAATCAGTTTGTTTGGACATTTTATCTTTTCTTTCCAGGTAAATTAGCCCATTTATATTCACAAAGCTATTTCCCAACTTCAGTATTGAAGTAGCCATTACTAGTACTGAGTATGGACAGCCGTCATCTTAGTTAGACCAAATACTTCCTGACGGTGCTCAAAGACAACTTCTAAATGAAAAGAATGATCATACTTCTCCTACCAACACAACAGCATGTGGTCTAAGCAGTGTCTGCATCACTGCACACCACACAGGCAGTACCCAAGGGCCCACTTACAACTGCACAGCTGTAAGAATGTGAAATAAAACCCTTTCATAATATACACAGATCAAAATTTCTTTAAAACATACATTCTGATACTGTAATCTGGTTTGGAAGAAACTGGAGACATTACAAATATCAAATGTGAATCTAAATGCATTTGTTCACATCACACGAATCTTAAAAAGGAATTGTATGGTGGTGCCTGCTTCACGAGCTTGTTATTCCAGTTTCACACCCAACTATGTAAATCAGTCTAGTTTCACTAGCATTAAACTAGAATATAACAGTGATGAATCAGGTCTGCAGCCTTACCACAGAGCACTCATGAATTGTTATTACAAGCATCAAAAAATCATCCTTTTCCTAAGCTTTATGTTTTCAACTTTCTGTTCTCCCTCCCTAAGAGATTCCAAACCTCTTAAATAAATAAATATTTAAGTCCCATAAATGAATATAGCATCTGAAAATATACATTGGAAGATGTTTTAAGTTCTTTATTTTCTCCTGTCTTATTAATAATGACTTATTTCTTATCAATAATGACTGAGTTTTTCTTTCTGCCTTCTTCAATACTCTGGTCATACATTAAGCAAAACACCATCACATTCCTAATCATCACCATTTTGCTAATGGAGATCCTCTTGTAATGCATCCAGGAGTCATGCACACAGACAGATGGGTGTAAGCAAGAGCATGTCTGCATCTGCTGTGCTTTGCTGCTCTGCATAGGCAGGATGTGATCTGAGCAGCACTTATGCACTTTGGTGAGTATTTTTTACAGAGCTAGACTCTTTTAACAATTTTTAAGGCTGTGGCCAAAATATGCACCATAATCAGGAGCTTTTTTAAAGGCAAACTGAACTAATTTGACAGAATGGTAAAGTCCCCTTGTAATATTTGAGTGTTTTTTGTTGTTGTTGTTGGTTTGTTGTTGGTTGTTTGTTTGCTAGTTTTACTACTTCCATTTACTATTTTACTTACTTGCCCAGTCATGATTTTACTAGAACACAAAGCAGCCTTTGTGGAAAAACCTGTCATGAAAAAAATCTTCCATCCTAAAATTTCTTTTTCTCATAGCAAAAGTCCTGCAGCCCCACACCTGCGAGGCCCTCTTCTGTAGCCCTGCTCTGTGAGAGGGTTGGTGAGCAGGAATGCTGGGGCAGACCTTCCCGACAAGAAGTCCCTCGTCAGTTGTATGGGGATGGTTACAGACTCGGCAGTTCTTCCCAGGGAAAGAAATTAAGCAATGAGAAATACATTTAAAATAAATTTTCTCTTTGAATAACTGATGACTGACTGAATAATTGACTTGACTTTAGATCAATGCTATCAATGCTAGGCTTGGAGCTGCTTTCTTGAAGTGTATCACTATCTTGAAGTGTATCTATATACCACAGACTTCTCTTTGGTGAAGTCAACAGAGATAGCTCTCAAAGAACAAGGGGCAAGAGTGGAAGAATGAGAACAAGAGTGGAATCAGAAGAAAGGAAGTCAGTCTTTTATTTTTTTCTTTCAGTATCTCTGATAATATATATATATATATTTTTTTTGGTCCCAACATAAACATCTTACAGGGTTTGGGGGAATTTCTCTGAGATAAACTTGTAATTTGCATGTAATTTGCAGCCCAGCTAGTAATTCATGGCATTACAGCTGGGAGACATCTCCTGCAAGACCACGAGGTGTCACTGTGACCAGAAGTACCAGGTCAGGGTTGGCCTATACCTGGTTTCCAAGCCGCAGTAAATTAACTCCTTCCAGAATAATATCATTTAGTTAAAAGCAAAGTACATTTTCCCA
The DNA here is from genome assembly GCF_964034855.1 of Anser brachyrhynchus. Taxonomy (NCBI): domain Eukaryota; kingdom Metazoa; phylum Chordata; class Aves; order Anseriformes; family Anatidae; genus Anser; species Anser brachyrhynchus. The sequence goes on from NC_137701.1 coordinate 16,474,938, forward strand.
TTTCCAGCACAACGAAGTTAAGTTTAATCCCCAGTCTTTGTAATTTGTCATCTGTGCACACACTGCACTGCCGATTATGCTCTGACCCTCTGGAACAAGAGGTACTTCAGTGCCTGGTTTAGTTTACAGAAAGGTTAGGGGAAGTGAATACTGCTCTAGACAAAACAATTCCAGCTCAGAAGTTCAAAACAAGTTCAGTGCTGCTCAGTGTAAATACTGTGGCAAATCTAAGGTCTGCATCAGCAAAACAAACCAGAGTTTATGAGAAAAAGCGAAAAACAGAAAATCATTTTACTACCGACTTTACTAGGCCATAAGCAACAGGAAGTTTTGCCATTGACTTCAAAGCCACAATTTTATCCAAGATATATAGCATGAGTATGGTAAACAAATAAACAACCAACCAGATAACAACAACAAAAAAAAATCTAAAACCGAGGAACCAACCAACCAACCAACTAACCAAGCAACAACAACACAGACAAATGACTGTCATTTAGTGAACTATTTCTAGCATTACGTCAACTAGGAAAGAACTTCAGCCATCTGTCGGCTGACTTCTTAGTCTGAATTGTTACACATATGCATAATATAGATAACAAAATATAAAAATATATAATACACATATAAATAATGACAGTCACATTAATAGTCACTCCATCTGTGAGATCCAAGTTAATTCATTCAACTAGATAAAAGTGAAGCAAACTGAAGCAAACTGCTGTGATTGGTGATGTGGAATTTGAAATCCTTGGCCTGTTGGCCTGAATGTTGATTGTAAATTCAAGTCTCAGATGTGTGTAAAGTGTGTCTTAAAAGATACATGATGAGTTGCACACAACTCTCTTTTATGGACATTCTTTTAGCATGATTCAACTCTCTTCTGGACTGAAATGTAGATAAGAAAAATTCTTTGTGAGGCAAATATATGTAAACTAGGGTGACGCTGATTTTCTGGCATAATCTCTGGTGGCTCTGGGGAAGAACGTCATTACAGTAGGAGGAGAACCTGACAGCCAGCATTTCTATGTGCCCCAGGAGGTGCTGGAGGGTCAAAGTGAAGTGCAAGATGACCTTGGAAAAACAGAGTATCACAGAGATATAGAACAAGTCAAGGGACAAGGACTGGAAAATCAACCTAAAGCATGACACTTTGTCTCAAAATTTGACTGTCTGTGTAGAAGGAGAACTTACCTATTTAAAGGTTATACTGACACCAGGTCTATTCTGACACAAAAGCATACGTCAACAAAGATTGCATCTTTGCTCATGGGTTATTAAGGGCAGTTTCCACACTCACAGCACAGACTAGCCTGGAACACGACAGTGAAAGAAAAGAAATGCATAGAGGAAAAAGGGGGGAAGTAAAGATGAAGATTGCTTCTAAGAGGCTTGAAGAGGGCCAGAGTTGTTCAGTGACTGCCAGCAAATACTCGGAGGAACAGGAGCAAAGAGCAGAAACTTCCCACTGAAATGAATATGTCCAAACAAAACATACTGCCAAACTGTTAAATATTTGCAAATAATGGCTAATGTTTTACCAACTATTACCAAAGCACATTCACAAAACCTTCCCAAATAGTTTGCCCATTGACTCTAACACTCCTAATAATATATTTGTGAAAAGACTTAACATGTTCATTAAATATTTTCAAGTAAAAAAAGCTAAGTACCTTGAGAGAACAAGTTGGGAATTCACCAGTAATACTGAATAGTGTCAGTAGTATGTTACTTCCCAGATGATTGCTTGATTTATGTTCAGTCTGTGTTCAAATGAGATAGTGAAGAAGTTGAAATCTAAATACAACTGAGGCAAAGATCATAAAGAAAAATCCAAGATGACCAGAAATACAATACTAGCTGGTCCCCTGATATACGTTTAAAGCATTCCCTAATAGCTTTATATAGAGGGATCAATTGCAATGGAAAATGGCTTGGAACTGACCCACCGGTGGCAATCTATGTACTGGAGTTGTAGCTGCAGTAACTCCCCTTTGAGCTGTTCCTTTCTCTGCTGTGAGCAACAAGACCATTCTAAGTTCTAAAATAAAAGGCATCATCAACAGCCAAAACTAAGAAAAAGTCAAACATTTCTTTGCTTGCTATAGCTCATAAAACAAGAAAAAATATCCTAGCTGAATGGTTGTATATTGTACAGTCTGGAAAGTGACATTTACCAGGGGAGAAGAAAACATATACCAAATAAAACTCTTCCTTAGCCAGTGATTATTATTGCTGCCTTTGCAGTTTCCTTCCTTTTTGAATAATACCTCAAGGATTTCAGTAAAAATATGTTTTAAAGCTAGTCCTTGCCAACTACTCTCTGCTTTCCTATGATTAGATTGCACATGCATAAAACCCCTCACATACACGTATCAGTTTATGTGCATATGAAGTGAACTATTAGCAATAGTGCTTCTTGGGTTTTATGACCCTTATACAAAAAGAAGATGCAAATGTCACTTTTGTGGATTCATTCTTTGTTTTTCTATCTGGAAGTTTTCAAAGAGTCAACATAATGAGGTTCCATAATCTCATTCTCACCATGAACATGGCTAGACAGGATGGAAATGACAGGGCAATCATTTGTTAAGGCAGAATAAGTTAGCCTGTAATTTCCAAAGACATTTTTCAGAATTTCTACTAACCTCACTAAATACCAGGGCCAGAGGGGATCCTGTGTTTTGTGTTACACGTCTTCATCTGCACTGTCACAATCAGCAGCACATCATTGTGATTCATGTGGAATGAATTGTTCCACACCCTCCTACAGGATATGCTATACACATTAAGGCCTAAGTCATCCACTAGCATCAGCGTTTTAGGAAGCCTGAAAGCACATTTCTAAACAATTAAAGCTCCGCTGTCTACTTACCTTATTTAAAAAACAGAAAGTAAAAAAAATAATGTTGAACTGGATCAAAACACCTGGATCACAATTCTTTTGATGAAAAATATTATTTTCTCTCTCTCCCCCTCCCCGTGGTTCCCCCGGCCTCCTCCAACACATTTAGTTCTTCAATATAATTCCAAATTGGTGGTGGTCAGAAAAAGAGCAGGAAAGGTTCACCCACATCTTTGCTTTACACCACTGTCTGAGAATAGCTACAGCAGAGAATTCAGAGAGACTTGAAGGGAATACTATCACCATAAGCCTTTCTCTTTTCTGAGTGATAGAGACTCAGTGCTGAAACGTTTAGGCTGTGGGATGTCTACGTACCAGGATAAACAGTACTGTAGGACGCAGTAAAGCTCACTGCTTTACTTCAATAAGAACTTTCCATCTGGCCCAAGCAAGCTCATGCACTGCTGTGTGTGACTCTTCTCTGCTTATGTTGTCAGAGTGAAGGATATGGTCCCAAGTGGAATATACTGCCTTTAAAATGCACGTTTGTGTACTTAGCACTGCTAATGGACTTCTGTAAGTGTGGTTTGGCTCTACAAGATTAAAAAAAAAGCCAAGACATTCACTCTCTGTGGTATGCCTGTGTCCTAGGTATCCCAAGGAAAACACAACAGAAATGAGCGTGTAACTGCACTTCATTCTGCTGCTATCATACTCTCTTGATCACCCAGTAAAGCTATTTAAGGAAAATATTAGAAGTGATGACTTTGAACACAGACACACGATTAGGGTTTTGAGGGGTGGAAGAGGAAAACAGTTCCTTCCAACAGACATGCGGTATAATTCTATCCTAGAACTGTTTAGATGACTGTAAAAAGGAATTAGGCTGGTTCAACTGATCATATTTCCACAGCTGATGACACAGCCAGCTCAGACACAAGGAAAGGAAAGCCAAGCTCTATGGTCCTCGTACAGTCTCTGAATTTCAGCAGTCCAGCCTTGTGCAGTTGTTGAAAACTCCCCTGACTGATAGCATCTTTTTGGTTAGAGTTCCTGCTAGCTTTCAGTCCAAATTCATTAAATTCCTACTGTTGGTGGATGTTGAAGTGAGGCTTTAACTTGAATTATTTCACATAAAGAGTTAATTGTTTTTCCCTCTCTGGAAGCTCAATAAATGGGGCTATCTTGATTGATGCTTTAAGTGCAACCCCTCCCCAATATTCTGAACATAATGAGGTTAGTGCTAAAAGATGTATTCTCTCTCATCTGTCCACATTATCTATTTATTCTGCACACATCACCATGGTGAATGAGTGCTGCATTAAGTACTAAATAGTAGAGGTCAGACAAACCCCATGCTGTTTTTTTTTTTTTTCCCCTTCTCCTCAGGAAGGCTGAAACATTTATTAATGGATTTTAGTTTATTACTTTATGTTAAAAAAAAAGGATCAGTATTATTATATTATTGAAGTATAATTTAAACAATCTTAAAACATAATAATTTGATATTCTTATTTAAGCCAATTTGTCTTACTGTGCTTAAATGGACTTAATTTCAAATTGTCTATGATTTTTTCTGCTGTTAAAACAAACAAACAAATAACCCAACTCAAAATGCAAACAGAATGTTTTGCTCCAGGCTAAACTGGACCTATTTTGATCAAAAATATATATTTAAATGTCACAAGCCCCAATAATTGTCTGCTCATATAGCTGTACTAAATAAATATAGCTTAGGTACTTTGACTATAGGTAGCTACATATGCCTACATGTTTCATTTTTTTAAATCGGAAGCTCACCATGTATTCACATTTCTCACCAAAACAAATTGTATGAAGTGTATAAGTATTTGGCACAGAGCAAATCTGTTAGGGTTTCTCTAGCAAAGTGCTAAGCTTTATGAGCGTAATAAAGCTTGAAGCTGTCAAACTGGCTTTCTCACAACATTATGTAGCTTTCCACACTGCTATTCTCTACCCCATGGCACACCTCTTTGTCACATTAGTGTGCATTAAGATGAAAACAGAGGTAAACTGTTTGAAAGCTTATCAGTCCTGACACTGGATAATCAAGGAGCTGGAGATATGTAACACGAAACCATATATATTAAAAATGATTTGCAAATAATCTCCTGGGATGGAAGAAGGCTGTTTCTATGGTGCTTTTGTATAAGGAATGAGGAAAACAGATGAAGAGTACAAGGTTCAGTTCTAAAAATACCTCCTGTACTTTCAGATAGCTCCACGGATGTTGACCCGTCAAACACAAAACCAACAGAGGGCAGGAAGCAGCAGCAACCAGCAGTGTCATGGCACACATTAGGAGCTCAGCTGCACAGGTAAGTAGAAGAGGAAGTAAATTCACTTGTGGAGTATAAAAGGATGGAATGAGAGAAATGGATAAATGTAATTTTACCCAAACTATGAATGAGCGTCATGTCCTCTCAGCCGCACCATTTCTCCCATCTAGGTCCAAAATCTGAGTTCTGGTTGTAAATGTCCAGCTTCCCTTTCCAGACAGCAGTCATACTCAGTCCCTTCCACAACCCAGAGCTTTCTATGACCGTGACTGCAGCTCATGCTTCCCCTTCTCATGGAGGGAAGACAAACATCACTGAATGTGAGGAACTTGTCTTGTTTTGACTGTGAATTTACTTATTTCAGCCAAGTAGACTGTAGTTGTCTGTGTAGTCTGGGGGTTTAGGTTGTCAGCTGCAAATAGCAAAGGCTCATCCTGAGCTGAGCTGAGGACCACGTAGTACATCCAAAGAGGAGGCACAATAATGCTTTGTAGTTATTGTACTTCTTTACCATAGCGGTTCTTCCGTGCAAATTAAAGAAATCTGAAGGCTGCTTTAACTACCGTAACACTTACAGACACAACATATTTTTATTAGGCTGTATGTCTACAACAGCCAAAGGAAGAGTGAAGGCATAATACCAAATATATGACAGCTAAGATGGCGAGTTAAAATGGCCTGACAGTTACCTGAAGGTACCAGTTCAGAACAATACAAGACCTGAAACTATTGGCTCTTTTTCATCTTCAAGACATGTAGCTTACTTGGGCACTGTATGAAGCAGTACGCATTTCACACTGCTCCAGACTATGTGTTTTACACAATGCATGAATTGTGGGAATGTTTATATTTGTGAACTAACATGTTCATGACCTCAAAAAAAACAGCAAAAATGCATCCGGGTGCCTCTGTGATAACCTCTAGATCAGACAGAGCAGTGCACAGTTCATTCCAGCCAAATCAAAGCCTGGTCCTCCAGCGTGGTGTCTTTACCTTACTGCAGGCAGCATGACAGGTCCTTTGGCAAGTGATGATGATGATGACATAAAATCCTTTCTGCCTTTGAAAGATGCTAAGGAATTTTTATTTTTGTTTTTAAATTAAAAAAGGTTTCATGGCTTCTGTTTGGAATGCGTGAGCTGTTGCTTCTGGGCTGCATTAAAAACAGCTCAAGCACAGTTTCCTGTCCTTATTTATTCATTAATTTATTTAAGTCCATGAACTTCTTTTTATTTTTGTGGGTCAGATCATGGAGTTTTCACTCACATATCATATGTGTGAGGAACTTATGCTGTGGCTTGTCCCAGGGACTCTGTGATCCTGAACTGCAGAGTAAACTCAAACTAACCCAAATGAAACAACATCCTAGCACAGCGTAAATAGGCAAAAAAAAAAAGGGATGTAGTTTGCCACTGAACATCTGAAGTTCTGAAGTCACACATCAGCCTGCAGATAGCAGGGTTTTTTCAAGCATAGACATTTTCTTTCCAGTTCAAGAATTCCTCTGTTGCCTGTTAGGGCTCATGCAGTGTTTGTTTTATGTATTTCATTGTTTCACCGTGTCAGCTGGCCCTTCTCAGCACAGCGTTGAGGAACACAAAGGTCTGCACTGCCCGGACCAGCAGTGCCTAATCTCTGAGCATCTTTGTGCCAGTGGTAACGCACGCAGAGCTAGCTGTACCAGTCCTGTGGTGGCGGGCAAACAAATCTTTTTCATTGCTTACTGCCATACCTCCATGAAGTCCTAGACTATAATAAAAACAGACAGCACACTTAAATGATATTCAAATTTAGCATATAGAGAGGCCAACTTTTTAGACCAAAGAAAAAAAAAAAAGAAAAAAAAGTTAATGACAGGTTTTTTTATAACCACATTAGAAGCCTAAATTTGCAATTGAAAACAGCTGTTATTTGGCTTACTCACTCTCTATTTTCTGAACCAAAGTAGGCAGTATGTCCTACCAGAATCTCATGCTTTTGAAAAACATATCAGTTTTCATGAACTGTGAGACCAAGAGTTCTCTGTTGATTCAAGTTTCAGTGAGAGTTTTGCCTGAGAAAGGACTGCAGGACTGGTTTATAGTTGACCAGAAACAGCTGTCTCCTACCTAGCAACTCTCTTTTGCCTTGCAAGAAAAAATGTGATTGTTAAATGTAAAACTTCAATGTCAGATAGAACATAACACATCTACCCTCTCAAGGATATACTTCTGGCATAGTTTGCATCATCAGAAAAGCACAGCTATACATGGCAATAAGATTTATTATGCAGGGATAGACTGGGAGTGTCTAGAACCAATTTAGCATTAAAAAAAAAAAAAAAAGCAAAAAAAAACCCCACCCTAATCTGCTTTGGGTTGTCATGGGATTGCAGCAGGTGTAAGGGCCATTCTTACTCCCACTACCCATCCGTCTGCGTTGTTTGAGGCTGTACTAAATATTGACCCTGCCCTTGAGGCATCTCACCAGAGCTCTGGAGATCCTGCAGTGAGCTGGGAGGCATGAGCCCCTGTCTGGACAACTGAAAGTCAGCTGGGAACACAACAGAAAAATTGCTAATGTCCAAACACAGACTGCAAGCAAGTTCCTTATCTGGATACGGGTACAGCCTTCTTACGAGTTACCTTTTCTACCTTGAAATGAGATTTGCCAAATACAAAAAGGCAGCTCTGAAGAATTATCAAAACACATTGCTATGTTTTTCTTATTTCCAAACACAAAGTAACATTTACATTACAAGGAAGGAAGCCAAACCATGCAACTGAGTAGAAAGGAGAGTTGCAAACAGCAAATACATAGAAAGTTCAGAAACACAGAATTTATTCTAATGTTTACCCCTATTCTAATATTTCAAGAAGACTGAACACTCTGACATGAGCTGAGCAGACCCTGCCAGCCAGACTGTTTGATGTTGCCTTGGCTCGGTAACAAAGCCAGTCTATACAGGAGCACTGGCATTGTTTTCTGATCAAAGTGAGCACTAATGGCATTAAACCTGAGCTGTGGTCTGATATGTTTTCCTCCCTCAGCTGTCATTTCTCTGCCTTAATACCAGCTTTCACGTGAGCCATTGCAGTATGACACTGCTGGTTTAAAGCATGGATAGACCTGTATTTCATATAGTAAGAACTGATTTTCATATACATTCTCCTACACTTGTTAAGGAGACAGGAGATTGTGAGTATATTATGGCATTAAAGAAAAGGTTGCTTTCCAGGTATGTAATTTTCAGTTTCTGTTGGCTTCAATGATACTGCAAGAGAAAGAAGAAGCAGGAGAGCTTTTAGCAATTTTTGGATTAAGCTCTTCTGCAGCATGACAGGTAAAAATGTCTTTAAAACTAACCACATACTTACATCCCTTTTTTAAAGGATAGGGATCGAACAACTGTAGCTATAGCAGGATATGACTGGGCTTCCTCAGTAACCCATACAGGCATCCTGCTTAGGATGAAGCACTGCAAGTTTCTGTAGTTCTGCCCACTAAAATTAGGCTCTGCTCTCACAGACAGTAAAACGGTCTTGTAATTTCAAATAATAGTAAAACCAATTAGATATTATGAAAGCAAATATCAGATTCTCAGAAAAAATATAGCTCAATTGATGGCAACAATCACTCAAGGTAAATCACTTCATAACTTGAGTCTCAATTTTTCTAGTGCTAACTTCTCTGCTGAGATGTGACATAATCCACAATGAAGCACTTTACAGAACACATACAGAGAAAGTTGAGGTTTTTTTATCACTATGTTGCTTCACAAGCCCATAATGTTCACTGCAATCATTATTGATGCTGTCATGATTCAAATTTCTCTTTTGCTGACTTTGATTGAAATTATATATGATGCCAACCAGAGTAAGCAGGAACAAATGCACCAATCAGTGATACTATGGTCTTGATATTAGCTCCTGCAGTCACATCTACCACCTGCCTGTAAATCATTTAGTGTGGTCTGGCATTTACTGTCTCCTTGGAAGCAGGGAAGCCAAGGAGACTCTTCTTAAAATTTTGAAGTAGTTGTCATCTCCAAATGTTGTTTTAAATGACTTATCCTTAGTAGCCATTCCATCTTCACTTTATAGTACAATGGCCCTTACCTACATCCGTGAAGACAGATTCCTCTCAAATCTGCTGTAGACATCAGGGATGGATGAGAAGACTTAGAAGAAAATGACTGTTTTAGATCTATGTATGGCACAATTCAAACAGAATTTATTACAAAGTTTTGAAATGTCCAGAAATGTCATTTTACTCCCTTCTGGTTTCCAGATGGGTCTATATCCAGAATGCCAGAATACCACAAAAATGCTACTTTTTTCATGCTGCAATCAAGAGCAGATGCAACAGAAGGCTATAGAAAAGTCTAATTCTCAGAAAATGCCTCTCGCTGATTTTCAAAATAAAAGAAGTTTAGATAATTTGAGTAAACTTTGCATGGGCATCTGAACATTTAGAATTGCACTGGGTCATGCATTTCATGCCCTTGGAAGCATATACTTCACTATCTGTTCCTAATGAGGGAATTGGAGTACTTCAGTGGGTAAAAATCAAGAGACAGGATTCTAGTTTAGTCCAGTTCTAATTTAATAGTTGTCTTTGACAATATCACTTAATTTTTCTGCTGCTCAGTTTTCTCATATATTTAGAGAATCATGCTTCTAATGAAAATTGTGGTAGTGTCAAGTTTTCACCCTTACTACTGTTATTTTATTGACTGTAAACACAAGCATTAATGAATTAACCGTTGTTTGGAGATGAATCATTATTTGTTATACTATTGAACTCTATTCAAAATCAAGTAGCAAACTAGCAGTTGGAGTTTAATTTGCAAGTTGGCAAGAGTCTCTAGGACTTGCTGACTCCTCTGAAAGTTGAAGGTATACAATAATTTCACAAGTTGCCCGGCACCTTGCAAGATCACACCCATAATGAATTTATTTACTATTCATACTCCCGTTGTAAATCTATAATCTGTCTTTCCAATTTGGTTTTGTGGATCTTGTATTCGGTGGGTTTACATAGCTACATGTGCACACTCCTTTCAAAACACTTGCCCGTATCCAGCATGCCATATGGAAACATGTATGCACATACTCATGCACAAACGACATGAAGGGGGGAAAGAAAATGAAGGTGCTTATAATTTTGTTATTTTTGTCTTACTCTGTATAAAATAATAATAATAAAAAAAAGACAAGATTTTAATTTAACCAAAGAACCTTCATCAATACTAGTTTCCCAGTACCTAATAAGAGGGGATAACATATCAATGAATAAACATAAGTGAAAAGGACGAATACTAGCTCTTGGGTTTACATGGAAGTTTACTGATACTTGCAGCAATCCTAACTGATAATAAAAATGATTTATTTAAAGATTTATTATGAACATTGCAGGAAAGGAGATAACAGACATGCACCACTTTGTTTACACTAAAATTTCCTGTAAATTAAAAAGAGTTCTTATTCTCTGTTTGGTTTTGATTTGGTACTCTACCAAGTATCTGTTTATAAAAGGAAATATGACGGTACAAACTGTACAAAGTGAATTGCAAAAGAGATTATCAGTCAAGGTGAGTTTGCTTTAAATTAAGTCCTAGCAACACAGGCACTGTAGATCCCATTAACCTAAGGAAAGTCAGTCTGAGGCAGATCTTTCATGCATCATTACTGAGAGCTGAACTGCCTGAAACATAGGCCAGAATGCTACTCTCCAAACTGGGATCAGCATTAGCCCTGCAGCAAATGCATGGGTCACTTGCAGTGTCAAAATAATATAACCTTAGCCATATGCCATGCTTGAACATCCCTAATCCGTGCCATGCTGCAATGATCTCAACCTCAAGAGCAGGGCTCTTTAAATGCTTCTCTCAGTGCATTTCTCAGACATGCAGTAATGATCTAAAGGATATATCAGTGAGAAAAAGCCTGAACTGCTTTTTAAAGAATGAACAGATAAGACAGGAAAATAATGTTGCAGAGGGCTATATAAGATAAAAGTTTGATGTGAAGTAAAGTAGGTAGTGTGTTTCGAATTACGTCTTAAGAACTCAAATTATGTCTTAAGGATCGGGATCATGTTTACTTCCTTGTGCATACAACAAAACATAGAAAAGTATAAAATACTGAAATTATTGCCATCATCTGAAGGCCAAGATTTACATAGATTCATGGTTTTTACTCCAAACTGTTCTATGGTCCATTATTTAATATTTAGTGCTTCGAAATTAATGCTGGATTTCTAAAATCATGTAGTTCGTTGGCTAACCATTCTGCAGACAATCCCGAATACACAAATTCAATAGTTTGGAAAGTATGCTGGCACTTACCCGGGGGCACGTGCTCATTCATGATGACGAGTGATGCTGGTGTAGGCCTTCTTTTCCTGATCTGTAACATGCACAAACCAAACAGAGTCATCAGGGCCCACCAATCACCCCACGCCCAAAGCAAAGCAATCAATCCATCTGATGTCCTCCTGACTGTAAACCAGGCAAAGTTAAAAAAGAAAATATTTGAAGGAACAGCAGCACATCGCTGTCTTTCTGACTGCTCTTCTGGACTGACAGTGATCAGGGTCATGCGGCTGCTTGTATATTGAAATCTGAAACACAGGGGAGAGCCTTCTCGAATAAGTTTTTGGACATTCATTGCTGATGTGTTTTGGTTATATCTTAAAATATTGGCATTTAGCTTTGTTTCAGGAAAATAACTGCAGTAGTTTGTGAACTTATATATGCAAATAGCTACTGCTGTTACAGCTCTCACAAGCAATTATGAATATGAATATTTTTGAGGCACACTTGAGAGCTGACATTGCATATACGTTTTCTGATGAATTTATATTTCTAAACTGTGGCCAGAAGTGGTGTTATTGTTCTTTAACTAAAGAAAACAGTAGTCAAGACTTTAAAAAGAATGTTTCCAAATGGCACTAGCATAGATATTTACCTATCAATATGTAATTCTGAATAGAAATTGTATGCAGTTCTTATTATTTGAAGTTTATTTGACTAAGCTTTTTTGTTCCATTAACACTGATTGAACTGCATGATAATGGACTACCCTCCTATAATGGACATACTTGCATTGAAAGTTGCTACACTAAAACTTCCTGGCTATCAATATTCTATTGAATTTAAGAGAGAGACTGAGTATTTCAGCTAGAAACCACACTGACACGAGTGCTCAATGTCAGTGCATTTGTTCTTTTTTAGTTGCTGAGCTCTGTAGTGAGCTGGGTTCAAATTTTGCTTTCAGAGCTGTAAATGGAAAATTACGTCATCAGGTTTAAAGGGGTTATTCCAGATTAGAGTAGCTGACTGCAGAATTTACTAATTTAATTTCATCACACTTCCACAGTATAACTGAATAGCACTTGGAATTAAACTCACAATAACAAAATGATTACCCTTAAATACTAGGCAGATTTTGTGACACAGCATTTCAAAAGCCATGAGAATTCAGTGAAATCCAAATGCTATGGTTCTTACAGATTTCAGAAAAAAAAAAAATCAGAACACATCCTGCTTGAATTCAATGCAGGACTTTTCCATAAAACGTGGACATCTTATAGTTCAGAAGTACCAATGGACAAAATGAAGACCTGCAGCAATTCGCTCCTGCACCCTTCTAGTACTTCTTCATTCAGTGGTCATTCACAAGCCATCACTTTCTGGCAAAGGCTCACATCAGAATATTCAGGAAACAAGATACCTGTCCTGAAGGTGCCAATACTTTCGTCATTAACACAGAACTGTCAAGGTTATGCTATTCCCCTGGTATCATCTAAAACTAGACGTACAAAAATAGAAGCAAATGTCGAGAAGTACTTGCACTGAGAGAAATATACTGAGTGACCTAATTACAATTTATCCAGCTTTTCTACTAAGCTTATGTTTGTCCTTCTTTATGTACATCTATGCATAGCTGTACATAATAACCATGTGTACAGAAAAACATATTTCCTCTATAGACTGCTCTATTGCTTTATATATATTACAGATATCTGTGTACGTGTATGGGAGTCAAAACCTAAAATAGTATACATATTAATCTCATACATACATAATTCTACATCCAGACATATTTCTACACTTACGTACATATTTTTCAAATATTTAAAACATTTTAGAAATGATATAAATAAGACTATAATAATCATGTAAAATACAGGATATAACTGAAGGGATAAATTGTGCAAAATGTAACTCATTTTATCATGTTAAAATGAATGGTAAATAAGCTGTCTTCTAACTGGACTGTGCAATATGTCTTATTAGGTACCTATTATAAACTTCACGTTTTGCTTTATATAAAAACAATCTTCTTAAGTTGATTGAGAATGTGTATTCAAGTGGAGCGTATGCGTTAGAGCACAAGGTCCAGTTACAGGAACAGCACAGAAAATATATACTGAATAAATCTACCCAAGATAAAGAAGGCTTATTCTGGCTGGAGGATATATCCAACTCTCTTTTTGCATGTATCCAGACAGTGCTATAACCTCCAAAGCATTTAACCTGTAGTTAAGCTAATATAAATTGGAAAAGCATTTAGGCCATAAGTATGACCTGTTACCACCCTGCACCTCGCCCCCATTCTACCCCTTTCCCTCAAAACCATGAGAGAAACTTGTCTTCTTACCTGCTCAGCTGCTTCAGGATCTATTTGACTCTGAAAGAGCGGCACAGCAAACTGGATCTTTTTGGGGCTGTTGGGCTCCATCGCAATGCTGAGGTGAGGCAGGCGAGAGCAGAGCCTGGAGCGCCTGAGAACAGAGCCTTGTTCTGCGGCTCTCCCCGGCACCCTCCCTAAAGCCACGCTGTGTGCTCCTCAGTAACAGCTGTAATTCCAGACTTAGCAAGTGGATCTGTGTGAGCTGAGCAGCTCCCTTATTCCACATCCACAGAGATGCCGCTGGCTTGACTATTTTTCCCCCCACTCCCCTCTCCCCTCTCTTCTCCAGTCCTTCAGATCCTCTCAGCACAAAGCTAAAAGGAACAATAAGCTAATTGTGTACCAGTTCACTTCTGCATATGCCAAGCATTCACTCAGAAGCTAATTGAAAATGCAATACTAGCATTGCATGGCCTGGAGCCCTGGGATTTGAAAGAGAGGATCTCTCCACCGTACATTACTATCTGGCTGCTCAGAAGTGCAATGCAAGCTCCCTCTGAGTATTGCTGATGGGCTCTTAATTATTGATGAACACAAATCAGGAAGTTTTCAGATTTTGGGGGTGGAGGTAGCAGGAGGGGTGGATGCAATAATTCTGTTTCTGTTACAGTGTGCCAGAACCGCTCTCCTCTTCTCACGTATCACACAACCGCCTTTGCTCTTCCAAATACTTTTCTAAACCTCTTCCAGGAAGATTTTTTGATGATGATGCTACGTAGATGCCTACACTTTCTTGAAGCATATCTGGCATGCTAAGTGCAGTTTGCACCTTAGGCTAGTTCATATTTAGACTGCAAACTCTTCTGGTAGGATCCATCTCAGATAACTTCAGATACTGAGAAGTTCCACATTTAAGCCAGCAATCTGGGCTCCCGACAGCTTGACACATCAGAGCATGTTTTGTTCTGTCCCACTTAAGTGCAATATAGCATCTACTGGAGATGACATTTTATCTCTATCAACCCTAGAAAAAGTAAAGATGGCTCAGCCTAGTCACTTCGCTTTTAGAAGGCTAAAATTCAGAGTCCCAAATCCTACTTTGGGGTACAAAATCTGTGCCTTCTTTTAAGACCAGGAAAATAATTTGGTCAATCATACCAGTAACATTCTGGTGAATCTGCTTGATTTTCACTTTTAATTTCATCTTAATGAGAAGTATATGAAACAATATACAGTGACCATTAACATAACCTACCCGTTTGCTCAGAGCTCCTGACCACTGCAAAGCAGCACAGCAGAGCTCCTGCAGCAAAGGTGTTCTTGATGCTAAAGCTGCGTCCCTGGACAGACAATGCTGTAGGCAGGTCAAAGGACTATGTTGTAAGCATAGCTCTAAGCCCACAGCCAAAGAGCATTGGGTCAATCTCCTGGTAACCATTACAAACAATTGGAAAGAAAGAAAACAAGGCAAGTCCTGACTGGTATGGCACTTCGAAGAGTCAGCTTTATCTGGGATAAGGCTACCTGCAGAGAGCAAGTGAATTTTCATCAGCTTTTTGGAAGATCTGTGAACTCTCTCAGTAGAAATACAACCAGTCAGGATGAAGAGCAAACAGGTAAAATGCACAGAGAAGAGTAACTTGAGCCTGCCCTGACAGACTGCAGTAAGGAAACAGAGAAGCAGCAGAATTCAGAGCTGAGGCTCTGAAACCAAAACTCAAAGGAATTTGAAAACACACTTCTGGTCCAGGCCACTGAAAGGATCAAGGATTTTCACAGTTCATCACAGATTTATTCTAAAGCCACTGAATATTTCCCCATCTGTGCCAGTAGGGAAGGCGGGGGAAGGAGTACAGATCATGGGTAAAAATAATGCACAGACTGTGCACAGCAGAATAAACCTGGAAGTCAAGGTTTGGATTCATACAAACGAAAATAGTTAACACATTATCAGAATACCAGGATATTTCTGAACAGAGACAAATACACAAGCCAGTTAGTTTATGAAAAACGTCTAGCCCAGAAGGTGAGAATATACTAGAAGTTAAAGGCCTGGTTGACTCAATGATCAAAAATAACTCACAGTCAGGGCTGAAATTTCTCTCCTCATCCAAATTAAAACTCCTTTGTACCACAGTGGCTTCTAGTTGATGGCAAGTAGCTGGAAAAAATGCCAGTGACTTAACTGACAACTTGCTTGATGCTTTGTGTTGGTTGGCACAAACCATTTTTGAGAGCTATGAGGAAGCCGTGGCTTGCAGCAGATGTTCAGAGATCAGAACAGAGACATGGAGCTCAGCACTGCACACCCTACCAAAAATAACAGGCTTCATATTCTGCTGTGTTGCTTTTCTCACAAGAGTTGATCCCTGGACTTACATAAAGTTGAAGTTTGCAAAGCCACCACTCATAAACTGGAACCAATTTTAGTTATAACTTTGACTTATTTTTCCATAGATCCATTAAAACAAAGGACTGAAAAAGATCACTTGAGTGACTGAATCTGTGGACGTTCTTTTCACTGAAAAACCACCACATTACAGAAGTGAATTACGTATATAATATTCTTCAAGTATCTTTGAATCTGAAAGAATTGTCCTTTTCCTGAGAGGCTAAATGGAAAAAAAAAAATGCAATTGATTTATACTGATGCTGTCTTCCCACATCTTTTCTTCAAGCTGCAACCATTTAATTTGCCCACATACCCCCCTATTCAGAGTTGTCTCCCTTAATTAAAGCAACTGTACAACTGGAACTGCAATGTAGTAGAAAGCTTTCCTTTACTGAGCTGTGTAAAAAGTAGCATCGACCTGTTTTTTTGATGAGTAGAATAGATAGGAACTCCTATCAGATAGCATCTGATAGGACAGAATATATACAATGGTTTGAGACCAGAGTAAATCAGCTCAGGGAATGTCTCGTTGCTGGTGATTTTCCTGTCAGATTTATTGTGATAGTTCAAGTGCGTTAACTTGGAATTGTAGAACTGCAGAAAAGTCTTAGATGGAGGGGACTTCTGGAGGTACCTGTTCCCACATGCTGCTTGAAGCAGGGCCTGAGATCAGGTTATCTTAGGCTTTCTCTATCTGATTTTGGAATATTTTTAGCACTAAGGTGAAATGCTTACCTTAGTTCTACTTACCACAGCAAATGAAAGAGACACACCGAACAATGACGCTCAGTGTTTCTTAAGATTGTTTTTAAACCTTCACTGCTCCTACAAAACTAATCACAATGTGCTTTCCATAGATAGACGATTAGAGGCAGAGCACAACTGCAGCAGTTCTGCTGGCACAGCTCGGAGCTGACAGTGAAGGAAGAGAGGCCCAGGCAGCTTTCACTAAGGACAATCAGAGTTGGGGGAGGTTTTCAGGACAGTCTAATTATACAGTCTCACAAGACCTTCATGAGCAGACATGCCATTAACTTGTAGATGTCTATCACAGACAAGCCATCTACTGTAGGTATCTATGAAACTTTGTGTATTCAATTATGCTACAATTACAGCTATAGGATTACAGGCGCTATAGTTCTCATTGCAAAAGCTTAAAATTTCTTTCACTAATGATAAAGTCAGGTCACATTCAGATAGTGAAAGAATGTTACAGCATTAACGGGCTGACAGGCTGATAGAGGTGGTTCAGCTCTCGACTGCTGGACATTGCTGTCTAAAGGAATCACGTCTTGAAGTTGTTGCTAGCAATAGTATCTGAGAAACAAGTTCAACAGCCGCTTGAAGAAACGAAGTAACAAAGCCACTCCTTGTCAGGCTGAGAAGGGAGCCAGACAGCAAGGGCAGGACAGGACAGAGGGACAGGTCCCTAATGGACTGCCAGGCCGCAGGGAGAGGCCTAGAGGGGAGAGGCCTAGCGGGGAGAGGCCCTTCAGGCCTGCAATGTGGAGGTGCCTGCCTCAGCTGCTCTCTTCTCTGCACTGCTTTGGAGCTGGCTGCCCAGCCGTCTTTACGTGCATTACAACAATAAAAGTATTTTTTTTTTTAATAGTAGAAGAGGCATATTTCAGTGAGCAGTCGGATATAGCCTTTCAGGATTACTGCATCAGCTTACTCTTACACCTAATTTGCAGCACTAGATGTCTCCAGGCAAAATGTGTTTGCATTTTCTATAGACTGCATCATAGTCTGGGGAAGAGCTGAAATGCATTTAAGTACTGCCAAATCCTTTTAGCTCATCTTCTGTTTTTAGTGCACTCCCCACAATGTTTCAAATTCCTTCATGATTCAGCTAAAACTATCATGGAAAGAAAAATAATAATAACTGTCTAAGATCTTTCCTTTCTATGTCATTCACTGGGTTCTGGTATGAACCGCTGTCATGATGAGCTATCGAATTATTCACAGCTCCTGCCTGAGATACTTTCCCTATTGTATAAGGAGAGGACTATATGTTTTTCACAGCCAATGACCCAGGCTGCTGTGAAGGGAACTCAGCAGGCTCTGCCCTGCGCTCCACATCATTTTGGCTGTGGCTGCGATCTGCTTCTGCTTCTCTGTGGTGATCAGGGACTACTGCAGCACCAACCTGGACAGGAGAGAGACCTGGAGCTGCCTGTGAAGGTGCTAAAATCAGATGCAACTCTTCCAAGAATAAGCACTGACATTTCCAAAAGGGCCCTGAAAACTTCCTTTCAAAATAGTTAAATACAGGTGTTGCTGTTGAGTGGGTAGCTCCCACTCAACCTCTGGAAACACAGTCAGATATTGATATGCAGAAAATGTGAAAGATTTATAATCTGTACATGTGGGGCAACACAGAGCAGAACACATCTGTCTTGTGAGCAGCAAGTGCTGCCACAGGCAGGCCAGGATGGAGAACCAAAAGCCTTATTGAGCAGTCACAGGGTCAGCGGGACATGAAGTGAAAGCTGTCGACCTACTAACAGCATAACCTAAATTTCTATTGGCAGTACTTGTCCATTGAACACCAGTTATGGTCAACATTAACTGTATATATGGATTCATAAGAACCAGATATGTAAAAAATACAGCTATTTTTATTTATAATTTCTCTTTAGTTGAGATAATCACTCCTTAGCTGTGTAATTCTAATAATCATCAGTTTAAAGTTACCTTGACCTGAGGATGTAAGAACTGATGCTATCAGCTCAAGCCTTCCTCTGGGAGTCACAGCTCTCCTGACTATCAAGTAATGTACAAACATTTACTGGTAGGTGCTGACCGCTGCCATCTGTGGAATCAGCACATCCAAAACATAGGAAATGGGCTGTATTAATGGGACATAAACTGATTAGACAGTCAAAAGATCCATGTCTAATATAGACTATAGTTCAATAGTGCAGAGAGTAACATTCTGATAACAGGTTTACAGAGGTATTTCAGCAGGAAGTCATGCTAGAGTTCACTTCCTTACCAAAGAGAGGGTAAATCTAACACATTTTTCAATGAACAGAACTACTGTGGGCAGTTTACTTAGACTTTACAATGAAATTACATTACCTTCTTTCCATATTAAATCTTTAATGCAAAAATTGTCTGACTGTAACATTGAACTAAACAACTGAAATATAAAATTGAATTTCTACCATATTTTTTTTTTAAACAAAAATTAAAATATAGAGCACAGGGAAGCTGAACAAGGAATAAACCTCTACAGTTTCAGAGTCTAGATTAGAAATCTCTGTATACAAACACAGCCTGCTGGGATGAAAATGATTGATGATTTTCATCAACAGGGCTATAAACTCTCAGTATGCCAAATTCACAATATATTTTTAAAATTTCTGATTTTTGTTTGAGTTTTACATTTTTTTCTTTCTTGCCTCCTCCTCCATCTCAGAAGACAGACCTAGCGAAGTCAGAGTGATCCTCAGAGGTGGTGTTTGCAGCAGACGCCAGACACATCGGAGGAGCTGAATTGCCCACACCTGTCCAGCTGGCACAGCTGGAGGGATTATCACAGGGTTGGTGACTTGGAGAAGGTGTCAGGGGAATCATCATTTGCTATTTCTTAAATGAGCATTGGGAGCAGCAGGTGCGGGGCAGCTCTGTGAGTAAGAATGAGGCTAGGAAACAATGGTGACCCCAGTGTGAACTGTGTCCTCTCCAACAGGGCACAACCTCACAGGGTCTGAAGGCAGTGGCAGAGCTAGAAGGCACCCAGTGAAATTATTAAGGGATTGGCTCAAACAAAAATCCTTTTTCCATACAACCTGGGCGTAAATTTTGGAACTCATCTCCACAGGATTCTGTGGACACCAAAACTGTACATGCACTAGAAAAACAATTAAGATATATTCACGGAAAAGAAATCCATCAAGTATACTATCACTGTCCAGAAAATCCAGAGCCACTGCGTGCTGAAAGGTGGGAGGGTGGACATGCTCCTCGCACTCCACTTGGTCTTTGGCTCTTCCCAAACATATGCTGTTGGCCACTGTGAGAGTGAAGATACTGAATGGCCTGGACCTTGGGTTTCATCTGCCATGGCTGCTCTTATGTTTCTAACTGCACTCTAACTCCAACTGTCTCATGAGCCCATGCTGCTAGACTCCTAATGCTCAGTAATCATCAATCCGTTTGCTGAGATTTTTTTTCATCACTTATGTCAGCATGAAAACATGCCTATATACAAATTTTCCTCTAAGCCCCCCAATAATAATACTTAATTTATTAAGTATATATTTTAAACTTGCTTTTAAAAGCAATTTCATCCTAAGCTTTGTTTAATATGTAGCACAGGAATTGGCCTTCAAAATGACCTCTTTTGTCTTGTCTTTACACTTTTAAAAGAAAACCTAAAGCTAATTTGTGTAGAAGTTTTCTTTAAAAAAAAAAAAAGAAAAAAAAGACTATAATTTCCTAGTGAGTTGTAGCAAATAACTAATGGAAAACAGAACTGGTTTAGAAAATAGTAAGAAAGAAAAAAAAAAGAAACTCGGAAACTCTATGCTGTTATATAAATCTTCACAAACTTTGAAAAAGCTATACAATTAGGCATCTGTACCAAACATACCACAGTAGGCAGAAAAACTACTCACCTGCTCTGACAATTCTTTCTTTCTGTCACGCTGTCTTCTCATTGCTATAATTTAATTACTTAACCATTGTCCAGGCTTACCCCTTTTACTCTGTTAAAAAAATAAAACAATAATACAAAAAGATATATCTGTATACAATACTCTCCATCACTCAGCAAGCATCTATGCAGAACTGAATGATATACAAGTTATTTGGAATGATCGAATTATTTTGTTTCTTAAAAAAAGTCATTGCTCTTATTGTTACATTTTGATTGTAATGATATTGATCATTTTTATTCTATGGCATGAATATTAAAGTTTATTATCACATCTAAATTCATATATAAAATACCAAAGTAAATTCGCATCACACCAAGGCAATGCGTTTCTTGTTTTTCCTGAAAATCAAATCATATATTATTTTGACATTGTCATGTAAATTCAGAAGAAAGCATTATACTGGCCTGAAGCCATCTAACCAGGAGTTACTCTATTTTGCATCATCAGCCAAGTTTCAGAGTTCTGTTTATTTTCCCCATTGAAGAAACTCCTCCGAAAGAGAAAATTTCCAGTAGTTTAGGCACAACATTGTTCTACACAGGTAAGTCATGGCTTGAATTACTTTAGTTTCCAGTTTGGGCTCCTGTTACCTCTCTCTATAATCAGTATCTTCTTTCGGCCAATTTCATTGAAATTGATTCATCTGTGATATGAATGAACAAACATGGTTTTATCTACACTATATTT
Source organism: Anser brachyrhynchus (assembly GCF_964034855.1). Classification (NCBI taxonomy): domain Eukaryota; kingdom Metazoa; phylum Chordata; class Aves; order Anseriformes; family Anatidae; genus Anser; species Anser brachyrhynchus. The sequence goes on from NC_137701.1 coordinate 16,496,447, forward strand.
TAAGTGGAAGCCATTTTCTCAGCAGTACACAAAATCCAAAGGCAGTATAAACACTTCCTTGTGAGACTCAGTAGAGTAATACTGGTGAAGATCAGTGGTTGGAATGTGTTAATGAGTTTTTGAATTATCACCTTAAAAGAGACCTCAATCAGAGCAAACCAGTCTTTAGGAAGCATGTGGCTTGAAGCATATTCTTGGACATCACCTGGCTTATAAAAGCTGTCTGCTGAGGGCTGGCACACCACACCTTTTCAGACAAAGCAGTAGATACAAGGCAGCCTCCCGCCCCCGTGAAGGTCTTGGTCAGCAAGGGCCTGAAAAAGTTCCAAGAGCCCTTTGCTTCTTTCAGACGCAGGACCACCCTGAGTCTGCTCTCCAAGCAGAGTTGCTGAACCTACCAGCAGCAGGAGCCTCCGCCTCTTACGTACTTGTCCCCAGCCACGTAGCTGGGCCGGTGGTCATCCTCAGTCCCTTCCTTCTCAGGTCTGTCACACACAGTGCTGTGGCCAAGTGGCAGCAGCACCTCACAGCCATTGCAGCGCTATCCCACATGGTTTGTGGGGCTACGCTTGTATTCCCAGCTATTTTCTCCAGCTGCTGAATGCTGAGATGTCACCACCTTATTTCAGCAGAGGTCATTTTTGTAGCTTTTCACTGAAATGGTGGGGGATAGAAACAGACTTTCACTCATCTTAAAAAAAAAAAAAAAAAAAAAAAAGGCACAATTTCTCCAAAAACTAGACCACCAAACCTCTGCTTCAAACTGTGCCGCACGATAGCCACTTGCTGCTTTGCAGGAGGCTAAAGATTAGTCTATTTGCTATGCTATCAGTAAGGATGGAGTTGCCCTGTAACCGTAGAAAACAGTTAGCTTTTATATTTTCCAAAATATAGCCCTTGCTTTATAGTCCTGCAGCCAATTGGCAGTCACCAAGATCACTATCACAGTAAACCTCAGAAAAGCATCCAAAATTTCTCTGGTATTACTGCTGGCTTTATTCATAGCAAATTTGATTGATCAATATTTATCAGCCGCTAATACAGCTGTTTCAATCTGCAATAGAGTTCACATCAAATGGCATGCTGGCAGAAAAAAAGACAACACTAATTTGTAGGGAAAGTAGCAGTTTCAGTCTTTAAAGAAAAACCATCCTTGCTCAGAAAATCATTACAGCTGAATTGACATTACTAAAGGGCAAGCCACCCAGGTTCGGCATGTGTCCAATAATAATGACAGCTGTTCCTAAAACACAAACAGAAATGTCAATAGAGGTTGGTATCAGTTCAGGTTAATTTATATGACAGCAGGGCACTACATTTATTTCTTTCAAACGAGTGTTTATAGGCATGCCTATACCTACATAAATGCCACTCAGAAAATATTAGATGAAGGTGTTTTTAAGAGTGGCAGAATCCTGTTATTGGGATTACAGAAAATTAGGTGCTTGTATATTCATTAGTTTCAGTATAGCTTTTAGAAATATTGTCTTGAAATGCCTTTATTTTATATTATGCCAGAAGCTCGCAAATCTGCCTTCCATCAACTGAATGAAAAATTGGCATTCTCTCTCTCACTTCCTAGGATATATTAAACATTAAACTCTAAGTTGCTGAGATCAAATATTCTTATAAGCTCCAAGCTAATGAGGCCCAGATACTCTGGGACCTTGTATACAAGTGACTTTTCTCACCAAGGCGGAGTGTGGCCAGGCTGCCGCACCCACGGAGGATGCTGCTGGCAGCCCCTGTTTGACGGCCGCCAGCTTCCGGGGTGTTTTCCTCCATCGCTCCATCAGAGCCATAGTTGTCACCTTTCTTGGAACACCACTTTGGGTAGCACACAGGCACAGGATTTACATTAACGGCAGGGTGTGCTAATTAATCTGGCTGGGGGACAAGGGGAGCATTTGCTGCTCCAGTTATTTGGGTAAGCTTTGGCTTTGCGCATTCACAACCGGAGGTTGTAGCACTCGGGTCTGGCTGGGTGTTCTCTGGGTGACATTTTGGAGTGGAACTACGTACTCACGCAAGCTGCAAAGGAAAGGAGAAACCTACTGCAGCTTGCAACCTCATACAAATTTCCACGCATAAGTGATGTTGGAGTTTATATTTCAGCTTCTAAGCATGCAAGATGAGGTTTTCAAGAAAGCTCTGGCTCTACTCACAGGGACAAATTCTGAGGAGAGGTTGAGCCCAACCAAATTCTTGAGAGCTGCAAGAGGAGCCAACAACCTTAAGAGTTTGCTTTTAAGTGCCAACATTTCTCTCAAATTTATATCTCACATTTCCAAAGCATATTGGATACACTGAACATCTGAAAGCTTTCTGAAATCCAAGTCCCAAGCTTTCCTGCCATTCTCCATTCTGTGTACTATGGGCCCAAATCTACAGAACTTATTTTGCTTAAGAGTAAAACATGCACAGGGAAGTGCAGAAAAACAGACACAGATTATAGGCAAAATAAATATTTTATTGGTTTAATATACACTTTTTTTTTTAAAGAAATCAGCCCTTGTGTGTCTTCCTAACACAATTAAAAATCTTATAAACTTTTTCTTCTAATATTGTTACATTTCAAACTATTTTTGATTAAAGACCTTGACACAGTAAAGAGTTTTAGTTGCTGGAAATGGCAAAGGAGTAAAGAGATTCCAAGCACAGCAAAATGGGATATTACATATCCACTAAGTGTCTATTTGACCACATAAAACCTCCAATGACTTCCAATTTTCTCCACTGGAACAAATGCATGTTCACTAGTCTAACTGAAAATAGAATCAGTGAAGGATAGGGAAGGAAAAGATTTTTTTTTCCATTTTCCCCGTAATACAAGCAAGGTCATTCATCCATTCCAAGTTGCACATCCTAATTGCTTTCAGAATATCAGTACTTTTATTGCATTTTGTTAATATAAATCAGAAGAGACCTTTTCTTGGAATGACTGAGAGCAGTCAACACAAAGACAAAAACAGTGCTTAAAATAAGGCACTTTTCTACAGAGGGATGGGCAAACAAACAGTAAGGAAGCAAATAAAATTAGTTAAAAGTTGTCTTCTACACAAAGATAAGGCTTTCAGTGTCAGAACTTTAAGTAGTTTTAAGTAACCTCATGTCATTCAACCACTCTGCTAATAGTAACCGCCCCAAGAATTAACAGCAATTTTTTTCAACAGGATATTTTCCTTCTTTTGAAGTGGCACTAAGTAACAGAAGTGGAAACAATTATTGGTTGTTTCAAGCTCTCAAAGTGGATCAGTTATTGCACAATAAATACCTCATAGAGGTCAGTGTTTTTTTTTTGTTGTTGTTTTTTTCTTTTTTCTTTTTCTTTTTCTTTTTTTTTTCTTTTTTTTTTTTAAAAAGGTAGGCTGAACGTGAGCGTGTTATTTATAAATTGGTTAAGTTTGCAAATTTTCAAGTTTCATGATGCATCACTAAAAGAAATTAGCTACATAAAAATTTACAACAAAGACATACAAATAAATACAAAACCTTTCAGAGAGCCACAATTTTGTTGATGCTTTATGGGAAGTAATAAATGAGTTAAAGTGTCTAAGTCTTTAGATAGGAACTCAAGGAAAGGCACACATCATAGAACCAAGCGTCGAATACAGTAGCCTATCTCAGCAGCTTTAACGTCTCCTGAAGCAAAAACAACTTGACACTTGCCAGTGTATGCCACCCAAAGCAGAATTCCACAGCATTTCGGACTACATCCAACCTTGCAGAAAAGAGAAAGCAAGAAAAATAGCTAAATTAGATTTTTGGAAGTCTGTTTTCTGTGTTTAACCATGTATTTTGATAACATTCGTGTCTAATGCAGGCATACTAAGGAAATCTTCATGAATTATGCATTCATATGTGAAGTTACCATGGAGGACACTAAAAGAAACAAATAAAAAAAATCAAGGACCACTACATGAAAACTGACAGTAGGATGGGCCAAACTATAAAACAACTGATTTTCTAAAGCTGTCCAGGATATCAATAACCTCTGTGTTTAATGAACTTCAGTTCTGATCACTTGTATTTCAGGGGGGAAACAAGCAAGATTTAAGTTAACGATGATACTTCACATGATAACAAAATACCTTCAGTGAACTACTGAATGATTCTGGCAGATTGACAAAGATTACCTGTAGTACCCATTTCATGGCTGTGCATCTTGTTTTGCAGTTGCAGATCTGCTTTGGGGTGATACGGCTGCTAACAATCCACTTACTATTTCTCGCCTTATTTCACCAACAATAGATTCCTTGATCTGAAAGGGATTAGAGGAATTTTTAAGGTCAGTAAGTTATACAACCAATGAATAAAACTAAGTGATATTGCAGACATGTTTGACATTATTAGCATATGAAAGCATACAACACCAAAAAAATCAACTTTTAAAGAATGCAAACAGATAAATATAAGAGGGTTTCCCTTGGAAAAAATAAATGTAAGTAATTTTAAAGTTCTTACAAATCATATAAATGCAAAGCAAAGTAGTTTTATTTTTCCAGATGGTAAGTATATCTGCATTTTCTACTTAGGACTGCTGGTTTTATGGTAAGAATAAATATATTTCAACTATGCAAAATTCTGAAAATAGCATTTCAGGATATACATATCAAAAGCACCCCAAACGCACCTTTTTTTTTAACATTAGTTATATCTTGAAGATCTATCTACCTCACAGATGCATTATGCAGCAGAAAAGGTTCAAGTCTATAAAGATGAGCTGCTGTCTTCATATAAATCAAGAGGAGGCTAATCCTAATCATACTCTCAGCAGCAAAGACAAACAGAGAACTTCAGCAGTTCCTCACATCATCTGTTGACCAACAGGATATTATCTGTGCCAGCAAAGACTGTTTTTCACTATTGTGACAAAACATTTATCCATTAAGTTTAATTATAGGAAACATAGTTTATAGTTAAAAACAGGAATTATAACTAGTAGGCACCTAACTGTGAGTGAGGCCAGAACAAAGAAGGAACAGAGCATTGGCAGCTACAGTAAAAGAAAAGAAAGAGAAAATAAGTTAAAAACAAGTTCTATGATAGCGTATTGTGCTGGAAAGGAGAAAGAGGACACAACAGAGAAAAATAATACGGGCTGTTCACAAGTAAAAGAAATCTTGGGCACCAATTCATTTTTGGACAGTCTTCACTTCAGGAACCAGTAACAAGTGAGATGTGGTTATAGGGACAGGTGAGGACAATGACGGTGGAAGAATGTAGGCAGGTGAGAAACAGAGCATGGCAACCATGGTCAGTCATGTTAGCACTGATTAGCCCAGCTAAGCAGTGTTGTTTTCTTTTACTTACAATAAGGGACAAATAATTTCCTGGCATGAAAAACTGATCCTAGACTAAAGAAAATACCATTCAGTAGGCTAAAGAAAATACCTTTCAGCATCATTTCAGAAATAGCTTTCAAGTGCCCAAGTAGCTGTAATGAATGTGAGACTAAATGCCAGAAAAAAAGCCCTTATTTCTTACCCTGGTTTCTCCAATAAAAAATCTCTTCGTGTTCTGATGCCCCACCAATACCACGGGATTAATATTTACTCAGATTTAGCCTTCCTAAAGGCCTTGCCATGTTTGCATAGCCCTCTTTTCATCCCTGTGAACATCTTGCAATTATTCTTGTAAGTCTCCCCTTTTCCTGGTGCGTCAAAAGGATTAAGCAACAACGTCAGAAGGGTGGCAGCAGAATTCGCAACGGGTTATTTATCCCTTGTCCTCATTGGCAAGCAATTCAATCCCTAAACCATTAGTGGCAAAGTTCCTTGTTTCATTACTACTTTGCATCAAGCAGAAATTCACAGACTACAATATTACTTAGAAACAGGTTTTCAGCTGTATTGCTTGCTGTTTAATGGACAAAAGAAAAGCCAGTGCTCAACAGGACCCATTTTACTGACTGCCAAAAGTCCTGTGAATATCTATGCTGATGCACACACGCATATGTACAAAGCTTTAGGACCACTGTCAATTCAGTAAGTGCCTCCTGGATTTAGAAACTCTGGCAGATGGAAAGACACCATGCAGACTTGACAGATGCAGCAGGAAGCGCGAGTTTTGTGAGAGCCCTCGCCACGCAGCAGCCTGGCTATCCAGCAGGTCCCTGCTGTAGCAGAGCTCTGCTCACCTCTCTCCACTGTTATTCTCAGCATCACAAGGGCTGGGTCTCTGAGGACACTACAAAGCAGGCACTCTGTACCCTCCTCTCAGGATAGACAAAAATAAACATCACTTTACAAAGTAAGCTAATAAAAGCTTCCCAAATTAGCAAGTAAATGGTCTACTATGACAGTCTTGTGATGAGGCAGAGACTGGGAGGAAAGCAGCTCCTGCTCTGTTCTCAGCTCTTCCAACAACTTCTCACTCGACCTTGGTAATTCACTTGAGCCTTCTGCCTCTCACCTTTCTGCTCAGAACACAACAAGGCCACCCTCTGCTGCTGCTTTTCACTGCCGCTGCTTCCTTGCTCCTTTTGAGACCCACCAAGGTCATTCCTGCATGGTGAGTGTGGTATCAATTCCTGCGCTGACTCAGTCCCATGTGCCTGTCATGACATTTGCCACTATTTGTCTTTTTCATCACAAGCAATTTAGGGCAAGGTGCACCTTCCATTTACTCTGCACAGCGCACAGCACTATGCCAAGGCTTCCTCTGTAGGAAGGACAGAAGGCAGTCAATGAGCACTCCACCCATACTTTTAGCAGCTGAATGAAAAATTGAACATTGGAAAGAGGAGAGAACCCACTCAGTTATGATACTTATACTACATTAATACAACACTAATATTCAATATTGCTTTAATAACACAGTTCCACATTCATAGATAGTTTTACTACAGTAAACCAGTAATCTTTCTCCCTGTGAAAGAATTGCCATTACCACAATCTTATGTTGCTGCTATATAATGAACTCCTTGATAGTGAAATGTGCCTCAGTAGCAATTCTGGAGGTAGGCCTTCTGCAGCTCTTGATGGAAAACAGACATAAGGCTTTTCACTGTCCTCTTATTCCTGATCTGAGGTATGTTTTCTAGAATTAAAAGGATTACTTCTAGTCAGTTTTCTTCTTGTGCCACTTCTTCATGGCAGCACTGATGAGTTTGCATGCTTGTAAAATGAGGAACTAAATGGTCTGCCCAAGGGAATGACGAACAACCAACAGACATTAAAATTTTGGTCAATGCTGAGCTAACATGGCTTTAAATGGAAATGGAAAACTGAAGATTCTCTACCCAACCATCTATCTATCCTTAAAAATCTATCACAACCTCCTCAAACCTGTTGACTGGAAAATTGTACATTTTTTTTTTAAAGGACAACTTTAAAATGTCATTTATGATGGAGGGCTGTTAGCAAAAACAAACAAACAAACAAACAAAAACAACAAAAAAACACGTTATTCTTAAACAGAAAGCTTTTCGTACTATCCCATCTTCTGAACTGCAGAAGAGCAGAGTGAGATGGCCTGGGTATACTCTTAGCCACACTGTGACCTACATGTCAAGTAGTAAGTACCTCATGTGATACTCTGGTGGAGATCAGGCTGTATTTTCAACAAAACAAGGGGGCCACTGTTCGGCGTTTAACATTTCGCATTGTTAAATGCTTTTCTGTGGGAGTTAGTCCATTAATGCTAAAAGTTAACACCAAGGGGTTGTTTTTTTTTAATGCCAGCACATAGTTGCAGGTCAAAGCTCACATACATTACAACCCACCCAGGCAAATTCTGCAACACTGCCTGACTTCTCTTTCCCCAACACGAGGTCATGCAGCTACAGAGAATGGGAGGAATAAGCAATGGTTTAACATTTGTGAGTGCCTATATCAAGAATGCATACTAATAGACTTCTTTCTTTTGACAACAAAAATGGAATTCTTTTGCTAACAATACGGCTACTTAAGGAAGACACATTTCGGTTTGTGCTATGTTTTAGCTCTAATGAAATACAAGAGATTTTCCTGACTAATATTTAATAGTACATTCTGGCTCTGCAAAAACTACCATGTGCTATGAACCAATGCAAAACTTCTCATGTTCTGAATCAGAGATGGTCCAAAACAGGCTGCCAACACAGTCAAACTGACGGACAATCTCTCTGTGTGCTCAGACATTTACAAAGTGAGTCAAGCTCAGCTATTTGCTGACTACTCATATCTGAATACTAGTCTCTCAGTTCAGCACAGATGCTTTTAGCATTACTAAGTCCCTAGTGCCACACAACTCAAAGAACAATCTCTATGCAGAGTTCACATTTTATTTTTTTGTTATCAATTAATAAAGTTAAAAAGGAACCTTCACATAGGATAGCCTCAGAGAAAATATTAACTGAAATAATTCTGTACTCTGACTCCAGCTCCCTTTATTGTCTCTGTTGTTCTTACAATACATTTGAATTACAGCTCTCTCCTTCCTCTCTTTTTCTCCTTTAGCAGCATCCCACCATGACCTGTGAAACACAGGTTTCTATAGAACTGCTGGACACAACACAAAAGAAACATTTTGGCTTCAGCTCAGAATCAGCAGCAAAGTGCAAGGCATGATAAGCACATTTGCAAATATTCTCTGAACGTTAGGCAAGGAATCTCTTTAAAAATGGATGAAAAGAAAGCAAATGGACCAGGAAGAGAGAAATTGGGAACTTTAGGAGTATTTTATGACATCTCCTAAAACAAGGCCTTTCCCAAGACTTCTTCCAACTCTAGCAAAAGAAGATGGCAGCAGGAGGGAGGCAGTGCGCCAGGAAGACATTTAAAACATAAATGCTTGCCACCCTACCTTGTTCATTCATTTGCATTCAAAGTAGAAGTTTAAAACTGTAGCATCACAAGCTCCACTGTAAGTGTCAGTGATGGCCAGAAGGTGTTCAGTTCCAAATGCTGACCACAATAATGGTGAGGTTATAGGTCCAGTAGTACACCACCACAAGCTGACTGCAGTACCCTTCCTTCCCCAGGATAATGCCTCTGTCTATAACTCATCCCGCTGACTCTAATGGGGCTACCGATGGGGCAAGGTATTATTCAGCATTATGAGGTTACTTGTTGAAAGCTGGCATCCACCTCACCTCACTGCCAAACTGTATCCTATTTTAACACCAGCAGTTTTCTGACTGTTAATGCTTGTGGCTAAGCATCATTCTTGGCAGTCTCAGCTCTGGTTATATATGGAGTCACCCAAAGCTAAGCAAAGTAAATATCTTCTTATACTTCCAGCTATTATCTTCAATCAGAACGCTCCTCAGTAATACTCTTCTACTTCACAGATCTCACTGTGCCAGTGTTAAGTGCCTACACATAGCAAAGCCCACAGTGAGTCAGCCAAGAGAACATCTCCACTCGCACAGACACAGCAGTCTTGTGGTCGCACAATGAGTAAAAGGATACCTTATAGTCCAGTACTTTCTGCCTTTTTCTGCACTGGAAGAAAGGGGCTGAAGGAGTGGTAAAAAAAGATCCCTCGGGAATCACAGCTCCTGTTTTATTGCAGGATAAGCCTGCCTCCCATCTGTTTTAAAGACAAAGCTGATCCCAGTTATTCGCTGCCTGAAAGCAAGCAGACCTGGGTGGTACCTCAGCATTACAACCTGGCCTGTTGTATATTCCTGAGCACGGCACCTCTGCTGGCCTTTACAGTGGATTATGGCAGCACCACACCAAAGCTTCAAAGGATGTGCTAAAGGCTAAGGGTCCAATGACCCCTAGCTAAAGGCCAGGCGGTCCCTCTCCAGTGAAAGAGAGGGAATAAAACCTGTAAGTTCTCAACTCCCATTTCTGTACTCACAGCAGAAAGAGCACCACTTTCTCATAGGCACTGCTTTTGAAAAAAAAAAAGTTTCTTTTCCCATTTATACTACTTGCCATAAAGCTTTTTGTCATGTCACTGACAAAGCAAGCATGTAATTTTAGTTCTGTTTTTTAACCTGGCCCACAGGAGAAATACCCAAGCACCCTCCAGTTTCACTGACTGCCAATGAAACTGGTCCAACAGCATTGGTTCAACATCAGTCTTGGTGTCTGAAATAACTTCTCATCTGACTTCAGCTTGCTTTACTTACACTCTACAAGTTGTTAGTGGTTTGGGGTAGAGGGACCAGGCAAGTATTTTTAACATTTTAACATTTACTACAGAGTTGTTTTAGACACAGTGTTTCATCAATCAAATGAAATCCAAACTGGCATTTTAGCAAGCAAACATGACAGAGAAATTTTCATTTGCGAATCTGAAATACTGCTGCATAACCAAGAAGTAGAGATGGTAAATTCTTTCTCACCTAGACTTATAGTAGCAACTAGCTATTAATTTGTGCGCAAACCACTGTCACTGAAAAAACATCCACTGCTTTGCTTGAGAAAAAAAAAAGTGGCTTGGACATCTCGTGACACACTGTGAGTCTTTAGGAATAGGGCAGTAATAGTAAGGAGCCTTGGCTTGAGAGGGAATAAAAAACCTTGGTGGAAAAGAGTTACATGTAGTTTGGCTTTAATTTTCCGTAAACACTGTTTGAACATCTTAGATCTCAACCCCTCTCTCCTCACCTCTCGTATAACTTGCTGCAGCTCTTCCTGCTCCACGCTTTTGTGGATTTCATCAACTGAAGGCATTCGAGGGACTTTTTCGAGTTTCTGCTCCACCTCCAGCTTGGAGTCTGCAAGCTCCTCAGAGCTTTCCACCTGCTGTCCAGTGCCTGCTCTCACTGGGGGTGCCGGTGTTAAGGCAACAGAGGCTCGGTACAACTTCTTGCCTTGACTCTTAGACTTTCCCGTTAGCTCAGAGGATCCAACACCAGCTTTTCTACTTGCAGTGGAGCACACTGAGGAGGAATCAGAGTTTCCATGGGAGAATACGGACTCTGTACCCTCTGCTGGTAGAGTTTCCAGTCCAAGATCTCCCAGTCCCAAACCCAGTTCAGACTTTAGAAATGACTGCTCTCGCATAAGTTCCGAGACCTAAGGATTCAGAAAAGAAACAGGCCTGAATAAGCATATAAAAAAGTCAAATACAGACACAGCCATGCTTTCTTGTTATTTATTCAATCACTTACTCATTCCCTCCATGTAACAAATACGGCTATAAAATAAATATATGCTTTGCCTTTATGACTGTAACAAAGAAGACCATAAAAAGGAATGGGCTCTCTTGAAAGCCAACAAAAATAAGAATTGTGGCAGTTCCCCAAACCACTGACTTTTGCAATACAGATGCACCCTGCCAGAGCCATCGACAGAGGCACACGTAAAGGCTTGATTTTATTTTTCTTTGCTAAAACAATTCAAGTTTTTTTTTTCTTTTTTTTTTTCCCCTGCAGTCTTTGAACTACTACCACTTCAGTGGTTCAGGAGCTTATTCTGGACTCCTAGCATAATCTTCGTAGAAAAATAAGAAATAATTTTCCCTGGAAAATTCACCATCATCAGTCAATAAATGCAACAACATCTCACTTCTGCATATTCCTCTTAAAAATAAACAAGACTTCACAGCTGCTTATACCTATGGTCAACTTTGCTTAGGGGAAAATGCAACTATTTTCAACAGAACTACTCAAGTGAGTAAACTATTTCCAGGACTGTGTGTCAAATGAATCTCCTGTGATCTTTTTTTTTTTTTTTTTTTAAGATATTCCTTCCTGTTATTTATTTATTTATTTTTCTTAGCCAAACATACAGTATGCTACTTACTGGTTCAATGACATTCAGTGGAGAAGGGCACGATAGATTGTCAGCACTTCTGCTACCATACATACCCTGAAAAATTAAGTTAAGTTAATGCATTGGGGATTTTTTTTAGAGCTACCAGAATCTAATATATAAACACGCTGTGTCTCAGACAACTTTTGGTAAAAGCACAAACTTGGAACCAGGAAGCAGAGCTGGTTGGAGAAAGTTTATTTCAGTCATTTTTAAAGCTAGCCCTCTTCTATAAAAGGATTTACAAAAAAGAAAAGATATTTATATGTTTCAAAGAATGCAAGCTTGGCTTGGGATCACAGTAATACCATATTTTCCTGTTCTTGGGTTTCAATTTTTTTCCCATGACAAAATACTAAAGCAGAAGATGTGGCCAGTGCTTCTTCTGTAGAAGGGGATTGGCTAAGAAAGAGGAATGAAACCCAGGAAGAACATATAATACTTTCTGTCTGTGCTTCTTTTGTTTGGCTGATGATAGAGTTGCAGCAGGAAATAGAGGAACAGTCTTCTGCTGAGTGAAAAAGAAGAGAAAGATATATCCACACCACCAGACACCAGTATCCTTTCTCCCACTGCTCTTGAGCTTCTGGGAGAGTGTCTGTGCAAGCAGAGCTTCTCCCTGTGTTTGGCAGGGAGTCTTCATCTGAACGAGCTACAAAAAGAAGTGGAAAAAGAAACCTGAAGATGACAACTGGATTTTCCTGTTTTTTGCTCCATGTAGAGCTGGAGGGAACCATATGCTGTTTCTTGGGAGAGAAACACAGTGCCTTGTCTCTCTACCCTCTTTTCACAAGCAAGGAAATCAGTGCAGGGAAATTCCAGAAAGATCATAATCACCCCACAAGGATTTCAGACATGAGCACTACCTACCAAAACTCAGAAATCCCAGGGTCATGAAGAAGAAAAAGAAGAAAGCACTGAAAACCCCAAAAATGTCTTGACATGCATTAATAGCAAGAAAGACCCTCTGATTCCACATCTTTTCCCTAAGATGCTGCCTGAAAACAATAAAATGACCCCTGATAATAGACACATTGTCATCAGATTCCCCAGATGTCATCCCTTTGTAAAAGTTTTAACAGTAATGGTTTATTAACATTAAACTGATGCACATTACACTGAGAAAACATACAATGCTGTTGAAAAAGTAATACTCACTACATGTGTTTGAGGTCTGTAAGGGGAAGACATGTGCAGACTTCTCAGCTGGTCTTCTAAAGCAAGTAGACGTTCCTCTAACTGCATCTCTAACTCCTGAAGCTCCATGCGGACAGACTTTCTCAAGCTCTGCAGCTGATCAGCTTCATATCTATACAAAATCCATTACAAAAAGAACAGTGGCATTCACTGCCCTCAGCTGCACATTGCAATCGGACTCCATGCAACGGATTTCAAGGTGGAACACAGAAAACGCCTCTTTCACTGAAAATTAGCTGAAAGCCTGAGAAGGAACTAAGGTCTTGCTACACTTATAGAAAGGGAGCTTGGGGAAAATATATCACTCCATGGAGAAAACTAGACAACAGGGAGTATCACAGTTTTTAGCTTTATTGTAGCAACTGCATTTTGGCCCAGACACCACTGTCAAAGTAGGCCAACTGATTTAAAATATATTTAAAGTAAGTTAGTGAAGAGTTAATTCAAATAAAGTAAATAAATCAGCAATTTCAAAAATTGTTCCACATCAGCGGTTCCTGCAACTCATGGTGACCAAACACACGGAGCCAGAATAATGAATGCCATCTGTGACTTGTTGAGTGGCTACTGTGAGTTGGAATTGTAGCATCTGAATGCTACAATTTTTATTTTTTACTTACATTTATACAGATTGGGGGGGAGAAATCTAAACTAAAAATCTTTAAGATTTTTCCTGTCCAATATCCTATGATAAAGTCCTTAAAATCCACAGCTGTAAAATCACTTTCCAGAAAGGGGAAAAAAAATCATCGATTAATGAGAAATAAGGATTAGAAAAAAACAGAAAAAAGACCCTCTAGAATGAAGACATATACAGATGAGAGTAAACAACTATTTTGGCCACAATTCATCTCAAACCCTGTTCATATTGAAACTAGTAAGATTTTTTTTTCTCTGATTTCACAGGCAGCAGCTCATTTCTTGAAGTGTCAAAGTGCTTTCTCTCTTTTAAAAACAAAATCATTTTACCTTTCCTCTTCTGTCATGTGCTGATAAACTGTTGTCTGTTGACGTAACATAGCCAATTCCAAATCCATCATTTGGGTTCTAAATAAATTTAGATTTCGCCTTACAACTTGTAGCTCCTGGAAAGTATTCTAAAATAAATAAATAAAGAGGAAAGAAAATAAAGAAAAGGTGAAAAAAATAATTAAATAAGTCTGGGCCCTATAACCGCATTTGACTAGGTGTGCTCTTTGAGTCAAGCAGAAGCTCAACAACTTCAGAATACTACAGATATTGCATGTTATGAGCTAGCTATAATTCAAGAAAACATTTTCAGTTGTACCATACAAACACATGAAATTACTTCCATGTATTTAGACTAATTCTTTTTTGACATTTAGGATAGAGTCATGTTATCACTTTAGAGCAAAGACCATGCATAGCACAGTCTGTGGCACTTATAGGATGTTTCTTTTTATTTTATTTTGACTAAGTATCATTGTGTGAACAGGGGCACTTACTTCATAGAGAGGTAGAATAGATGATCTCTGAGTAGTGTAACCGGTGGCAGCTGAAGGATCCTGACCCCTCATCACTGGGTACTAGGGAAGAAATGAACAATTTGAAAGAGGAATGTCAACAATCCCATTTATGAACTCATCTTCTCAAATGGTCAGATTCTCCAAAAGCAGTCAATGTTAAAACACAGTCCTTCTGGCACTGTAATTTCCACCACCAAAGTAAATATTGTAACAGGAAAAGGAAATTTTACAAAATGGAAGCACCGGCTCCTAACTGAAGCATGTGTACCAAAGCTCTGTAATGCAAACGTGTTGAAGTTGAAAAAAAGAATAAAAAATTAATCCTGTCTGACAAAATAAGTAGGGATAAAAGCTAAGTTTACTGCACCAGACATGGGTCCAGAAAATGCCTAATGCAGATTAGTGAAAACTCAGTAGTTGCAATTGTCTTAGCTAAAGACAAAGAGAACAACACAGAAAAGAGAATTGAGTAAGTTAAAGTGTCTCATTTTCAAATCGTGATCACAGTCACGTTTGTTGTGGGATTTTCCGCAGTTCTGTGTGTGTGTGTGTGCGTGTGCGCGCTGATTTTGTTCTTGTGGTTTTATAATCTCACCATATTGCCTACATTCAAAGATCCCTGCTTGCCAATGATCTCTCATGAAAACAAAATTGTTGAAGAATTTCTATTTGCATGTTGCTTCAACATCTGCAGCAACCAGTTAAAATTCAGGGGCTGTTACATGTAGAGACACGGCACAGCAAAGAACAGTGGAAACAGCAAAAACACTTACCTTTTCAAACAAGAAAAAGACAGCTTGTCCAATATAATTTTGAAAGAATTCAAAGGACTATTGACACGCCATGGAAAATTTGAAGCATGTCAATTTACCTAGAGGAGCTTTGCTCAAACATGATCACATCAAGGGGATGGATGTTTTGTTTTTCCTCTCCCAGTTTTCTCTGTTCCCTGTTCTGTTGGGAATTTATCTACTCCTCTTTTTTCCTTCCTAATAAGAGAAGCATATATTTGAAACACCTCAACATTTTCTATAGTAGACGAGTATGCTGTGTGCCAAACTCAGTCTTGTCTGCAGAGAAAAGCAGCACAAGGAAACTATGTATTGGAACAATAGCTTTTCATAAAAATCTCTGTAGTGAGAAGGACCAAACTCTCCAAAATGGAACTAGTCTAGACAAATTACTCTGGAAGCAGGATGAGTGGGCTAGGAGCTGTTATTATCCCCTCTGAAACTGATGTTGTTTTTGTTGATGTTGATGTTGTTGTTGTTGTTGTTTATTATTATTATTATTATTATTATTATTATTATTATTATTATTATTATAATCAGCGTGAACATGAATTCTGGGTGTAATACAGAGGTTTCTTCTCCAGCAGCTTTAGTTAGCATGGTGTAAGTAGTGACACTGTACCCTGACACATAGCAAGGCTGCAGTTCATTCACACAAGGGAATTTTACAAAGAAGGTCAAATTCTGCAAATGCTCGCTCTCAGACACGCCTTGA
Organism: Anser brachyrhynchus; assembly: GCF_964034855.1. Lineage (NCBI taxonomy): Eukaryota > Metazoa > Chordata > Aves > Anseriformes > Anatidae > Anser > Anser brachyrhynchus. The sequence continues at coordinate 16,512,333 of NC_137701.1, forward strand.
GCAATGGCTGACTTAAAACCCCTTTGCCTGCAGCTTTCCACTGCAGTGCTGTGTCACAATACCAAAGCTCACTCCATGAAGCAGGGGCAGCTGATATAACCAAAGTCAGGCTGGACTAGTCTCAGGTTTTTGACAAGTGGCAAAATAAACAGAAGAAAAGGGATGTAAAAACAAACACCACAGCCCACCACCTCCAGTAGGGAGCAGAGAAGCAGATGTTTGTAATTAGATAAAACCCACAGAAGTCACTGAAGCTCTACCACTGCATATTCTTCATGTATTCATATATCAACAAGCAGGGTCTGCAAGTGCTCTGCCTATATAGCCACCTGCAGCAGCTTGCAGACTCCTAAGTTGGATCATGAACTCAGAGAATAGCAGTACAGAGGTGGTGGAGAGGGGACAGTTGGTAATCAGGAGGGAAGAGCAGAAGGTGTCACAGAAACCAGTAAAAAAATATGTGCTTCATTTTAAAGCACTTCTTCTCTGACAGGTGAGATGGCCAAAATTTCACACGTTGTGACAATACTGATTCTTTATAAAAGGCCAATGTCTTCATGTTGACTAGATGAACACCCAGAGTTGAACATCCAGAAGGTTGGCAAGAAACAGCACAGACATATGCATGGAACAAACAATCATCACTGACATTATTAATGAAGCCATTGGACTTGCAATGAAAAAAAAATCATTCACAGAAAAGAGACAGATTAAAGTATCATTAAAGGCAATATGTATTTTCAAATCTAAAGCTAATGACTATCAACTTAAACTAATAGCTGATGAAGCGTACATTGCTCCTCTCCCCCACCCAAGAATCAACTGTAACAAGAAAAAAATCAATGCAAAAATAGTGGAGCACTGGAGACAGGATCATTTGACATGTTAAACAGAAGTTCCTGAAAGAAGCAGCAAACCAAACTTGCACAAGATGTCCTTTTTTTCCTGATCTCCCACACTACACAAAAGAATATTCAGACTAATGTTTTGGTTTTATAAAGATAAACTAAGAAGCCCCTTTGCCCGGGGAAATTTTTTCTTCCTCTTACCTGTGAGAGGTTCTGCAGGGAGTTTCGGATGTCATGTAGGACTCGGCGCAGTTGCATCTCCACGGTGGAGGGCGGGTTGATAGCATGAGGTCGATGAGGATATCCAGAGTGCCTTGGAGAGAAGGGACAGCCGAAGGGGGAAAGCAAGGAGCTGAAGGAAGAACCAGAGATGCTCGGGACACTGTGGGTGCTCAGTGTCCTCATGTGCTCACAGAGTGGTCTGTCCTGCCACTCAGTGGGAAGGGAGTGGAGGGAGCATGTTGAGTGGGACATGTGTGCTGGCGTGTGCAGTGGGCAGCTCTGTCCCCTGGTGGGACTGGGCTCTTCAGACAGCCTGCGGGGCCCAGCCTGGGGAACTTCTTTTTTGGAGGACGAAGGCGCAATGAACAGCGTAGATTTGCACACAGGCTGGCTGGCAGCTGCCTTACCCTCCTGTTTGTCATCCCCGGACGTCAGTTTTTCATCTTCCTCCATACGTGTGTACTTGTAGGTGAAAGAAGGAGGACCACACAGAGTCTCTTTTCCAGGAGCTAACTGGACGTTCACAGAGGACACCACTTTCACTGGATTCAGTAATGCAGTTGGGAGAGACTGAGACCGCCTTAGAGGATAGCCCGATTCAGCAAACCATTTTCTCTGCTTCCTCAGGAGATCTTTTGACTTAAGGAAAGCGCGTCCAGCCCTGGAATCAGATGTGCTGATGATCCTCATCTGGGCTCTTTGCAAAGCAACATGAACCCTGTCCACAGAAGATGGGGAGGAGCTGCCACCTTCCAGAGACTCCAGTGACTTGAGGATATGGTGTGTTTGATACTGAGGAAACTCAAATACATTGTCTTTGTCAACATCACTTTCATCACTGCCTTCCTCCAGCAGCTCCAGTTCTTTTTGCTCACTGGAAACATGTTCCTCTTTAGAGCTGACCTCTCCTGCAACTGTCTTCGACACATAAGATGACTTGCTTTCGCCTCCATTTTGTTCAGTTTCATAGTCATGGATTTTTTTATCATCTCTCCTTCTGTTTTCAGAATGTGCCTCTACCTTTCCTTTCTCTACTTGAGAGATATCATCCTCTTCATCTTCATCATCCTCCTCTTCTTCCTCTTCATCTTCTTCCTCCTCCTCAAACTTATTGAAACAGGGCAGTTCCTTGGCTATTGGTGTCTTCTGTTCTTCACTATGTGATGTCACGGTTGTCTCACTGTCACAGCTGTCAGCACTGCTTCCCATGCCTTGCAAAGACTCCTGAACCTAGGAAAGATTCAAACCAGCAAATGGGTGAACATACTGGAGACTGGTCTACTGTCTTCTCAGGAAGTCAGGCTAAGAGTCTAAGTCCATATCCATTACGCATTATGGTAGAATAATTCAAAATGATTTTCATGTGCAGGAGAAACAGTGAAAGAGGACAAAGAAACCATAGTATCAGATAGGTTAGAAGCATACGGAAGTATGGCACCAAAAGGAGATGGTTTTGGGAAAGGGAAAAAAAAAAGGCAAACCATTCACACATTTTCTTGATTTGACAATAAACTCTTTATTACCAGAAGAACAGAAGTGGCAGCAGTAAAATTCTAGTATTTAGGTAGCAATGACAAAGGGATATCAGGGTGAAGGTACCGTGGTACGTCCCATATATAAAAGTTCACACTCAGCACTGAAACCAAGGGTTGTGTTAGGGAATGCACACAGAGAAGTGAGAATCATGGATTCTCCCGCACCAAGAATGAAACACCAAGAGTGGGAAAAAACAGTCTGCCTATATACACAGCCTGTCTTAAGTCACAGAATTGTTTGATGCTGGGAATCTAATATTAGGCTGCTCATCTCCATTGAAGACAATCCAGCACTTTTACCCTATTCTCCATTTCTTTTTCCTAATACATCTTTCCCTTCTTATTATAAACTACATTTTAAATTCCTTATTGCAGAAGGATGCATTTCCCTATATACTTGATCAGAGCATCAGTATAAGGCAGCTGTTAATTTAATAGGGAAAAAATGGCAGGAAAAGTCTATGGATTGCAAAGCATATTCCTTAGGCCAGTCTGATTGACAGGTATATTTAGAAGTGGGCACAAATTTTTCGTAAGATATGTGGTATAAAGTACAGTCTTGAAAATTTACCACAGTTTACACATAAACTTACACATAAATTTAAAGAAGCTTTACTATCTCTAACTTCTGCAGTCCTCTCTGCTGTTAGGATACTATTAGTTCCTTCTAGACAGAATATTTATGGTGTATATTGCACAATACTTCCGTCTCCAACCATCTAAAAGAGAATTTCAGTCACAAAGGTCGTCATTGTAAATATGTGCTTAGCACTGCACTCACTGACACAGCCACAAATTAGTATTAAAGACTGTACAGGTTCAGATACTGTTCAAGTCAAAGGTATGACAAGAACAAAAGACTAATGTCTAGATGAAATGAGGTGTGCTACAAACGTGTATCTGTCTCTCTAATTCTCCATCACATTGTTTACTTACAAGTGAGGCAAACAAAAATTCAAGTACTTGGATGGAGAATTTTTCTAACTTCTTTGGTAACATAAAACTCCCCTGAAGAACATCCTACCTTGAGACCAAAATATCCCCTAGAAATCTTTTTTTGGCTGTCAAGGAAGAAAGGAAATATGATTCCAGTTTGTCAGTTTTCTCATGAGTTCCAGAGGAATGCTATGGCTGCTAGAGTCAATTATTTAACAGTAGATGGCACTAACTTACCATACACCCCTCTGTATCCCCTTTGTCTTCTTTTCATAGGTTCTCTTCACTAGCTGCCAAGTTCTCTTATTCCCTAGTCTCATTATTCATCCGTATTTTCTAAATTCAGCTCAGTACTTGGTCTGAATAAAGCAGTGACAGTGGCAGAAGAAAGCCTAGCAACTCCATGGCACAAATCTCATGCAGTCTCAATATATCTTTTCAAAACAGCATAATAGAAAGCAGAAAAATCTCATCACTTTGCAACCAACACAAACTCCACTAGGCTTCCAGTGAAGAGGCGTTTAGTTGCAACGCACTTTTAATGGACTCTTTATCAGGTTGTAACTGATATAAAGATCAGGAGTGACCAATTCTAGTCTGAGACTCCTTCTAACATGCTTCCCAATTTCAGTGTAGCCCCAGTTTAGTACAGAGTAGAACCAGTATCCCAGATTATTATGTTCATTACAGAAACTCATGCTCATGCTTTTCTTTGTTCTCTCTGTTGCTTTTGGTAAGAGTAAGTTGATGTTTATTGGAGACACAAAGACTAGACCTGTCTTGTCTTCCATTTTGGTACTCAGCTGGCAAAGTACTAAATGGAAAAGGACAGAATACCAGTACCAAAACTGAAAAGCAAACGGTGGTGGATGGGGAGGATGGGAACCTCCTCCTAGTAAGTGCAAAATGGCTTTTAAAATGTGTTTGGTGTGCCACAAGGAAAGTCACTGTACTGTAAAAAAGCTCAGTAGCTGAAAGCCACAGAAATGACGTTACTGGTGATACCCAAGCTTCCATTGTATTCTCTCAACTGTGGTTTAGGTCCCAGACAGCTACCCAATGGCCTTGCGACCAGGATCCATCTTGGAGTTTTCTCTGGCTGATTGACAGGACAACCAAGGTATGGTTAATACTGTGTGAGTGACTTATGAGAGGCAGAGACCACCTCTCCTAGGTATCAGGTATAATGCTGAGCACATGTACGTATTGATCAGTCTCATAAGCACCTGGCTAAACAAAAGCATCCCTCCCTTAAGACCTGAGAGCTCTGGTCAGTGTCACTGCAAATTCCAGAACCGAGATCAAAGCAACTGGAACAGGAAAGAAAGTGGGAGCTTAAGACTGACTAAATATTAGTACACCTTCACAGTAAAGTTAGTATGAAATTGTTTTCACATTCTGTCTGCTGCTAGCTAAAAAAATAAATGAATAGAAAAGCATGTAAAAAATGAGTGGGAAGGCAAAAACGATGCAAGAAATTAATGATCACCAGAAAAGCTAAAGTCTTTCATTACCTTAAATCTGCTCACTGCAGTCATGAGAGGAATGGACTGCAATTCTGGAGCATGAGCCAGTGACAAAAAATATACCATGAACAGCCCAGAAGGCCAACTAACTGCATCTTGGACTGCATCACCAGAGGAGTGGCCAGCAGAGGGAGGGAGGGGATTGTGCCCCCCCTGCTCTGCCCTCGTGAGGCCCCACTGGGACTGCTGCATCCAGGGCTGGGGCTCCCAGCACCAGAAGGATGTGGGACTGTTAGAGCGGGTCCAGAGGAGGGACACAAAGATGGTCAGAGGGCTGGAGCACCTCTCCTATGAAGACAGGCTGAGAGAGCTGGGGACGTTCAGCCTGGAGAAGAGAAGGCTCTGGGAAGAGATCATTGCAGCTTTTCAATACTTAAAGGGGACTTACAAAATGGAGAGCAACTTTTTGCTTGGACAGATAATTAAAGGACGAGGGGAAATGGTTTTAATCTGAAAGAGAGGAGATTTAGATTAGATGTTAGGAGGAAATTCTTCACTCAGAGGGTGGTGAAGCACTGGAACAGGTTGCCCAGAGAAGCTGTGGATGCCCCATCCCTGGAGGTGTTCAAGGACAGGTTGGATGAGGCCCTGGGCAACCTGATCTAGTGGGTGGCATCCCTGCCCGTGGCAGGGGGTTGGAATCTTTAAGGTCCCTTCCCACCCAAGCTGTTCTATGAATAGAATACAGGAAATACTGAATTTAGAGCTTATTCCAGGCCCACGTATACTCAGATTCTCCTATCAGAAAGGCTTTAAATTTTAACATAGGGTAAAGGACTCAGCAGATCCAGTTCAAAAATGAAAAATTTTATCAGGACTGGGACTGGCAGTCATGATCAAGGAGGTCAAACACCAGTATCCCTCCTTCCCTCCCCTGGTCTCTCCTCTACCATACTTACAGGTAATATTTCAACCCCAATACGGGAAACTCACCTGAAGCTGATTAAACGGAGAGCAGTCTGTGGAAGAATCCTCAGCAAAGCCACTACTATCTGAGTGCTGACTAGCAGTCCGTAACAGCTGATCTGCTTAAAACAAAGCAAAACCCAACTGTAATTCATTTACAGATCATAACTGCTTAAGCCCAGTCACACTCAATACATGCTTTCCTTTTACATCAAAGTAACACAAGTAGATAGCACAATTCCTTTCCAAACTCCCTTTTGAACAATTCAGAAAAACAACCTCTTTGTTTCAATCATACGAAGTGCAAAAGCTTTCTTCATGCAAAACTCTACTTGTGAAACTTCAAGCAGTAGTGGAAGAGAAACTTTTTTTTTTTCTGTGCTGTGGAAAAAAGTCTGCTGATGTTGCCACTGCTGCAGTTTTCCTTCCACAAAACTGAATCACTGGTTAATTCACATGCATTCAGTGCCACAGCTGCTTTTGCATTGACACGTACAGGTTTGCCAGCCCTCCTGATCAGAGTGATAAAGGAGCTCACGTGTCTCCTGCCAGCCCACACCATCCCATGCATCCAGTGGAGCAGAACTAGATGAGCAGAGAGCAGTGCCCAGGACGGAGAACTGCTAGAGATGGTCCCTCACTGGTTTGGTGGACAAACACAAAACATCCCTAACACACTGACTGGCAACCTGCCAAAGCACATTCCCAGCATTCATTTTGTACTCCAGAGATAAGATCCTCCTTCTTGCTCCTTTCTACCCACATTAGGTAAGTGTTTAAATAGCTTAGAGAGACTCCAGACTCCTCAGTGCTACCCAGGAGTGGTGTCCTCTGATGCAAGCCCTACACCACAGAGCTCCTTGGCCAGGAGATCTCAGTAAGCTCCGCAGCACGGTGCTGTGTGGCCCTGCATTCTTCTCCACTGGACACAGGACGCACTTCTCACGTTCAGGGTTTACCTCACACCCCCATGACCATGGCAGCCTGGGCAACAACCACATCTCACCTCTAGTCCTCAGCAGACCTGTAAGAGCTTGGGTATGGGATAAGACCCCAGCGGCCTTTAGCCCCCACACCCTGCTGCCCCCTTGCCCTGGTGCAGAAGCTTGCTGCTCTGCTCTCGGCGGCTGAACACAGAATTTTGCCCCGCATTCCTTCCACCACTTAACTGTCATCATATAATTAATCCCAGTTCACAGCTCAATGCATTGGAATGTATTATGAAAACTGTTTTGAAACTACTGGATATTCAAAACTATTTTTTTTTTTATATTAAGTTTGATGAACATTTCACTCATGCAGAAATAAAAGCCTGCATAGGTACAGAAGCAGGTGAACGACAGGATAGGGAAACTGCCCTTCAAACTTCTTCATCGAGGATTTCATACAGCTTTCAGGGAGTGCCTTTCAAATTGTGCTGCTACTCTGTTATCATGGTAGCCACAATATCCTGCAATGATAAACAACTTTTTTTTACCACAAGGCAGACATCCCCACCCAGCTCCCAGTGAAGACAATAGGGATTACTTCACTTAGACCAGACCTGGCTCATAGCAAGCACACAATACAATTTACACTGCTGAAGGAGCATGCTGTGTGCAGGTTGCTACTACATCTGGGTCTGGTGGGAAGCTGCCATCTTCTCTGAGGTAAACAGTCATGTATTTTGGCCTCCTCTCTGTTTCTTTTCCCATTTGGTGATTTTTTATTTAAAAGAGAAAAAAAAAAAAGAAAAAGAAAAGAAAAAGAAAAAAGAAAAAGAAAAAAAAGAGAGAGAAAAAAAAAAAAAGCATTAGCCCTGAAAGCCTTAGCTACAGGAGAGAGATACCAAATAGTTCAGATAAAGGAATTCACCGGTGTGTGCACTGGCATCTGGTTTCATGTGCGTGGAATTTATCACTGCTCAAGAAAAATATTGACCTGCCTTTCTATTTCCTTTTCAGTCATACATATATACAGACATAGATGTACATGCTTTGACAGCCTTGCATGACAGACACTGCCAGTTAAGTGGCCAACCTAGCCCACTCATACCTGCCTCATCGCCTTTATCCATGGCAAGAGATTAGTGCTGTATGAACAGCTTCAAACTGCCTTGGAGCCACCTAAAGACACATTACCTTAATGTAGCCATCCATGCCTGCTGCAAAGGTGCCAGGATGTTTTCTGAACATTTTAAAGCAAATCAGAGAAGACATTTTCTAAGTATGATTAGTTTTCTTCTACCATAACCTACCTTTGTCTCTTGCACATTCTCAGAATTCTCCTCTATACGACTACCATGTAAATGCAGTAAAAACTTTTAACAAAGAGGAATCTCTACTACTTTGGTAGTAAAATGATAAGGTTTGGCTCTGTAAAGATTAGAAATATCAACTATTACATTGGGCTATGCTGATATGTAATGGCATCCACCCTTCTTGTCAAGTGCTGATCCAGATGTACAACCTGCTCCACGGCACCTGGATGTCTCTCAGATCCAAGCAGATGAGGGGGAAGCATTAAAATAAATAAATAAAAGGTACCAAGTTACATTCAGATCGTGGTTAAAATGCCTCCTGGCAACACCAGAGTCTTAAGACAAAGAGATGCTGATCAGACATGGCTCCCCTCTCTTTACACTGAACGCAGAAAACTCTGCATCAGAGGCTGATATATAATAATATACTTTTCTCTAAAAGTGTAAGGAAAGTGTGGGAAGAGGAACCATCCAAGATGAGCAAAAAGAGAGGGAAAAGTCAAACTCATGTCCCAGTTAAACTGAGCACAAAATGAAAATGTCCCTTGGATGATTGCTTTAAGTTGTACAAAACATTAAAATATTTTTAGGCATGGAATACATGCCAGAAAAATGCAGGTATTCAGAAACATAAAAGATAAGCTGTCAAAGTTCTAAACAGAAATAGATGATGAACAGACAGGTCTGTGGTTTACCAAAAAAAATGAAAACAGAATAATTAGAGAATCATTATCAAACAATGAAATAATTCATTTTTTGTAAAATAATATTCAACTGCCAATGGACTGACAGTCTCACAGATCCAAACAGTCCGATCAAATAATTGTCTTATGTGTTCTGCGTCACTCTACTGCTGATGCAGAAGAGGAGAAATGCACAGAAACTGTCTGTGAAGCTCTAGTAACATCTACGTTTCTTCCATCTGCAGTATTGGTAAAGCTCTAATGCACTCTGTTTTTCATGAGGTTATTAATAAATTGACACTCCCCAACTTAGTTATGAAGTATTCCGTTCTGGGATTAAAGACTTGCTGCCCTGTTTTCCCATATTGATCACACATGGCACCCCAGCACTAGTCCTGTAGGCAGCACTCCTGCGGAAACTCTTCAAAGTCTCCAGGGATTTCTTAGCTTCTGGATATACGAACACAGATTCCTGCGAATTCTAAATCTGTTCCAAATGTTTTCTTCTCACTCCCCCATCTCCTGTCTACTGTGGAGCTGCACCCACTAAGAGCCATAAATACAATAATATGCTAAGGACAGGAAGTGCTGATGATGTGCTTTCTTCACTTGTAAGGACTTAATTTTCAAAACTAGTTACTGTTTTTGAATATCTGTGTCAGATACCACAAAAGAAACAGGCCTGGGGCTATTCAAAATTTCACAAAGCTGCTGATGGCAGCAACCAAACACTCACAATTGACAAAGCCCTGAGAATACTTTGTTCCGTACATGTTGTACCTATATTTGTCCTGTTTGTTGGGCATTTTTGGAATGGAAGGTACTGCTGTATAAATGTCAGGAAGAATTTTGTTTTTTAACTAAAGAACTTTCCTTCCAGATAACTTTGTAAAAGGTGGTTTTTTTCTGGATGCTTTTGTTTTGTAATGTTTGTTTTGTTTTTAATAGTGGACATTTAATAGCACTGTACGCTTACAGTGCAAAGCAACTGAAGCTTACTCCTTAAAAAAAAAATAAATAAAAAAAATAAAATCCATGAACAAAAAGATATCTACATTTGAGCTTTGCAACAGCAAAGAACAGAATGCCATTTCTGGGCCTAATGGATAAACTAGTTCACCTAGTTTAGGTTTCATAACCTAAAAAGTACATCAAAAAGTACATGATCCAGAATTCTTTGTATCCCCTATGACATGTTTCACAAAGATACTACTGCAGCAAAAGAATCATTTGGAAGCCACTTTGAAAAAATATGCTTACCACTTACAAGCAAAGCTAATGTGAAACATGCTGTAATGGGAAGCCTAAGCTGCAGCACCCTCAGTGCTTTTCAAGCATATGTTAATACTCTCCAGGCTGCTTCAGTGGTGAAGACATTTTTTTAATTCAAATACTTCACATCTTATTATAGAACCTCTTCAAATGCCCTTCCAACTGCTGTAAAAGTCAGAGAAAGCATCCACAGCTCTCTGTGTAGAAGTAAGATGACACTGCAAGGTTTGTAACATTCTGTATTGAACAGCACTAACCCTGCTAATTAACACAGAAGTACCCCTACAGGAGGAAAAAAAAAAAAAAAGTATTGTTATTCCAACAGAGGAAATAATTATCTGGAACAAATTTTCATAGATGGGTGCTTATGTACAGCACAGCCAATACCACTGGAAGTGGTGTCTCTATGAGAATCATCAGCCGAAATCACATTGTAACAGAAGACCAGTGCTTGAGTGTCAAGCTGATCCCACCTCTAGTGATTGCTTGTAAGAGCAGAATTACACATTCAGACACAACAAACAGCATTTTCAAAGAGTGACCACTGACACTGGATGTCTTTCAATTTGGCGAGCACCTGCTTCCTGAGAAAGCAAAACTCTACACTGGTCATGTTGAACAACCTGCAAAAAAAAATGGCTATTTTGAAGTTTCAAGTAAGTTCGCACCAAATGCTTTACTTCTGGGCAATTTCACTGTGACCTGCATATAACAACATCGTACACTTTCTACATCTTCCAGGTGAAATAAAAAATTGATCCCAAACTGATTTTTAGCAAACGTGCAGGCTTGCCATCAGCATTGATATCCACATAAGACAATTTACGTGAGAACTCTTGGCAATGCTGGAACAAGGACAAAGTGTCATTGCTACTCTTTGCCAAGTGTATTCACAAACAGGTAGGATATACTAGCTGGGAGACACAAACCAGCACGCCCTGCTCCTGCCACACTAGAGATCCACTGCTAGACCTGCTAGGTACCTTTCAGCACGTATACACACGATCATCTAATTTTTATTTTTTTTTTGCTTGCATGGAGAAAGAGGGTAAGGTATCTACAGGGAACCAAAGCCACAAAACTAGCTTTTTAGAAGAAGAAAAATATATCTATATTTTTTCTACTCCTTGACTACAGCTGCTAGTTCCATAAGTCACCTTTCTCTGAAAAGAATACTTGCAAGTGCAATGCTGTGTTGAACAAAACACTGCTGAATTTGTAGCACAAGCTATCCCTAATAGCCTGTCATTAACCTTCAGCAGGTTCAGAGCATGCTCAACCATACTAATGTAATTCAGCTGACAGTTCACAAGACTGTCAGTTCATTTATTGAAAGGCAAATAAGATGACCTCTGTGCCTTAAGACCAGTTTCTGTGCCTCTCTTTAGCATCTTACACAAATAGCTAGTCATGTTTCACCTAGACATTGCAACAAAGCTAGGCATGTAGCTAAACGCAACAAGATCTAGTTCTTTAATTACACATATCAGTTAGAGAAGAGACTTAATTTTCCAACTTTGGGTAAAGGCCAGTGACAATCAGAATATTCATCAGCCTTGTACCTCTCCTGAGCCATAAAATATAAATAATAATTTGAGATGAAAGCACAGACTGCGTGAGCCACAAGAGCCAGTGCATTTTGTCACACCAAGGAATATGACTTCCATGTGGGTGCAGAGACACTAGTCTTCTCTGCGGCCAGCCTTCAGATGAAGCAGTAGCACATAGGCAAAAGCTGGACATACCATGCAATTTAGGTTTAAAACAATATAATTTTAGTTTAAATAGGTACCTTAAATTACAGGATTTGCTAGGGAAAAAAAAAAATCCCATACAATTTGAATTAACGTTTCAGTTTCTCTGAGCTATCATCAATGGCACAAAAGTGAAAACAGGCAGTGAGGTTACAGCGCTGTCATCCCGCCTGTAATTTGGTTGCCGCTTTGCAGTAACGTTCTGTGATTTAACTGAAATGGAAACACAGATCTCTCTTCTCTTCTAAAGAGAAAAGAAACTTTAGAAGTCTCAGATTTCAGCATTTCAGAAAGGGAAGCAGTCTCAGCACGCTGCTGTTTCCTGGGAGCTGCAGTCTACCCACCTTTCCTTGACTTGGTCACCGCCAGCTGGTGAGAAGCTGGAACGTGTGGTAGATCTCCCTCTGTACTCTGGATCTATAGGGAACAGAAGATGAATATGTCAGGTCAACTGGAATGTGTTCCTGGGTTACTCCAGACTTCACCAGGGTACTACTTGTGGAAATACTTCTATTTTGTCTTCCACAAAACAGGAAGATAATGTATGCAGAACCACGCAGATTTCAACTGGGAAACATAAAACTAAATGAAAATTAATCTTCTTACTTAATCACTTTGTGAAACAGCCTTATTAAGAAAGCAGTTCTTAGACAACTTCTCAAATGATGAAAATAATATGCCTAAAATCTCAACAGGAAGGCCTTTGTTTAGTTCAAAAGCTATAATACATTTTATTTGGGGGGGCAACAGATGGAATCCTCATGGTTCACATGCAAGTCTACATGCACAAAACCCCCAATGCAACTACTCCCTAACTCTCCCCTCTAATGGGCTGCCTGCCTAATTTCAAAATTGCCAAACAATGACATTTTTGTTTCTAATTTTAATTAGATTAAAAATGCAAAATCAGCATAGTAATAGTTTAAAGCCCAAATTAGCATTTGGTTAAAGAAGATACTCTATTTGCATTGATATCATGTATAGCAGCCACAACAGTACATTTTCTCAATTAGAGGGATTTTGAGAAGTACTTGGCCTGAACTTTTCACCATTAATAAGCAAACAGCATTACTCTTACACAATAAATTGGAAGACTTATCCTTTAGGAGACAAAGGCTGTTTTTCAGAGGTAAATGACTATTTTGCCCAAATGCAGGGGAGCAGAGAAGGGACTCACCATTTAAGTTTAGGAAAAGTGTCTTTTTTAAAAAATTAAATATCAAAACAAACAACAACAACAACAACAAACGGGAACAGCAAGTAATCTTACAAGCCCTTTGATCAGACCGGCCTTCAAGGGAAGATGTCTTGATTTTCTTAAGCCTCCCAGTTTCCGATGGCTAAATTTGCAGCTTCTAAACCACCAAGCCTCTTCTCACCTAAATACCTTCCACCTCCTGTCCTAGGCTAGGAGACAGCACCCTGACCATGTCAGTGGCACCGCTAGATGAGCGTGCAGAAGCACTCCCCTCTCCTCCCGTCCCTTCAGCCAATATCAATGCTGGTAAATGACCTCCGTGATTCTAATTGGCCATCTCAGGAGAGGGACTTTGGGGGAAATCCTGCCCTGACTCACCCCCGCAGCAGCTATCTTCACAGCGACAGACTTCCTAAGGGCGCTCAAACTGCCAAGGCATTTGTCGGCATGCAAAGAGCTTCCTTGATATATCTGTCATCTTTCTTAGGCATATGAATGCACTCCAAATCAAGAGAAAAGGGTGGGAGTTATTTTCACTGTTTCTAGTACTGTTTATTGTTCATTAGACCCTGCTTAGAGATGAACAAAAATAAAATCAAGCTGCCAGGTATTGTTCTAAAGTTTCTTTAATAAAGCTGAATCCCTCCTGCCAGGGATCTGAAGGCAGTTGATACGTATATATTAGATTGCATAAACGAAATTCACCACAACTCCATCCCACACCACATATCATCATGCCAAAACAGCTGTGTTTATGTACTGGCATCACTGCAAAGTGTGTCAACCAAAACTCTGCAAATGCATTGCATTTGGCTTGTGCAGAGTTTGGTAAGCCTTCTTCCTTCCATAACCCTTTATAGTCTAACTTACTTTGAAAGAAAATTCTGTGTTTTTTGTTTTTTTTTTAAAGTTGTTTCAACTTCACCTAAAAGTGCCAAAATACAGTTTTCTCCTCTGGGATATACAAAACCGGTCCAACTATTGAGAATGCAGCAAAAAGCCATCACCACTCACACTCCTCCCATTTTGCCAGCACAAACATCTGTACACAACAAACTGGATCAAGAAAATTATGCAGCTGAAAAGTAAGCCAGGAATTATTTGAATAAATCAAAATACACCAAGTTTCTTTCCCCCCCCTCAGCTGGATCAATCTTTTGTTCTCGTTCAGTAGATGGCTATACAACATGGTTGTGATGGCACATAGGCTCAAACAAATGGCAAGAACTACAAGAGGCTAGATTACCTCTTTCCATTCAATTAAGTCTCTTCAACTACAACATCAGTTGATCTAGAAGACACTCAAAAGTCTGCAGTGCAAACGCCGCACTAGGCAATATCTGGTAAATCACTTTGTCGTTCTGTAAAAATCTGGAAGCTTTCTGTTGGCCTGTTTTCTTCACTCATTTCAGCACAGAAATCACCACCCTTCATTTTACATATCTATTTCACATAAACGAAAAAGTTATCTGCTGGACTGTTAACAACAGATACTTCAAAATGTGTCCACAAAACCATCTGGTAATTTAAGAGAGATCTTGTAATTCAAAGTGTGAGTCTATGCAAAAATAAAAAATAAAAAATGCATTTTTGAATTTGTAGGCTGCACATTTACTACCCCCATAAGTGAATTACTTACAGGAATCTGGGCATTAGAATCCCTTTGGGACAATGATCAATCAAAAAAAATGGATAAATGCACTTATGAAGACGTTAAAAGGCAGCTCGTAAGAAATTTATATCTAAGCCACTGCCAAAGGTGCATCAAACAGCAAGTTTCATCACATTAATTTCTAGAGAACAAACAAGACCACATACAGTAGATTGCCATCAAAACCAAAACCATGAGATGAGCACCTTACCCTACACAACAGCACTTTTCACTGTCTTGCTCAATCCACAAACGTATTGAGTTTACTTTTAGGTAACAAAAAATAAAGATTAACAGTTAGCAATCTACAAAGGCTTTTTTATATACAAAGTCTAACCTAGGTCTATTTCCACAAGAAAAGATTGTGTTAAGAATGGAAAAGTTCCTAATAGGTTTTGCCAGTGACTGCAATTACCTGCGCTTGATGAAAAGAAGAATGAGAACATTCATTCTGACTCTCAGGAACAACAACATCATCGTCAACAGCATTATTTCAATAAGAGGATCAACTAGCACAGCCTACCAAGAGAAAGTGACAACTGTCCTATCATCCAGAGAATGTAAAGCATTCCTGGAGAAAACACTGTCAACTGCACAGGAGGGAACATTCCTCTGCTGGCAGCCAGCAAGTTATGTAAACTGTATGTGAAAACAAAGTCATATATTTCCACCTACCTCTTCCATCTCGAAGGAGTCTTTCTGCTGAAGCATGAGATTCATTATGGAGGGGTTTGCAAGGGGAACGCAGGGCTCTCTACCCGGTGATGCCACAGGAGGCCTTTGTGTCGGGGCGCCGCTTTCGGACGTGCTGCTGTTGGACGTGTTGGAACTGCTGCTGAGGTTGGAAGAGTCCAAAAGACCAGATTCTTCACACAGTCTGTCCTGGGGGTTTGCCAGCCTGCTGTTTTGCACATCTGCCGCAGGCACAGTATTCTCTTGCTTATCATCAGTTCCAGCAGGCAGGCTTGCGGGTTTGTGAGCGTCTGTAGCATTCATCTGACTACTGGCTATCTCCTCTTTTACAGTAGCCAGAAAAGAGGGAGAGTCTTTCTTTTTAGAGTGTTTTTGTAACTTAGATTCATTTTTAGCGTCATTTTCCTCACTCCCTGGTTCAGCTGGACTTTTCCCTTTCTCAACAGGTGAAGGTACAGGACAGCCACTACCATCGGCCTGCTGTGCACCGCACAAATTGAGCTTAGACAAGGTCTTCATTAACCGACTGGCTGTATTGCTGCGATTTAAAGGGGGAGGGCTGGAAGCTTCTTTGCTGGAAGACACTGAGTTCATACTACCAATTTTCTGCAAAGGAGTCCCAGAGACTTGAGAATACAAAGAGGAAAAAGCATTGGCCACAGTAGTAAGCACTTCAATCTGGCGAAAACGACCTGCACAAGAACAAAATATAAGGCAGAGCTTAAGAGGACCTTTGGTGTCATCACAGCTCAGAATTGCTGATCTATCTCTACATCATTGTACAAACTGTCAGTGACGGCTGTTTTCTTCATATCTGAAGAGGGAATTTTCATCATAACCTGCACTCACCCACCCCAACAAATATCTCTCTACTTATATCCAGAGTCCCAGAGATGGACTGAACACTGTCTAGTCCTGTAAGCTGAAAGTGATACCACACAGTAAAAAGAAATGGAAGAAAAACTTTGCAAGAGTGTTTGGTAAACGCACAAGGAGAACAGCATGGAAAGTCTTCACAAAGTAAAAAAGGGACACAGGTACACAACCGCAAGTTAATTTACAGAGTTCTGGCAGGAAAAGTGTTACTTGGATTGCTCCGTCCATCTACAAATACAACAGGACATTTCAGCTATGCCTTCATTTCAGAAATGCTCATTCCTGACCTAACAAAGCTCCTGTCCAAGTCAATAACAATACCGACAGATTTCAACAACTACAGAAGCAGGTCACTGCTGACAGCTTTCAAAAATACTACATGGATACTGAAGAACACAAGAAAAAGATGGATATAGCTACTTGTTTCAGTGTTCTAAATCTACGACAGAAGACAAACTTGGAAGAAAGAGACAGGAATGAAACAAAACAGAAGGCAATACACATCCTACAGGACGCCCTTCATTTCTTTTCGCAGCTATAGATCTCTTTCCTTCACCCCAAGGTGTAAAACACTGATGGTCACCTCTTGCCATATTTAAAACCAAGGTAGAGACTCATTACAGCTTCTGAATGGAATTTGGCTTTTAGACTGTACAAGGGTTTTGCCAGAACACTACATATAAGACCTTCTTTTGAGATTGTTTACGTAGTTTAAAAAAAATTAAAAATAAACTTTGCTTCAAAAACATACTTACTCGTCAAAGCAAAATTTGGATTTTCCACTTCCATGCGCTGCATCTGGGCATTCAAAAACACTTTGATATCTATCCCTCTGGCAAATGATGATGAATTAAAAAATCTTGCTGGAATTTTTGAAGCAATATCTGGTTCATCTCTTCCAAATCCAAGGTTATAGAGCACTTCTTCAGGATCTTCCTCATAAAGCTCCAGTAATTCAGAAACACTAGACAAACGACAAGATGTTTACTGTCTATGTCGGACACAGTGCCTTCTGTCCAACTACTAGTTCAGTCCACTAGCAAGCTTTGTCTATTGAACTTTTGACTCCTACAGCTCAGACTACTTTAGGAAATAATTTTGGAGATAACTGCATCTGAAGTTTTGGTTCACACCACCAGAGACATCAGCCCTGACACATCTCAGATCCAATCCTGTTATTTATAAAGTCAGCCCTTACTCTGCAGAGCTCCAATTTTAAAGTGCTATTTAAGATTTCAAACGTTTCTAAGGCTTAGGACCATCCGTAAGTATTTACTGCAAACCACAACTGAAAACAAATAGCAGTTTTTCAAGCAACCAAACGAGAATTCCCTTCTCAGCTACTAAATGCAACAATGCATATAAATCAAGCCAAGTCCATTTAACTTAGAAACAGAAGTAAGTTTTGCCAGCAAAACAGAGCCAAATTCCACTGAACTGCGCCATGACCTTCAAAGCATAGCACTCTTTTACCTTGAAACAGTTGCACTGCTTTTTCCAGAGCCGGTGGAGTTCATACTTCTCCCCTTCTGGTGGAACTGAAGCCTCCTCTCCTTCGCCAGCATACCATTGCTGTCAACACAAATGGACAGGACCACTGCGATAAACCCCTTTTGTTCGGGGATTTGATTCTCCGTCTCAGAGTGGAGCTAAGTCTCCAATGCTGCTGAATTTCTCTTCCCCCGTTCAGCGTTATCTGGTTTATATTAGCCATGTCACTTATTGAAATACAATAACAAAAGCGAGCCCTGGGACGCCTCAGTAAAAACGTATGTAGACTCTAAGTATTTGAAGGCAAATGCAAGCTGAGAAAACAAACCCCGATCTCCCCCGGCTGCCCCACCCTCCCCGATCCCACCCTCCTCCAGCGAGGAAGCCCAGCCTCGGGCAAGCTGCCCTGCCCTGCCCGGCCTGCCCCTGCCCGGGCTGCTGCCTCCTCCGGCAGGACCACCCGGCCGTGCCACGGCCCTCCCTCACCCTTGGCTGCACCCGGCAGGCTCCTGAGGAAAGCAAAGAGGCTCCAGGCTGGAGGAAATGGAGCAAGATGATTTCCAAGAGGGACTGCGGGCCAGTTTCTTTCCCAATCCCAAGCTATTTCCTTCCTGTGTCTGGAGAAGCCTGCTCAGCGTTAGCTGGTACCTCGGGCTCAGACGTACCATTACTTACTCCTAGGGACAAACCTGCCAAGGGGGAATTTTACCATGAAAATCCTAGTGCACACACAGCAGAACAACCACTAAGAAACCAAAGGTGAGAGGATTCACCTGAGAGCACGTTTACAGAGCCCGGCTCAGGAGGAGCAGCGAGGCTGTGCCGGTGTTTGCTGGAGTCCCAGCAGGGGTTTTAGTTACAGTACTTTTCATTCAGAAACTATCCCTGTAAAGCAGGAGCTTCTCCTCTCTAAGTCTTTTTCCCTACTCCCAAAGGACACCTGCTTTGACAGGCAAAAACAGAAATGGTGAGGGATCAGTGAGCCAAAGAAGGTAAATCATACCACAGTTACTCAGAAGATCTTGTTTCTCTGTGTCGTGCCCCCCCGCCCCCCCCGTCATCCCCCAAAACTACTTCATGTCTGCTGGAATAATTAAAATCTGCTTTTTTTTCTGCATTTCATATTGACTATTTCTGTGGTATCTAGATTTTCTCTTTCCTTCTCACATAGACTGGCAGGACCAGAAGAGCTTTAGCTCTGGGGTAGCCTTCACGACATCCACTGCACCCTCTCCACCTCTCCCTCCAATATAAGTATTTCTCTGAAGTAAACAAACAAATAAAAAAAGAGAAGTTTACCATGTTTCCATTTGGGTATCACTCCGTAGATGATTAGCTGTAGAGAAACAAGAAGTTGTTATGCACAAAGCTCCTCACAATTACACTACCCACAACTGACACAAAAAAGTAGCCAACAAGCGCTTCTATGAATACTCCCGCATGTGCCAGATTTTTCTTTCCATATAAATATGATTGTCAAGTGTTCCTAGTTTACAGCTGATATAAAGACAATCTGGTTTATTCAGGCTTTGTCTAAAATAAAATCTCGCACGGACTCATGTTTACTTGCCGTAATGAATCATATTAACTTGAAGTTTTACATGCAGTAAGTTGGCAATTGTTATATAAACAGACAATTTATTGCTTTGCAGTTGAAGACATGATTACCAGCTGAAGGGGGAGGAGGAGGAGATGCAGTCATGTGAAGATTGCTCAGCTAGAAGAGAAGAGCAGCTGGTGCCCATGGCCAGGTACAGAGACCGCGTGCGTGTCCTTAAACCAACACAGTTAACTCTTGGTGGGGGCCGGGCCCTGGCTCTCCAAGCTGTGCCAGCCATAAACAAAAGCTACACCAAGCTGATGGGACCTGTCACCACATGGGGAGTTGAGGGGACTCTTGAGGAGGCCAGCCACCAGATGCCAGGCGCCTGGTCACCAGCCCCCTGCGGGGAACCCGGCCCTTTCTGAAGCTGCAGCAGCTCAGCTCCACACGTCAGCACCCCAGGCAGCATTACTCTCCTACAACATCAACACCCTGTCAAAGAAGAGAGTTGAGCCCCAGCCTTAAATTATGAGCTCCCCCAAAGAGGCGACTCAATATTAACAAACTTGCCACAGAAGAGAGGCAAGGAGTGCACATATGTCATAGCAACCCTCGGAATCAGCTATGGAAAGAGCAAAGGTATGTCAAACGCTGCCAGGAAAACCCTGCATCTAAACTTGCTGTGCCTCCAAGGGAAATGTCAGCAACGGGGAGTAAAACATGGAAACCTCACCACCTCCCTTTTCAGAGACATCACGAAGGATCTTAAATGTATACAAAATGCAGAACATGCATTTTTTAAAAATATCCTTGTATATAATATGAAAGCAAGCCTATCTACATGGATTAATTGTTGACTAGTTCTAGCTGCTGAACCATGGGTTTTAACAGCTCAGCAGGGTGCTGGGGTTACAGAACCCTGTCCAGTGCCCTCCACACCATTCTCACAGGGCTCTGGCTTGTCTCTGGGTTCCAGCAGCCAGGGATGCACAAGAGCAAGGCATTCATGCCAGCTGAAAACAGGCTGTCTGTATGACAGGGCACGCAGCGCTGCTCCAGGCAGCTCTGTTGTCCCGTTGTTCTCTCACAGAAGCAAAGCCCTGCAGAAAAACCCGTGTCCTTATACATGGAAACGAACCAGCAATTCTAGCATTAAGAGACTCTCTGCTCCCCAAGAACAGAAATCCTTGAGAATGATGAGGGGAAAAATTGAAATTAAAAAAAAAAAAAAAAAGTGACATGATTTTCTAAAATGTGCTGACTCCCATATTCTTAGTCATATGCTCAGATCTTGGATGATTGTTAAAAAGAAACTTTTCCTATGAAATCTTCATACTGCTGGCAATCTAACAAGCGGAAAAGACTGACAGGAAAAAATAATAATAATCCTATTTAATCTATTGCAGTAAGCGAATAATTTACTGCTTCTCCATCATTATCAGATCAACTGTTTTCCTCAGAAGTCTTGAGTCTTTAAATATTAAAGACACTTCCTTCTCCAGGCTGTGTCCCACTACTTCAACATCACTAGCAAGACAGCTGTGGACAAAAGGGCTTTGTACTACGCAGGTTCTAACACTTTTTAAAAGCTGTAGCTGAAGAAACACTGAAAGATGAAGGTTGATTTTTTTAAATTTATTTTTAACTGGTAACAGATACAGTCTTAGAGCTCTTATTCTGCAGATACCACCGGCACCCAGTTTGAGAAACTATTTTGTGCTATTTTATTTCAGGGTCTACTGTTAGAAGTTTTTTGTTCATTTGTTTGTGGACACCTCTATCCCACGATGAAGAGTAAGCTACCAAGGGAGGCTAAACCAAACAAGACTAGCCACATCTCCTTCTCTTTAAAAAGGGAAAGAGAAAGAAAAGGAAAGCATCTAACAATGGCAGAGTACATAACATGCCTGATCCAAAGTATTTACTCAGCTTTGACATTTTTCATTTTTAAAAGCATTTATCTCTTAATGAGTTTGCCTCTTGGCTGACAGAATTTCATTTCTCCTTTCAAAAGCCTGCACTTGCCACTCCCAAGCATTTCGGTGGAAGTGGAGCATGCACAACTGTCAAGAGGAACCCATGGACAAGAACAACATGTAGGGGAAAACACTTTCACACAGCTCCAGCAAGTACTCTGGGCTGTGCTGCAGCTGTGGGCTTTAGCATGTGAGGGCAGAAGGAACTCAGGGCTGACTCTGACCTTCAGGTCAGACCAGCATGTTTAACAAACACAATATTCTAATAGACTCAGAAAGCATATCTACTTGCATTCTCCTGTGTGTTCTGTGCTGGTTTTCTAGTCTGCTTTACTTTGACCAGAAGGGAAATGCTATCTTTCAAAATAAAAATCAGATGACTGAACATGATTCTTTTTTCGATAGAAAAAGTCGTAATCCTGCCACACCCACCTTCGGCTCCCAGGGATAAGTCATCTTCAAAACTTCCTCCATTTCTCACCAGCATGCCTGAAAATGTACAGTTAGCAGTTCAACAACTGTAATGCTGCAGTGTTTTCTTTTTAACAGATTAACTAAAGGTATTAGCAAGACACTTCAGTTGATACAACAGGATATAACTAGACCATATTTACAATCCCTGCATTAGTCATACACTAAAAATGCACAAAGAAGTTACATTTGAGAACATAAAAAAAAAAAAAAAGAAAGAGAACAACTACAGCACTGCTTTAACTTTATGCTCAGAAACATCCCCAAGTCAGACTGCAAGCAAATTAATTGCAAGTACAAACCTAGGAGTATTACCCACCATATCTGTTCCTTCTGCTGCTACATTAGCTTCCAGACCTCTTACCAGAGGGATCCAAAGTTTGAGTCCGGGTTAGGCATTCCCCTCTCTCTCTCCCTATCCCAGATTAAGAGTTCAAGCAAAGACTCCAGAGACAGCCAGTAACTCCTCTATGCTGTGTCACTACCTGCAAATTCTCACTGTACTTTGAACTTTAGTATTCGGACCTGCTCAGATAGTAAAATTTTCAGGTGTGGCAACCTGAGCTATTAGATGCAGAGACTACCAAATGCTCGCCAGCTCGGAGAAAAAACTCCTCATTCTGCCTTTTTTTTTTTTTTTAAGGCTTACTAAACTCTCCAGAAAGACTGAACAGGGATCTTTACCCTCCTTTCCTGAGTTTCTCAGGCACAACTGCTTCTCAGTGAGAATAATTCAGCAAGACCAACTAGACTGTCATTTTTGCCACTGTTAAATTGCTGAGGTCTCGGGTGAGCATACACAAGAGCTTGCTTCTCAGAAAAAAAGATCTCAGTAGGTAAAACCTTTCCTTACCCTTCAACAGAGGATTGCTCTGCTCATCCAGGGAGGCTCCCAGAGGCGTTCTGAAACCACAGAAGAGATTAATACCAGCTTAAAAACTTGCTGCTTCATGTCCTTCCTTACAGCGTGCAACAAGCTTGTGATAGCGGTTGTCCCTCCCTCCGCCCCCAGAAAGCACAAACATATGAGGACTGGCAATAACTTCCCAAGCAATCCCCAGCCCTCTGAGCAAATAGGCTTTGTAGGGAAAAACAACAAAACAGGTTGATAACGACTGCAGTACTGAGGCATGAGCTGGGGCAAAGCTTCAGGGCCAGCAGCCCTCTCTCGAGGAAAATCATAGAATTCTGAGCAAAACAACCGAAAACCGAGCATGGGGTTTGAATGGACTAACTCAATCTCATTTACATGATAAAAACCTTACCAATTTTCTACAAATTTAAAACTTCTTACCATAGATTTACCTCAAGCTTTGGAGAGAGGGGTGAAAAGCTGCACTTGCTGATCAGAAAGATAAAAACCTAGATAGCTATGTCAGCTGTCACTTGCCAATGATGGCGTTTTATAGACTCTTTATATTAGCTCTTATTTAGATGACCTTTAGTATGGCTATTCCTTGAAAGGCAGTAGATTTTTCAAATCCCGCTGTGTCCAAAATTAGCATCAGAAACCATGCAAGTAACAGGTCCAATCCCTTTCTGCGCTCTCATTAAATTTGTCGACTTTATCTGGGTATTTCTTTGTCTTGTCTCAGAGATTTCTAACCAAAAAGACCTGTCACTGTTAAGTAGAGTAGCATAATACTCAAAGTCCAAAACAAATTCAGAAATGTAATACTCATAAAGAAGGAAAAAGCAGATGATTTATGTGCCTATATTATGTATGTTTCATTTGGGTTTTTAATTAGACGAATACATAAACCTGCCCAAGGAACTTGAAGCAAACAGTGCTCTGATACAGTATTTGTTTTGGTGTCATGGCCAAATTAAGCAACAGAAGTTTGCATCTGCTTTGTAACAGACCTTATACTTTACAACTCTCCCCCCCGCCCCCACCCCGAAAATAGTTCAGTTTCCACATGCAACATGCTGATAGGGAGCAAGCTAACTTTGACGTATCTTTTGAAAAGCAAAGAAAAGCCACTGCAGCAAGAGGCCAACTCAAACAGCAGAAGCAGCTAGGTGCACCAATGTGTTGCAGGTGACAGGACAAGGTCCACAGAGACTGAGTCTCCTCGATTTCTGTGTACGTTTCATGTCAGGGTTTCAAAGAAGTTAGGGCAGGCTGTCTAGGCCCTTCACACTCCAGCCAGCCCTGTGCTCTGTGGTAACAACCAAGCGCACTGCTCACGCGCTGGCTGTGAAGGGGACCTTCCCCTTCTTCTCCCTCCTGTTCCCTGGTGGCTACTCCAGCACCTCCAGCTTTTCCATACAGAAACGTGCTGCTGGTCAAGCTCAGGGATGCACAAGCCAACTGGCAAAAAGCAGTGAAAGCAACCACTGAAGCTGGCATTTCTTTCAGAAGTGAAGCCCGTCAGCGCTGCAGCATGTTGGTGGCTACAGGAAAAGCAGCTCTGTCCGTCTGCTTCCCTGCTCACGCTCCTGCACACACATACAGCTGCGTTGCATCCCCTTCCTTTAGAACTGCGTTTAAGAAGCAGGTGAGGCACAAATTTAAACAAGGGGCAAGCACCCACACCAAAATCCTTGTGAACAACAGCAGGAGCAGCTCTGCTTCTTGGTGTAGGGCTGTTTTCCTGCTGCGGTGCCCAGGAGCCAGCTCCCCAGGGCCTGTCCCCAGGCACCCTGTGACAGGTACGGTTTGGAGGCCACTCCATGTGCAGGAGCTCCAGAGGCAGCCACAGGCCCTGCCACCTTCATGTGGGGACAGCGGGGAGAGTATGAAGGGCCCTAGGAGCACCACAGGCATTGGAAAAGGCTGGAGCCAAGCGGCCACTTGGGCCAAGGAGCCCTGCAGTTTTTCATTTGCATTCCCACGTGGATGAGTCACACATTTATTACCATATTGTACCAATGACTTAAATCCAGCAGCGGTGTATCAGGAGCGGGATGAACCCCGGGACGCAGGTAAGAGGGCGCTGTGCAGGGCCCGTGTCAGGCCTGGGGGTCCCCACAGTCCTGCAGGCTCAGCTGCCACTAGCGGCAGGCCGCCTGCACAAGTGGGACGAGGGTTTTGCATGGTGCTGGAAACACCATTTAAACCTCTGCTTTTGCAGCCTTACTTGGGTAGGAGCAGTGTTTATTTTAAACTTGAAGCAAAAAACAAAAACAACTTCTTTCTGAGGCATTTCAAGAACTCATTTCCTGCATATCTACAGGAGATAGTTCCTAAATACCTCTGACACCCCCTATGCTACTGGAGGAGTTTAAACTTACTGAATTAAAATAACACACACCACCGCACAGCTGACAAAAGTTTCTCCTTTCCTATCAGTGTAATACAAACACTTTTTTTTCCCATCTTAGTTCAATAGGAGTTAAAACTAAAAGTCTTTGCAAGCTTTCTCATTGCTTCAAAATGCCTTGTCAAGCTTCTGGGAGGAGAGAAAAGAATCCCTTTTTCAAAGGCACGCGATTCCCAAAACATGAGCAAACCGGAAACTTTGGGTAACATCTGACATTTCTGAAGCCTCCATAATTCTTATCACAGTGTGATACATACTTGTTTTTCTTGTTTTGCTGCCTTTTTCTTTTTTTTTTTTTCTTTTTTAAAATAAAGTTAAAAAGCATGGGATACGAGGAACACTCATCTCTCCTCCAAAGCAGATGTGAAACAGATATGCCAAGCAATATGAGCTCCAAACTGCTAACACGGTTAACACAGGACAACTAGTAATTCTTTTTATCTAACTTATAACACCATTGATGCTTTTGGAAACAAATGAAGGAATAAATCTTATAAGCAGATCTGTTTATGCAGTGGGTTGATATTAATTTTTTTGTGCTACTGCCAACTCAAAACAGAAAGTGGGATTTAAAATGTGCCAATTTTCTTCCAATGTACTTTTCACAAAAGCTGATATAAACTCAGACAAAATGGGAATGACTTTTTAGAAAATATGTAACAGAGAAAATACTTTATTTTAGTAACTGAATGCTTGTTTATAGTAATGGTTATATTTTTGTAGCAGGGCTAACTGGTAAGAAAGCAGTTGTGCGATAGACCAGAAAGAGATCAATTTGCATAGGTTGCCCACACTTTGTAGCAAACAAAGCTCCACAGCAAAAGCAGTGTTATTAAATAATAATTATCTGGGATGAAAACAATCATAAGTTTTCACAACAACTGTTGTTTTCAAGTATTCTTTTTTTAAACAATAGCATAGTATCTATAGGGCTGTTCTGACACCTTTTACACTTTCCTCTTTTCCTATATACATTGTTATCAGGAGTCAATCAGTTCAGGGTTTCTATACATACAGTCACTTTATAACCATGTAAGCTGAATAACCATTTTCCTGAATGTATCTAGCTACTACTGCTCCCATGTATACCATATACACAGAAACTAACCCATTCTGTGATTTTAAAACACAAGGAACTGTGCGCTACTTCAGGCAGCTGGGACTGTACCTCCCATGTGATATGAGCAGTGTCTGCATGCCCTCTGCATGCTACAGACTCAAAGGCTCACTCCAGCTTGGATAGTTTGGTTTAAGAGATCTTTAAAAAAAATAAATTCAAATTTTATCTTTCTGATGAGACACAAGATTCTTCTGAAAATATTTACAACAGTATAACTACACTTTAAAAGACTTCTGTGAAAGGGCCACAAAGGGTTTCACAGACAAGCATTAACTGAAGCCTGCATCCCTATATCAGCAAAAGGGTAAACTTGTGCTTTATTTCCTTACATGTAAGATATGGAATTTGAGTGTAAAATAAGATTCCCACATTTCGTGAATCAACTGCCAGCGATGCAAACACATTCCACAGAAGCGCTGGGAGCTGGTTTTAACAACGGATTACTGGAGGACCCGAATAAAAGAGCAAGCTCTATATTATTATTCAAGATTTGTGAATATCAATTAGATATTTGTGCTGCAAATTTGCAGTAGTGTGCTATTCCTTAAATTCTGTACCAAAATAGAAAAGACGACGGTGCCAGGGAAGGTTCTAGACAAAAATCCTGCAGATACCGAGAAAAGTGCCACAGCCGCATTAGCAAGCATTTCTCCCTCAAGGGCCTCTTCCCCCTTTGCTCCTTCATTTTTTCCTCTCCCAACTCAAAAAGTAGTTTTAATACAGCACCAAATCTATAACACTTTATGGATATGCTTCGTTAGACTTTCAAGGATATACTTCATTAGGTCTGATTTCAGGTAAATTCAGAAAAATCTCCCATTTTTGCATTCTGGGAGAACAGCCTGTCTGGTTTGAACATTGGATTTTGGGGTACAGCGTGATTTCAAGACTCTTGCTGCCACCACCCCCTCCCAAGGCACAGCCTGGAGAGATTGTGAAGAAAACTACACTGAGGACACTGCAACTACAAAGCAATCCGCACTTCAGTTACAGGAGTAAGCTCAGCTCAGCCGCTTACTGGATCAAAAGATCATAAAGGCACAGCTAATCTTAGAGGTAAATCTTCATCTTAAAGTAGCTGTGCTCAAAAGAAGGGGAGATCTTGAAATTTTGTTAACTACTGGAAAGCTAATTGTTCACTTCCCCCCATCAGCTCTGGCTCCAAGGGCTGCTAGAACTGAATGGAGAAAAAGACAGGAGAGAAGCAGCTGCAATGGGATGTAGCATTTATGCTTTTATGTGACTGAGGCTGAAGAAAAAGTACTGCAGTCAGCCCGCTCTGAACACCCACGGCGTATTTTGTAACAGCACCAGAATCACAGAATACGCACCCCATGCCTCAAGTTAAGGAAGTCGGTCCATACGGTAGCAGACTGACAGAGACTTGGATAAATCAAGCTAGCCTACACTGTCACTGCTCCTGCAGACCCCCTAAGCACAGAGGCCACTGCCACATAAGCAGTTTCTTTAAAGCTGCAGCAAGAACCGGGCAGCAGGGGAGGCATTAAGCCGGAGCCCCTCTGCGAGGCACAGAGCAGCTTCCAAAACAACGCTGCCTTCCTCTCCCGAGCCGAGTTCCTCCCCTGCCAGAGGACTTCGGAAAGCCTGCGGCCTTGCTGCATGGCACACGAAGGAGTAAAGGTGCCAAGCGCCAGCTCGTCCCCATCCCGCCCTGCAGCAGCACTGCCGGCAAACCCCGCTCCGTCCCGGGGTGCAGACGCCCCCCCCGGGACCGGCCGCCACGGAGGTGGGTTCGCCCCCCCGCAGCAGCAGCAGCAGCAGCAGCAGCAGCACCCACCTGCAGTCCTTCAGCCATATCGCGATCTTCTCGTTGGGCACGCTGTGGCCTGCGGGCAGAGCGGGAGAGAAAAGCCGGCAGTCAGCAACCGCCCGGCCGTCGGGGGCGGCCCCTCGGGGGTCCCCGGCCCCGCCGCCCCCCGCCCTGACCTGCTTCTGCGGCCAGCGGCAGCTTGCCGCCGGCGAGGTGGTCCTCCTCCTCCTCCTCCTCCTCTTCCTCGTCGTCTTCCTCCTCCTCCTCCTCCTCCTCGCCGCGGGCCAGCTCCGCCGCCGCTGCCGAGAAGTCCTCCGCTTCCGA
Source organism: Anser brachyrhynchus (assembly GCF_964034855.1). Taxonomy (NCBI): domain Eukaryota; kingdom Metazoa; phylum Chordata; class Aves; order Anseriformes; family Anatidae; genus Anser; species Anser brachyrhynchus. The sequence continues at coordinate 16,540,634 of NC_137701.1, forward strand.
CGCCTGCCAGGAGTCCCGGCTCTTGGCCCAGGCCTTCCTCTTCTGGGTCGCCCCCTGCCACTCCTCCGCCGCCGGGGGCTCCTCCATCGCGACGGCGGCTTCACGCCGGGAGGCGACCGCGGCTCGGAGCCACCCTGCGGGGAAGGGACGGGGAGGCGATGGGACGGGGCGGGAGGGGAAGGGAGCCGAGCGGAGCCGCGCCGCGCCGTGCCGCCCGCACCCACGCGCTGCCCCCGGTCCCGGCCCGGCCCGCCCCGACCCGCGGTACCCACATATCGCGCGGCGGGGAGGCGGCGGCGGAGGCTGCGCCCGCCGAGGCTGCGGACGGCGGCGGCGGCGGCTGTGACTTCCTCATACCGCTGCGGGGAGAAAACCCGGCGGCCACGTGATGGCAGCGGGGCCGGCGGCAGCTCGCCTCCTGCCGGGGCCGTGCGGAGCCGCACCGCACCGCACAGCACCGCACAGCACCGCACAGCACCGCACCGCACCGCACGGCACCGCACCGCACAGCACCGCACAGCACCGCACCGCACAGCACCGCACAGCACCGCGCAGCACCGCGCAGCACCGCGCAGCACCGCGCCGACGGGCGGGGGCTCCCCCGCGGCACCGCCGCGGAGCCTCCTGCCTCTCTTGCAGGGGTGGGAAACCCACAGGCCTCCGCTCCGGCACAAGCAGATGGCTGCGGGACGGCCGCCGCACCGAACAAGCCGCGTTGGAGTGGGAGATGCGCTTCCAGGCATTGTCGTCTGCTTCAGGGAGCACTGAACCAAGCAAAATAGAGTGGGGAGGACCCAGCTAAAGGCGAGTCCCCGTGCCTGGGAAGAAGGTGTCACGCAGAAAGCCACTTTCACGGCCAGGGGACGGAGGGCTTTCCCAGCCGCTGTCCTTTCGCTCGTTGCGATGCTGGCCGAGGTTTCGGCACCAAGAGCCCTGCACCTGAGCTGGGCCAGCCCTGGCACAGCACCCCAATGCATGCCAGACGCTGCCCACTGAGCCCCAAAAGCTCGCCCGCAGCCGTGGCACCTGGGAGAGGAGCTCTTTGAAAAGGTCCCTCTTACTGCTGGCTTTGGGAAAAGGTGCTGAATTACTAGGCACAAAGCAAAACTGACTAGAGTCCTCTGGAGGTGTAGCTGGCATTGACAGGCAGGCACATGAGATACCTTTTGTCTAAAAGTAAATCTGGCTGTGGAATGACCAAGTTGATGGTGCTTAATAAATAGATATTTCTTGCCACAGGTAAGGGACTATGGTAATATCCTCTCATTTTCTAGCTTAGCAGTTCAAACCTTACAAGGAATTTCTGATCATTCTTTTTAAATGCAAGTGTTTGTTCTAAAGAGCAGACTGCACTTAAATTTTTCTTGCTGATCCCCAAACAGTATTTTCTCACCATGGCAGACTCACACAATACAATTTTTTTTTCCCCATCACGTTTGGGCCATGTTCTGAGCCACGTCTGTTCCCAGCAAGGTGAGTTAGAGGCCCAGCACCTGCCCCACACCACCAGACACGCTGTGCTGTGGCTTCCTGCTTGACCCAAGTTACACAGGGGTGTATTTACAGCCCTGGAGTCTTAAAAACTGATTTTTCTGGGTTTGCTCATAAGAGCCTAGCACAGCGTTACTCTAGCTAATAGCCAATATTTCTGTTTCATGCGTATGCATCAATAGATATATCTGTTAAAACTGAATCTTTAAGGTTGGGACATTCGGTGAGAGCTGCTGCAGAATCCCGTGGGTGGTAGGAGCGGTGTGAGAGATTTCACTGCTCCGATTGTTTTGCTGCTTCTCAGGGAACACAATAGCGTCTGGGAAGTAACAGTTTCATTGGCACAGCCAAGAGCTGAGGCTGAACAGTTGCAAGCTAAAAGCGGCTACTGTCTGCTGTGCCAATACATCCTTAAGGAGTTCTTAATCCACAAATTACTGACATTATTGCCTATAATTGCTTGTCTGTTGTGACAACACATATTCAGGGAATGTTTGAAATGTAAACAGCAGCCAGTAGCTTTTTACAATGCAGTCCTGCAATGCCTGCCACATACAGCATGGACTCTCACTTGCACCTTTTTATCACGTCCCAGAAAGTTTCCTTTTGACTCTATATGGATGAGGATCACACACTCACCATATTAAGTAGGTCTTCTTTCTATGGAAAATATCTGGCTTCTCATTTCTTTCTGTACTTGTAACCAAAAAGTGATTTTGTTTTGTAATAAAAGCTCCTCTCACTTCAGATGGTGATTTGTTAGATGTACTTCAAAGAAATAAGTGACTGGGGAAAAAAATCCTGTCAGGAGTTCTTGTCACTTAAATCAGGCCAACTTGCTTTTTCCAAATTATTTTTGAAACTATTAAAATTGAAAATGCAGTAGCTAGATAAGAAAGAACTACTACAGCATAGATTCCTGAAATAGGGTTTATAACCGTAGCACCATAGCAGTACTGCTTGGCATTATAGTAAAAATATATAAATAAATAAATAAATAAGTAAAAGCAACAAAAAAAACCAACTCTTACATTTCTTACATTTGTCATCTGGGCATTGGACCTGTATACATAAATGTGTATATAAATATATATGAATATACACTGAATACACACACAGATACAATTTAGCCCAAGGTATCCTGCTAAATCAAATTGCTGTCTTTTGTTCTCCAAAGAGTAAAAAGCTTTGAAGATGATTTTTTTTTTCCTGTAGAGGATTATTTCAGATACAAGATTGTCTAAAAAAAAATAAAAAAATCATTCCTACATAATTCAAAAAGACATAAACGAGGCACTTCCACCGCTTCCTCTGGGGACTCGTCCCAGTGTCCAAGTTCACGGTGAGTAGCACTTTCCTGCTGTGCTACAGCTATGCTTTCCTATGCTTTGGGCATGAGCAGACTGCTTTCCTGCTGGATCTGGGCATCAAGGGATCCTTCAATATTTCCCAGAGGGCAGAACCCAACGTCCCCCTGAAGGACAAGCTCAGAGTGTACCAATGCTCTGTGTGGCTAACGCCCTATTAAAGGCCTTTTGACTGAAGACCTGAGAGTAATCTTAAAGGCTGGAACATTTAAAGGAATGGTACTATAAGGAAAAAAAATATTCCATTGGACTTTCAAATTGCAGTGAGAACCAGCTCTCAACAAGAGGAGAAATTTCATGCTGCTGCCTAGTGTAGGCCTTACCTTGGGACAAGCAGTTCCCAGTCAGCAATATATCCCGACTACAACTGGATTTCAATGTGGTTGGTTTTTTCCACACAGAAGAGAGGAGGAGCTAATGAATAGTTCACCTTAACAAACATCATAACAAAAAGCATTCCTACATAGTAACAAAACTATGATAAATATTGTGCAGTTATTTGCTTTGGCAGGGTGTGTGTTCAAGAGCAAGAGAATGCAAAGAAACACATAGCCTGATGTCATGTATATCTTTAAAGTTTCCACAGCTCCATTTTAGTAAATGCACTATGTTAAATTAAGCGATTTCTTTCTGAGCCAAGACTATTAAAAAAAAAAAAAGTCTACTTAGGCCTCTGTTATACTATAAATGAAAATGACAACCTGGCAAGATACCAGCAATAGCTATTGTGTGTCAAAGGAGAAAGGTCTTGTACTGTCTTTTGTGATATTCTGTGTTTGATGGCCCCCTTCAGGGATGGGCAGTTTGGTTTTCTGACTTCTCCAATACATATCATGCATCTGCAAATGAAAGCAAAAAGGCTGGAGATTAATCTTTGCAGAGCTCCTTCAAGGAGATAGTTGTTGGGAAGGTGCAGATATCTCTTCAAGTTGCTTTGGCAACTTCCCAGCTTCTCCAAGTGCGTCTCAGCACCCTCGTCTTGTTTCTAGCAAGAGCAGGAGACCAACCAGCACTTTTCGCCCACAGAGCTTCCATAGGTATTTTCCCTGCCAGTGGAAATGCCTCATTTTTATTTTTATTTTTGGTTGGTTGTTTTTTTTTGTTGCTGTTTATGGTGGGTTTTTTTTATGATTTTTGTTTGTGTCATAGGACAGACACCCTCTATTGTGTTAAGCCTTTTGAAATCCTTGTCTCTCTCACAATACTGACAAAGCACTCCAAGAGCATCTGCCATTTTAGACCTTTGAGGATTTTCTTAACATACTTACAAAAGGAAACCTTAATTTTTTTCATACCATCAAAGCTTGCAGGAACCTGAATCAAGTAACAGAAAAGCTAATTTGCTAAGGCAGAACAGAGAGTCTCCTTGCATCCTATAAAATACACATGTGCCATAAAATACTAAATAAAAATGATGCTCATAAAACAACATACTGCATTTCATTTTAAAAATGTTTTCTTTTTTTAAATTATGTATTTAAAGTGAAATGTTGCAAGTTAAAGGCAATTGCATCTGGAGTGTCATTCCAGTATCTTTCTTTACAAAGAAGAAAATCCTATACTGGTTTGGAACCATCACTGTTACCAGACAGATGTTCTCTCTCAAACATATGGAATAAAAAGGATGGAAAATAACCTAGCAGTTTTACTCTAATAAATTAAAGTGTTCAGACAGCCTCCACAGCTTTGCCAGTCATTTTGTTTATATAAGTGATATACATGATGTTTCTATACAGATATATATATATTTTTTTGTAATAGTAGTGAACTTTGGGCTCTTTTCAAACTCAATATTGCCTGTTTTATAAAGTGACTCGTATTTCTAGGACCTCTTGCAGCAGAAGGAAGGAGGAAAAAAACCACTTCCGTTAGGGCGTTTACAAGAACTATAGTATAGCAAGAGGAAGTTTCTAAAGGAAGAGCCGGATATCTGTACTGAAGAGGATTACAGCTGCACCACCAAATCAGATGGAGGCAGTTGAGTCCAACTGTACGGAAATGTATGAAAAAAAAAAAAAAACACCATAAAGAAGAGGAGAGAGTAAAAGTGGTTCTAAATCATCCAAGATGTAAATGCACTCACATCACTGAACTGTGTCAATGGGCAGTTGTAATTTTTGAAGATATTAAGACCTTTGCCAGGAAAGCAGGCTAAGGAAAAAATACCCCACAGATGCAGAATTTTAAGTGTGGTTCATTTCAATTTTAAAACTGATTCTGAATTTTCTCCTTCAGTGCTGTTAATTTTTAATTCTTTAATTCTAGAGACTTCTTTAACTTTAGAGACTTTCATTCCCTTCCTGAGCAACATCCTTACAAGACTATGGCTCTAGGACAGTGTCCATTTATGCATATGTATCCCATACTACAGAGTTCTGTGCTCTTTTTACAGTTGAAGAACTGCAACACAGTCATTTCGTTTATACTGTTCTTCCTCATCATTTTCAAATGTTGTGTTCCAAATGGCTGATAAAGGGACAACCCCCTCCAAAAAAAAACAGAGAAGAGAAAGATTTACCTGCATTTAAAAGCTATTTGTTTATCTTATCCTCCACAATGAAAAGCAGCCTACCAATATTTTCAGTCCCATTTCTGCTCTCACTGAAATCACTGGTAGAACTCTTCATTTTAAATAATTCAGCTTTTTAACATACATTGAGGTATGGAGTAGCTGCTGTCCACTGCCAAACAATGATCCAGAGGACAGCAAAACAAATCAGCACAGCATACCCAAATGTGACCAGCATACTATACTATTTTCTACTCACCGGACAGATTTATTTATTTTTAAATGAATAAGTTGAAGTTTCATCAGCTCCAGAATGGAGGCAATCGAGTATCCTATGGATTCAGGTTTTGTGGGTAGATATTTTCACTTCCATTGAGTCTTCCATCATTGGAGCATTTATAATGTCTCTCTTCTATGGATTTTTGTTCTCTGATGGGTGACTTCATGGTTCAGCCTTTGTCACTTATCTGTCCAACTATCTGCTTTATGAAACATACTGAAACAATGCTAAATTCTCTTCTTTCCTAGAATTGGGCTGAAATTTGCCAGCAAGTTCAGAAATTGAGGCTGGAGAAGGAGAGGAAAATAATCTATATAAACAGTTTTTTCTTCAGAATTTAAATAAAACAAAACAAACCCCACCAAATATAAACTTGAGATTATTCCTCATCACCAAAATCCACACAATATATGTGTATAAGCAAGCACAGAGGACATGCCCCTTGATTGTCACCTGGAACCAAGCAGCCCAGTTTGCAAGAGCAGTTATTTACAAAAATGTTTTGTCATATATCTACGCAATATACTGATTCATTTGTGGGCTTGACTCAGCTCTAAAATTAATGCATTTCCTTTCCTTGGGAAATACAAGACATTCCAGAGTGATAATAGTATTGACTTTAAGGCGTTGACCAAGTTGTCCTATAGTTGTGACTAGTGGTAGGACAAAAAACATGAGAAGAAAATTCTAAGCTGAGAATAGAGAAAGCTGCCAAGTAAAACCACAGCTAGGATGGGCTAGGCAGTCTTGGTGTATTTGTATTACTTGGTACAAGTCACATCCACTTGGTGTTGAGACATCCGTTTAAACAATAGTGCTCAGTGCCATCAGTATAAACTCCATCGTTGGCAGTGGGAGCAGGGGGGTGGGAGAGAGGGAGTCCAGGCTTCGTAGCTCCTTCAGACTAGCACTTGGCCAACAAAAGATTGTCGATTAAAGAATATTGCAGCAAGAAAGAGAAGAAAAAAATTATCTATATTTAAAATGTCAGTGTATTACCCCCATTAAAACAAATCTGGAATAAAAGGAACAAAATCGACTTTTTCCCCTGTTATATATAAATTAACTACACTTGAATTTAAGGGTAGTAAAACAAAACAAAACAAAGCAAAACAAAAAAACACTGTGCAAAGGCCAGAATTCCTCTGTGAAGCTGCTTAAAGAAAAAGCCATATTTTACTTCACGAGCTCTTTCACACCGATCAATAAAATCTAAAGAAAGATTTATTTACCCAGCTCAATAACTTCTTGGTGAGTCACTATGCTATTTAAATCTTTTTTTCATAGACATTTAATGGTCAGGCAGTATCATTCTAAAGAGGATATTCCAGTCTAACAGCTCCATCTTGTCGCATGTATTTTTAAATGTTTATAAATGGATCCTCCAGTGTTTGGAGTGCAGGATATTTCCCTAGCTGACTGGTCAGAGTCTAGTCTGATCCAGTAGAAACCAACAGCCATTCCTGGCCTGCAACTCTTTGGTGACTTACGTGAATTCATCTGATGTGGTCAACAGAAGTGGCTCCCACTGGGCAGAAGTCCAAGACACGAAAGCGTCACATTTTGTACTAATCAGGTACCTCATTGCTGTCTACAATCCTGGCTGGCAAAACCTTCATGCACAGAAGTCTCATTAACTTTAAACATAGCTTGTTAAAGAGCGTAGAAAGGACTGGTTGTAGTGAAAGTGATGCCACATATAAATGGGAACAGAACCTGTGCTGCCCAGAGAAATGGTTCTGTTACATGGACGTTCAAGCCTTCTGGTGCTAAATCAGAGGGCTTTGTCTATTCAGTCTATTCCTACTTTAGATACTAAATTAATACTGCCTTTGGGAGCATTCAGTAATTCAAACTAACATGTCTCCAATCCCTGAACTCTGATAGAGATGATTCTCCCATCCGTTTAATAAATTAAAATATGAACTGAAAGTTTAAGTACAGTATGCAAAAAACAAAACAACAACAACAACAAAATTAACAACAACACCCAAACAAAAAAATTTCCAACATCTAGAGGAAAACTTTCCTTTGCTGTGCAGTGGGAATAGTCAATGCCTGCACACACCCTAAGAGGCTGGTTAATCCCAGAGTGCTCTTACTTTCTGCAGCTCTTACTTCCCATTTGCCGGCAGCTAGCGAGTACTCTCGCACGTACATTAACATCTGTGCCTCTTTCCAAGTACTCAATCACTTACTGCAGGAATGGCTCTGATTATCACACACAGAAAATTGTGGGCAGTAGATATGGAAGGGTGAGAAAAAACTGCCCTACTAAAGATAAGGACTCTGCCATTTGTGTAAATAAGTCAGAAGCTAGTTTGATTAGGGCAGATATTGCACGACATAACACCTAAGGGATAAGAACATGACATACTTTTACCAAGGCTCTTATCACCGCTGCTAGAGCATGAAGCTTGGGACAGTGACAGCTTATTTTGGTGTACGGCCCTTTCTTCAGCAGGCTCCTACCCTCACCACGGGAAAGGATGGGTCACAGTATTTTCAATCAGGGTTCCCCGACACCGGCAAGAAGTCAGCTTTCAAACACTTCATATATCAGGCTTTGCCAGTATTGGAAAACTTGCCTTATATTAAAAAAAATGCATTAGTAACATTTAAAACAGTTTTGAGCCTTCTATGGACGAAGGCAGTTGTTCTGGATATAGAAACATGTCATATATGGTCCTCCTTTCCTCTGTCCCATACCCTGGTGGCTGTAGGGACCAGATATGCTGCACACTAACCTCTAACATGCAGGGAGTGTCAGTGCTGTCACACTGACAGCTATTAATTCTGTGAGCTTGTCTGTGTCCACCCCATCTTGCAAATGCCCCTTGTCAAGACTTACAACTTGCACAAAGCTGGAGGAGGACTGTGCATCCTCCTGCCCTCCCACAGAAAATGCTGCTCTTCTCTCCTCAACGCATGCCAGTACACAGCCAAAGTGCCACATATGCAACAAGAGTAAGGCCTGGGGATGTGGAGCCCGCCACAGGGTGCTGCATTGCAACCTCCATGAAAAGCTGAAGTTTCTGAGGAACGGCCACCAAAGTGATCAGAGGAAGGTAAGAAATGTTGGTAAGGGAAGAGGGAGACTCCGTCCTCTACCTATCATCCTCTGAAGGCCCCCAGCACCATCCAGAGGGTTTGGCCATTCCGAGGAGCTAAGGAATATTGTGATAACATTTTTTTTTATTTTTTATTTTTAGTAACACTGAAATACACCTAACAATCAAAGATGCAGAGAAATTAAGGTCTGGAGAGGCCTGACTTTTGATACCACATCAGTATCCTTTTAAAAAATAGTGTGTAAAGATTTGGATATTTTCCCCCTCAGTTATGAGACAAAGTGTGTTAACAGCGCACTGCCACAGCCAAAGTCACATTTTAAAGCTGAGTTCTCCAGAACAAGAGCTTGGAGTTTCACGGATCCAGAAGCCTTGGCTTCACAAGGTGGGTTTGATCAGAATGCCAGAGTTACCATGCAGGAACAATGATCGTGTCAATTAACATTACTGGGTGTCTCAGATCCTAGCCTTCACAGAAAGCAACGGGATCTTGAAGGCGAGCTGCAGCAGCTCTATCTCCTGCAGGCCTTATAGACCAGCCTTTCCAATACATTTTTGTTGCTGGATGTGTGCACTCATGCGCGCAGGACAAGATCACACAGAAAGGCTTATCTGTGAAGTTTAGAGGTGATTAACTTAATTTAGGCAGCAAAGAGCTACAGGAAGCACACCTCCTTGCTGAAAGAAGGTCTTGCTTTCATCCAGACAAATGATGACAGAAGAAAGACTGTCCCTGTATTTTCAGTTATGGCATTCTTTGTTTTAATGATTAAATGTGAAGGAATAATTATCCTGGCACTACTGAGCACACCACAGTCTAGAAGCTTTTTATTTGCCAGTTATTGTTTGTATTATAAATGCTAAAGTGAAATGACGCAAGTGCCCTTTTCGTTGTCATATTGTTTGCTTTAGCTTTTGTTGGATCTAATCCAATGGTACCTTTACGTAGGCTTCTGTATAATTAAGATAGTGTGCACAGCCTCTGAAAGGAAATCATTAAGAGTCTCTTGTGGAGAATGCACCAATTTCCATGTCTGTGCCTTTTAAGTGGGGATTGCTCACCCTCCATCGATTAACTTCATGATAGTACAAGCATACTTTAAATATTAATCTCACGTTAAGGCTCCAAAGAAGCTTTCAGATAAAAAAAAAAAAAAAAAAGTCAAGCCACCTTTTAGGCTCTAATTCCTGACAAACATGAGTTTCTTGTTTTTCCTGAATGTATGTTCCTTTCTTAGAAAAAAAGACTTTGGAGAGGGTTTTGCTTCCACCTGCCCCCTGAAACACTTCACATGCTGTTTTCAAAACCTTACAAAAAATATAACAAAACCAATAAGAAGCTATACAACCCCATCTTTCAGAGCTACTGGCAGATGTCTTGGTTAGAGATGTTAAATCCAGAAATCAAGAGCACAGGTCTGCCACTGGGGAAGAAACCCGGTGATTTATCAGCTGAACCAAGATGACAAATGAATATAAAATTTTTCCATGTATTTGCTCACCTGCAGTCACAAATACAAAGCAGAAACCTTCCCATTGCCTATAAATAGCTAACCTTTATGGCACCAGCTCCGTGGCTGCTGTGCGAGTCGCCAGGCTGGTGTGGGCTCCTGAGCTCGCCCATCACCGTCCCCAGCACGCTTCTGCAGCACCGCAGCTCCGGCTCCTGCGCTTGGTCATTCACGCCTTCAGCAGTTTCTGCTGGGTTTTTCACATTTTCACAATTTTGAAAGTAAGTCATTCAGTCTCAAATCTGGAAACATTCCTCCTAAGACTGGGAAGTTTTTTCGTATCTCTATAATCAGGGCAATTCTAACCCTCTGCTTTACCACTCAAAACATATTAGGCAAAAGACATTAAATTACCGCTTGTGTATGAACCACGCATAGACCACTGCTCTTAATTTCTCTACAGCATCTCCTCTCTACACCTCACCACAGAGGGTATAAACCTGCTCTTTATCTAACAGGCCAATTAGGAAAACACTAAAACCAAACTGCACCCATCGTATGAGAGAGGGAAAAGCTCTGCTACTGCTCTCTGATCACCCATCTTTATTATGAGTTCAAGCTGCCATCATTAAAACCAATTCAAAAAATTGAGTGGACTGCAGGGGAATTTGATGTCTAAAGCTGGTTATAGAAGTAAAAATTAAGAAACAAAAATACAACATATGGGTATTGCATGTATATTTGTAGATGATCAATGCACAATAGTAAGGAATGGTTATGGAATAGGTGTTTGGTAAATTTTTAAACTAAGGCTAAACAGTAAGTACATTAAAACAGGAACTGCTTGACCCAACATGCTTTAGCTAAAATTGTAATTATAAAACCTGATTAAACAAGGCTTCATTCCCACATGCAACTCCACCTTACTGCCTTGGCAAAGCCATAAGCTGGTAACACCCTTTAGCTAGTTTTCACAAAGCACATTTAGCAATTAATAAAAGCAGAGTGGAGGAGTTCATGTTTATTTCCAGTACACTGACGGTGCTTAGGGAATTGGTGCTGTCTGACAAAGGGTGGTGTTGCCGAAAAAACACTTTGAAGTGGCTCCGCTGCGCTCCTGTTTTCTGTCTGAGTTGAAAGGCAGCAGAGCCCATCCAGCAACGAGGACCAGCACAAGTCCTGCAGCCCAGGGTCCAGACCACCCTCCTCGCCCCCTCCTGCCGGGCCAGAGCCCATTTGCTTCACAAAAGGTCCTTGCACTCCCAGCAGCAAATTGCTGATAAAGCAATTCTGCCTCCGAAGTCAATTAGAAAAGGAAGTAAATTGTTCTAAACACAGACGACTTTTTCACAGCATCCAAACTGTAGCCACTTACAAGCCTTGCATGTTGCAGGGTATCCTGATATATTGGTTCTAGAAAATCAATGCTTATGTATTAGTCACACTGCAAACACATCCATTAAGCTTACTGCTTGCTGGAAAATCAAATATGAAGCTTTTGGCAACTTCAGCTGAGCTCCTATTCATTGCTAGCTAGACTGCATGAGGTTTCAACAGCTAAGACAACTGAAACAAAATAGTTATAAACTCAGCTTCATCTGTACCATCAAAGACCATCTGAACCATCTAATTTCAATTGTATTTAAATTTCTCACCCACTTCTGGAAAAGAGTCAACAGCAAAATTTTCTTCCACCCCCATCCTCTGCAAGCTTTCTGTGTCTCTTCTATTTAAATGAAGAAGGAAGAATGCACAGTGTTTTTCAGACCAGTCCCAGTATCCCAGCCTCAGGAATTTGTCTTTGTAGAAAGACAACATGGCTGTAGCACAAAACCCGCATTTCTGACCAGAAACACTCAAAGATTTAAGGGAAAAAACAACTGCTCCTTAATAGCTGAAAAATTGTACCAGGAGAAGAGGAAGATGTTCAGAGCTCAACAATTTGTTTCCTTTTATCACAAGCCAAAATACTGTCAGCAACCAGCACTGAGAAAAACATTAACTTTCAGTTCTCCTTTATTAGTTTTTTTCATGATTAAGCTGCTCCATTGGTAAATCCTCAGAAATGAATTGCTGAAGCCATGAAGTCAGATGCATGCTTATTAGCAAAGGTGCTTAATTCATCTCCTTATTCTAGTGTTAGCAAAAAAAAAAAAAATTAAAAAGTGAAAACACAAAGTAAATGCTAATTCAAAAGTACTGCCCACTTCAAAGCATTATGTGGTAGTTCTAGTCACACGGTTTTAAAATACCATGCAGAAATGAACTGATCAGCATCTTTTTAGTAACTTTGGAGGACTAAGGTGACCAATCTGTTGGTATAATTGACAGTTTTCTTCCAAGGTGCAGATGCTTCCTGACCCGTGGGCTGGCAGCACAGCTGCTCTTTGTCTTGTGCTGTGACCTGCCTGGGATATAAAGTAGCTGTTCCAGCAGCAGGCACAGCTGCAGTGGGTCTAAATGCTCCCATCATGAACTCTACAGCTATCTGAGTCATGCACTAGACAAAGCACAGAACGAGAAAATCTTTGGCACACGGTGAAGTGAAGCAGCCCACGTGCCAGAGGGAGCAGGCTGGACCCCACTCCAGACAGTGCACGAAAGTGTCAGCAAAGGCTCCTGAATCTCTCTCTACCTGATCCTACCCCTGGTTCTCTGAAAAATAGTTTGATGCTATTGTTTTTTAAAGTTAGTTTGGCCTTGGAAAGCCATCAAAGGCAAACAGCTGAGGCTGTGTGGTCTCAGTAAATATCAGCTGTTGATCACATCCCAGAGCCACCAAACTGCAGTTTGGTGGTGAGTGAATGTCCACAGCTCTACCTCATCTCATGAGAAGGGGTTGAGGAGCTGCCCTGCCAAGCAGAGGATAGTTGCATTTATTTCTCTCCACATTTTATGTGACTCCCAGCCCAAAGCTTTTCCCCTTGATTTGGTGATAGTTGGAAAGGACACTGGAAGCTCTCCTGGTTTAGGCATGGACTTTTTTTTTTTTTTTTTCTGGCAGAACAGTTTTGGGAAAAAAGCAACTAAATAAACCTGAAGTACATTAATTTTTAAAGTTCATTTTTCTGAGTGTTTACACCTGGTTCCTATATTTGTAATGGTGACGGTTCCTTTCCGGGCTTCTTATTACAGAGGATGCACCATCCAGTGGTCATGAGGTCAGAGCATCCTGTCAGGCAGGCAAATAAAAACCTTCTGCTTTATAACAGAAGAGGATAAATGCCCCCAAGAATGTAAGAGTATCAAAACAGGGTTTTGAGCTTAATCTCTCTTCCATGTTACTGCTACACCTTCAACCTCTGAAAGTCCCTCTGATAGGGACAAATCCCAAAATAGGTCCTCCTGAGTGCAGTGGCTGCTGACTCTGCTGAGCACAAGGACAGCATGTTCTGCAGCTGCCCAAAGAGGGACAGCACTGCAGCAAAATGTGCAGCAAGGACGAAGGGAGCATGTGGCATTTTCCAGTATTACTCCGTAATAGGAACCTTAAAGCCGCCAGTGCTATTAGTGCTCCATCAATCACTGATATCACCAAGGGCTCATTTTTATACAAGAATACCTTAAAGAGCAAAGCCACCCTCCTCCCATTTGATTGTCTGCTGAGATGAAATATTTCACAACAAAAAAGCAAGCATGCTGTGGTAACGAGGACAGTGCCACAGAAAAAAAAGATGACAGTATTAAAAGGAAAACTCCAACCCTTTTTTTTGCATCTAAAAGGAAAGAGTGATAGAAATGCATTTTAATCATTAACTTGGGTTAGCTTTCACAGTACCTGAGAAACTGCCATATGGAACATATTCCAGTGTAATTTCTACTCTTAATGGCCTAGAGCTTTCCAAGAAACAAACTGTGTGGTACATAAACTGATATCAAAGTGGCCTTGCCTTCCCCCCCCCCTAAAGCTACAAATACATCATCCATGCAAGAGCCATTAATGTACATTTAATGTGTCTAGTAAAAGTCTGAGTGAAACACTGTGGTTATTTGGAATAAGTATTTGAACGGAATAAGATGAAGTAGTGGGAGACTGGAGGAAGAAATTCCAGCAATGCTACCATCCCACTTTAATTTCTTCTCAACAAAGTCCTGCTGTGCTTTAGACCAGCGTGTGAAGGATGCAAGGCATGAAGAACTGAGCTATTTAGCCCTTCAATTATCCAACTCAGCCATCGTCACAAAAGATGGTGTAGAAATCTTGATACTTTGCACTCTGGGAAAAAAACAAAAATCAGCACCAGTGGAAGACAAATGGACATCAGTGTCACTACCTAAAAGTCTCTATGAGTTGGTCTCAAGATTTTTCAAATGAATATTTGTCAAACAAATGTTTAGATCTGGGGACAATTCTAGTGTATATAGACAGATTCTTTTTGCTTTCCTAGAGATGTTAGGGCATTTATATGAAGGGACTGGGATTAAATTACCAGGAACTGATTTCCTGTCTCTGGAAAAAAAGTGTCCTCAGATTTTAATACATGGGTTAGAGAAGAAAAGTAGGGCAAGCACTAGTGAAATGATTCTTCAGGCTGAAGTTTGGCCTCAGGAGATCTGGTTTGAATTCTCCCATATTACTTCAGTAAAACAATCGAGGAACATATCACAGGCACATATCACAGTGCAGGTACAAAGCCACATGTGCAGCTTTGATTGATGGAAGAATGTGGTGGACACACATGGATTCAAGCTCCATCAGTTATGCTCTGAGTGAGTGGATGTGCAAAGAGCCAATAGTTGAGCTAACAAATGCAAGAGCTCATTGTTTCGTCAACCTCTTTTTTTGCTCGCAGTAGGACAACATTCCTTGCCACTTCTCTCTGCAAAGTGAGTAGGGGTATTTCAGGAAAAGAAAGCTAAATGGACATCACAGAATATTCACCAAATGTCACAATGAGACTGATGCTACTAGGAAAGGCACATTGTACACCAAATTCATCTTGCATGAGGCCTATATCAACCTTAAAGCAATGGAATACAGCAAATTCATTGATGAGCTGTGTCCACCACTCATTTCTGGATAATCACAACCTGAGGCAAAGCTAAGATGTGAAATAGCAAAAGTTCAAGGATAATTTTACACAAATCTTGAGGAGTAAAGCACCAGTCCAGCTTTCTTCCCCCACCTCCTACCCTCCAGACAGCTCTTACCTCTTCATAAACCAGGCTGTTCTCAGGACCATTTGCTCCCTCCAAAAAGCATCCAAGTCAATTTACCTGGGTGGCAAAAGGGTGGGAGAAAGGAAAAAAAAATCTCAGGTCATTTGAATTTTGAGTAAATATGAGCATAGTTTCTGGTATAGTCTTCTATCAGATTTGGCTCTCCTTTGGTTGGGTGGCTTAAACAGCTGTCTATTTGCACATAGTTGTGTAACCTTTTCCTACAGCTTGTTAATTTGACTTGAGATTGCAGCATATGGTTCCCTTCAGACATAACTTAAAATTAAAAAAAAAATAAAAAAAAATCTCAAAGTCATTTGTTTAAAGTTTGAAGAGAATCAGAATCCTGTAATTTTCAGCATTGTTATGAAATGGGTGAAAAGTTTCTTATGTATTTCCTTGCTGGTGTGCATTCCGCAGCTGTATAACCACTTGAAGAACCACTACAAAAATTAGCTTGCTGTGCACTAATTACAGAGACAGCTCTTGCCACAAACATTACAGCTGCACATAACACACCTTGGAGGAGTGATGACTGTACTAAAGGTAGTAATTGAAATATGATGGCCTTCAAACAAAACAAAATAAAATAACAAAAAATAAGATAACAACAGGATATCTTTCATAGCTTTGTAGCCTGTTACTCTCACATTTTATGGATGCATTAAAACTTGAAGAAAATACAATTTTATTCATTTTGAATTAAGCATGGTAAAGGGAGAAATGTCAAGGAGATAACAGCAATAGAAAATTCTCAGAAGATCAAAATACAAAAGATCCTCCCCTGAATAGCTTTGCTTTGGCTGAGGGATGAGGACGACTGTATATGCAATGTATGGGGGCCAGTGGTAAACAATTGGAGCTGAGTTCCAGCTGGAGAGAGAAAACAACAGCAGCAGGAGGGAGACACACAGAGGTGGTAGGACTGGTGTAAGGTTTTGTAATGATCAAAGTGCTGCTTCGTACTAGAGTTGGTAAAAACAAGATGTTTCTTCAAGAAGTTTTCATAAACAGTTTTGTTAAGAAAGCTACAGTTTTGGGCAAGCATGGAACAAAGCTAAAAGAAAGATGGACAGGGAATCATTAAGGACTGACCCTTGCCTGGTTTAATAACCTCAGCTTCAAGATGTATCGTGAGTGACAGGGCTAGAACAAGCACTTTTGAGAAGTCTCATAAGCAAATCATCGAGAGGCATTTGCTTCAACTTACTGTTTCCCTTTAATGGCTGTAGGCTGAATATATTATTTCCAATCACTCTCTTATGCTATTTTTACCCCCATGTATGGACATCACATCTCTCATCTTCAACCCAGGTCTTTGGAGTTCTTCCCAGCATTGTGAAGGAACACAGAAAATTACACTTATATTTAGCTACTATAGATTCAAGGTAAGCATTTCTGATTCTCAAGGATGAATGCCTTGAACCTGCACCAGCAGCAGGCTAAAAAAAGGACTTCAGCTAGATAGAGAGATAGCCAGCACTTGTTACTGATAGAGGGTGTTTTTCTCTTTCCCTCCTCTGTCAGATTGTCTGAGTGACAGGAAACATGGTAATTGGACCCCATAGCTCACTCTGAATATGATGCACATGTACTTTTTGAAGAATGAACTTGTGGTCTGATGACACAAAGGAGAAGATGGAATTTCAGCTGAATTGTCCAATATCTCCTAACTGAAAGAGATATAGGTTTTGACAGCACAAAATGGAGAGGAAAAAAAAAAGAGAGAAAAAAAAAAGGTATAATGGTATAATGGTATTTGCAGAGAAAAATCATTGCTCACAGAGAAATGGCATGTCACAATATGTCTCTACAAAATGCCAAGAACACTTCTGTTGTGCAGTGGGTAACTACAGTGTCTGCTTTCAGCCCCAACTCATACTAAGGCTTATTCGAGCATGAAGATGACAGCTTGTGAGATTGTGCTGAGGCACGTAGGACAGCTGCTCCGTTTGAAGGTACAGGTGATACTCAGCTGCAGGAACAGCACTCACAGGCCTGAACTGAGTGATTATGTCCTCTGTACAATGAAAGGCTTTGACACCTGTGGTTCACAACATCCAAGACTGAGAATACCTGAAAAGCTTCTCCAGAGTTTAACACTATCCAAAGAACAAGTTACAGACCAAATCTATAGTCCAAGCCTACTTGGTGAGTTCACTGCTTACCCTCCAGCAAGTGCCTCCAGGCTATTCTATGATGCTGCCTCCTGCAAGACACCTTAACCTTCAATGGCAATTCTGTGCTTTTTGCCATCCCCACTGCAATCACCACATCTTACTCATGTACAATCACACTTGTGAAGCAGCCAGCTGGGAATAGAGAAGAACAAGTAATGCACAAAAGTGATGACTGATTTAAAAAACAAAATCTAAGTTCTGAAGTGTAATACCTACAACTGTAAAGAAAATTAAAGAAAATTGAAGAAAATTGAAGAAAATTGAAGAAAAGAAAAGAAAAGAAAAGAAAAGAAAAGAAAAGAAAAGAAAAGAAAAGAAAAGAAAAGAAAAGAAAAGAAAAGAAAAGAAAAGAAAAGAAAAGAAAAGAAAAGAAAAGAAAAGAAAAGAAAAGAAAAGAAAAGAAAAGAAAAGAAAAGAAAAGAAAAGAAAAGAAAAGAAAAGAAAAGAAAAGAAAAGAAAAGAAAAGAAAAGAAAAGAAAAGAAAAGAAAAGAAAAGAAAAGAAAAGAAAAGAAAAGAAATCCACTTAGAAAAGGTTATCAAACATCCATCACTCATTCCATTAAACATTCTTAGAATCATAAAGTCTCTTGAGTTGGAAGAGACCCATAAGGATCATCGAGTCCAACTCCTTAACTCATAGCTAATCATAATTCTCAACTCATAAGACTAAAGAGCCAAAGACTCAGGATTTCCTGGCCCACATTCTGATGTCAATAATAGGAGAGGAACAATGCAACATGATCACTGGCATCAGGGAACAAACTTTTAAAGTACAGCCACAGCACTCACAACATCAGCAAATAATTGTTCACAGTAGCTGGCAGGCAGCTTGGAATGGTTTTATTATTAGTCTGTTAAACTTTTTTTAAAAAACAATCTTCAATTAAAATATATCTTCTCTTCTTTTCATCATGAAAGCTTAATTCCTTTTCCTGAAGGTATAAAGTCATTGGCAGAACAAAAAAAAAAGGTTTTTAACATTCAACATGTTTGAACATCAGCAGCTGCCTGCTGCTGCTCTCCATACATTAGTGAATCTGAGCTCATGTCACTCTTCTCAGGGGTAAGAGTTACCAGAACATTGACTCCCTGCACCCTCCGAGAAAACTCGAGGGCACCAAGACTGCTATCATAACACAGGGCATTCTCGAAGAAAACTGTCTCTTGGCAACTGGAAAAACAGTCTCAATGCACTTGGACTAGTCCACATCTGCTGTTAAAACACGCGGAAAAATATTTGAGCCCTTTCAATTACCAATAATGAAGTTACACAGACAAGAGATTAGATTGTTCGTTTAGAAAGCAGTCTAATAAATAGCCTACACATTTTATTTATACCCTTTCTAAAATCCTTGATTCAATAGATTCATTTCATGTCCCTCCTGTAGCAGCTATTACTATGGAGTTGTGGAAAAAGAAATGCTTGGAAATCTTTTCAAATTAACTCTGAGCATGTTGGAATTTCTATTAATTTCTATTAAACTATTAAAATATGACCACTGCTTGAAAATCTTGTATTCAGGGCTTATTCCAGCTAGTGCATTGTATCATCTTCAGTGTCTCTTTTTTAGAGTATTACTTTCTTTTCCTTGTTTTTCCCTCCCATCCCTCACCAGTGAAATGCCACCATCCACTGTCAGACACCTGTCCTCCATTCACAGGCAGCTCTCTTCATCGGTGTAATTGTTTCAGGTTTAAATCCTGAAGGCAGTGGTAGTTTTGCCTTTCAGGTTAAGTTCAAGAGTTGGCAAACATCCCTAATGAGTTTGTAAACACATTTCTCTAACTACAAGTAACCATCAGGGTTTTCTAGCAACAAGAAGGATTCCTTCCCCTCAGCCTCTTCTCTATAGCTTCTTTACCTGCTACTATTTTCATGCACCAATTCCATTTTTAAATACTTACTGGACAAAGCAGTCGCTATTAGTTTGAGACAAAGTAGGTATGATTCACGCAAAAGCTATTACTTAACTAGGAAATAATATCAAGTAAATAGCATTAAGAAAAAATGTAAATCATGCCTTGGGCACAGGAACTCACGTGTTCCACTAGGAAAGCCATCCTGAAGAGCCTATTCTGGGCTCCTCTGAGCACCACAGACATCATTACCTAGCTGGCCTATCCATGAACCTCCTGATATTTTTAGCATGCCATCAAGGAAAAAGTAATTTGTACCTTAAAAATAACTATTGCTTCCTACATTGCCTCTTTTGGAGAAAGAACTAGAGAATGCATGGATTAGAAATACATAGGTTTTTTCCAGGACACCACTTAAAGGAGCCACTTTCTTTCCCTATTGATCAACTTTACATACTTGTATTCTGTTGAATGACAAACAATAGCACAGAGGAAATTAAACACTGAAATCTGCAGACACTCTGTGGCAATATTTGTTTAACAGCTGCCGAACTCTGGAAGTAACAGTGAAGCACATTATGTAAGAAAATTCTGTAACCCAAACAGATAATATTCTGGTTAACATCACAGTGAGGCTCTACTTGCTTTAAACCTCAGTTGTTATACGAAAACAATGTTCAGCTGAGGATCCGCAGCACAGAACTATTTGTTCAGTCCAGAAATAACAGCCTAGACATGTTCAATAAGTCAAATTCAGGCAAATACATAATTGTCTTTTCTTTAAAAAGAAACATTTAATACAACAGATTACTTGGTCTTACTTTACCTTTGAGAAAAATATTACTAGTGTGATAAATTGTACACTAGGTTGTTCCAAGTCTCAGAGTTAAAAACTGAATACATGAAAATAAATCTGTAAGAGTTAAAAGCTGCAAATGCAGACCTGGACAAAGGGTTGACATAAAAAGTGAACTAATTGAACCCATATTTCTTAGCAGTATGTAACAGATTAAGTCATGATTGGTTTATGAAACTAAACAGAAAAAAAAAACTTTTTTAAATCTTCATAAATAAAAAATGTTTATGAGCTTTAACCCAGAAGGAAGTTGACAGTTTGCTGAGAAGATGTTTTTCCGGTGTAACCAGGCATGTTTTTAACTACAGTCTGAAGCTGGCCAGTAGATTAACAGAGCTTTAAAATGCATCTTCATAAATTGTACATTTGTTTGACTGTTAGCAGAGATATTTGAAAAGAAACAGTAAAAAATTGCCATTTCAAAAGAGGCCATATGGACTTATCAAATTACCAATGCTATGTTTTAATTCCAGACAGATAACATTTCAGGTAATGATCCAAACTACAAACAATAATTAAGTGAGCAACTTTTAAAATCTGTTTAAGCTCTACACAAGTTGTTTCAGTGGACACACAGAGAAAGGCTTATAGGGAACCAATTAGGTAGCAGTATACTTGGTAAAAGTATATAATTTTCTGAATAAAACAGTATAACTCATTTGCAACAGTTAAAAGTTCCTAAAAAAAAAAAAAAAAAAGCTTAGCGAAAGCTCTCAACTAGTTTTAGAGTTTCACTAACTTCAACCAACTGGAAGGTTTGAAATCAAGAGATTTGCTTGTAAGTCCACTGTCAATAAATACAGCATGCACTGAAGACCACCGCCTCTTCTTCTGCTTAAGAAAAATCACAAAATAATGCTAGCAAGGAAGATAAAGACTTTATTCAATTAAACCTAGTCAGTTCTCAATTGACTTCAGAGGAGTCTGTTGTAAATCTAAAGTTCAATACACAAGTGTATGCTAATAACATCTTCCCATCTTACCCATCAATTGATTTTACTGGGATTAAGCACATCAGTTGCACACTACTCTAGGATGGCTGTGTATGGAATCAAAGACCTCTCTCCCACCACATTTTCTTTCCAGCAGAAACATAGCTAATGAGATCTGTTTAAACCTTCATGACCATTGATATTCATCCGTCTCTTTGAAACTTTCCAGCCATAGCAGAAGAGACTTCTCTGCTTTGTGCTCTTCCCAAAGGACATTTGCCATCAGGACAGTGGCTGCAGCACCTCCACCATGCAGTCAGGGGAGGAAGAAAGGAGGCCATTCAGCAGTTCCTCCTCCTGGTTATATCTGAGCACTCCCAAAGACACACCAGAGCTGTACTGTACACAAGATTTTATCTACAACAGCTAGGTTGCCTTTATGGGGATAGGAGATAATGGGCTGACCATTCAGAGGGCAATGCCAGAGATAAAGATCACACAATAAATTTGTGCTAGCTGCCAACACTGAGGCTGGGCAAGTAAGGAAAGTGAAAATAAAATCTAAATAGAAAGATAGGGAATGTCCAACTAACCTGAAAGTTCCCTTGGGTTGTCTCTGTATTGTAGCACAGGAAATAAGGTCAGGGTTGGGACTAGTGATTTCCCATTTGCTTTCAAAGCTTCAAGAATATGGCAAGAATTCTGATGCTCAAAATACCAAAAAAGAAAGAAGTAACAGGAGCACTAGAGGAAACAGGTAAAGAGACTAAAAGCGTTGTCCCTCCCCACCCCCCCCACCCCCCCTTTTTTAATCTGTTAATAAATGTATTTTCTTCTCTTCAGTTTAGGTATTCCTACCCCTTTGCTTCTGTTATTGTCTAAAAATTTGTCCAGTTGGTGCCTGATTAACTAACTGCCACACTGCCTTATATTAAGATTCTGCCATTTCTCTGAAGAGATGTTTCCTTGTTCCTATCTTTTCAATTCATCCACTCACATTTCTGAGTTGGTCTTGTACAGTTACTTTATGCAGACCTTCCTCTTCCTGTCCAAACTAGTCTCTCCCTTGCTTTGAGATCCCACAGAGATCTGGATGTCAGTTCAGGGCAAGCTTGGCAAATCCTCATTAAGAAAGGTTTGATACTATCCCTTGCTTTATAGCAACAAATTGCAGAAAATCTCACTATGGGCTACGTAATGCAGATCCTATTTTCAGTGTTCTTAATCTTCACATCTGAGCAACATCTGATTGAACCTAGGAACTACTTGGAAGGTTTAGCTGCCTCTAGACCTTCAGCAGTACAGATAAAATACACAGATGAAGGCTGCCATCAGCTGCATTTTATTTACTGTAGCAGAATGTCTGTTCACCTTGAAAAAGTCCATTGTGCTTCACTACAACCACCCAGAAGACAGACATCCTATAGCCAAGCTTTCTAGTGCCTGCGCTCCTCTATCACATCTGCTGCTTACATTCTAGATTCATCTCCAACTTCTACGTTCTCATTCTCTGTTAGCTCCATCCTTCACTCAACTTACAACTGCTCAAAATTGTGTTTTCTCTGTGCTGTCCCTGTACTTGGGCTGAGGTAGTTACAGAGCTACCTGACAACTGTCCTTCCTATTCCTTTCTGCAGCACAAGCTCACAGACAGGCCACCTGCACCATGCAACTGCTGGCAGTCATCAATAGTATTTTGCTTCCTCACAATCCTTTTTATATGGCGTGTGCTCTTACTCCGTGTTTATAAGGCACATGGCAGAAAGTAGGGACAACCTTCAAGCGTGGACCTCAGGCACTCTAGTAGAATATTTCTCTAAAGAAACTACAGCATCCTCATTTGTACAATAACAACATTCTGGCATTTTTTCAGCTTCACGGAGAACTAAGAACTAAAGCAGTCCAGGCTCCACCTCTGGCTCTGGCACAGCTCTCAGGTCTCAGAAAGCATTGCCACCTTTATGATGGACACCACATGTTTGATGAGGCTTCTGCCCTTCTCTTCTCTCCAAGTCCCAACGCTCTGCTCACTCACAGCTGCCGAGGACCAGGTGCAGACAGGCCACAGTGCCATGGCCAGCACAGCGCAGCAGCAGCCAAGCAGCCGAGTGCAGGACCTGACACCGTACCACTGACAGCAGCTCTGTGCAGGACAGCTTGCTCTCCACCACTGCAGTTTTCCTCCTGTGTGATTCACAGCTTGCCCACAGCTGCAAAGTACATTAGTGGGAGCGATCCAGATGAAGATCTTCACTTTGTTTTTTTTTTGACACTAGAGTTTCCAGTCAAGTTTATTTAAGGTAATGATGCAGCCACTGATGAGGGCAACTTCCCAGCCGACTGCCATGTCAGTGCTATACATGCATCATACAGTCTTAGCACCCACAGTCAGTACGCTAGAAAAAATTATTCAAATTTCTGATGCATTCCAGCACACCCAGCATGTACCAGCTCACGTGCTAACACACAAAACCCCCAGCGGGGAAGTTCACACTGGCTTTGCCGTTCACTTCTCCAGTATCCCTCAAAGAGCTGGTGTGGCCTGGCTCACAGCTGTAGTTCAAGTGGGACTTGGTTTCTGATGCTCATCATCCTCTCGTCCACACCTGGAGGCAGACCAGAAAAGCCTGCCTCTGCCTATACAGAGATGTTCAGCTTGCTCCAGAGCAGATCTCAGATGTAAACCAACACAGTGCAAATGGTTCAGGGGGACCTGGATCCCTGCATGGAAGCAGGACCATGCCTAAACACATTTACCCCTTTCTTTTTTTTTTTGAGAATCCCCTGCCTAATGTTACAGCTTAGAGAGCCATTTCACTGGTAGCCCAACAGGCACAACTCAGTCCAAGACTTGACTACAGCTTGAACTTTTTAACTCAGACTCATTTCTATATGAAACTAGATTTCTTTTTTGAGGTTGAGAGCAGTGCAAATATCACTAAGCCCATACTGTGACCAGATACTCAGTAGCTCTTGTAAAAGGACAGCTGTAGCTATAATATATATGGCTTTTTGTAACACTGATTCTCCAATTCAAGCAAATTTACTTAGTACTTCTTGTGCTATTGCACTCCTCAGAATTAAACTGACATCAGCCTAAAATGTTCCGTTCTACTAGAATATTTTCAGTGAACCACATTCAGCTCCAATGTACAACACCAGGATGCATGTTGCGCCTATTCACACAGGATTCACCCTCCCCATCTTCCAGCTTACTGCACTTGCACTTTGCAAAGTCCATACAACATCTCCTGTGTTCACCCCCACCGTGCAGTGTTCCCACCCCTGCTAAGTGTTTCCAGCAGCACGCCCATCTAACTCGAATTACCCAAGTGTTTGCTTTTCATATGTTCATCTATTTTTCTACATCTTAAGATATGAAAATGGGGTGCTTAAAAGTTCTTAAATATAAACTCCCATGTTATTACAGGACATTCTCCACTGCAAGCAACCTGCAGCTTTCCCAAGAGAGGTGATTACTTCACCTCACATGGTATGCTTAAGGCTGGAGTAGACTTTTATATCTTTGTCTTCTGTTTCAAAACCAGGAAGGTAGAAAACACCCCTCAAAAAGCAAGGTTCAAAATAAAAGCAAAGAGGGATCTATGCACGGCAGTGAACTATTTTTGGAGACAAGATTCTGCTTATCATATGGCAAATCACTATGAACTTCTGCTATGTAGCATGAGCAGGAAAACAATGACTGGAATTCAGCTGAAATCATGGCAGAGATGAAATATTCTAGAGCACAGGGCTTTCTGCTTATTTTCCCCAAAAGAGAACAATTTTTTTTGTGACCACTATTATACTATGACCAGGTCTGACAGACTTCAAAACCAGGCTGAGGAGGAAGCTATGCTCTCAGAAGATATCCCAAGGCAGCATCATACATAGTGTAAGTCCCTTGTGCCAGCACAGAGGTTCCTCTCCTGCAAACAAGGCACCCAAATCTTGCAGCAGCTCTCAGCTTCCAAGTCAGCGTTTCTGCACAACTCCCAGCAGTTACTACTCCTACATGCCCGAAAGAATTTCGGCAGCGAAAAAATGAATGCAAAACTGCAGTCAGGGTTTCAACACATTTCTCACATTCTCACAGAGAATGGTGCTGAAGACCCATGCTGATGAGGTGGGCTCCAGGAGGGGAGAACACCTGCTCAGACCTCATCTCTGCCCTCAGCCTGTGCTCAGGGAAGAGGAGAGGTTTGTGCTTCTTGGTCACTCTCATTAAAAGTAGCTGGTTTTGCTCCACAGCCATTGAGTACATTCCTCAGATTCTTTCCCTTTATGCTTTGTAGGTCAGGGTTAGAAGTCACTGCTGAAAGCACAGGAAGTTGAAAATCACTTTTTCAGCCTTCTGTCACCTGGGGGTACTTCTGCGATAAACAGAAGGCTTAAGGAATGGAGCACCTTTTACAGCCCCTACCACAAACAACATACCAAACCTTGAATTCCTCCCCTTCCTATGTCCTCAGCTGGCAAAGAGGAGTCTGTGAAAATCCATGCACATTTGCAGGAACACTGTGCCCCTACTAACAAGTATCCCACTGAACAAGGCAGGGAGGGCCTCCAGCTCCACCACACTTCTCCAGCTCTCCAGGAGAGAAGATGGGTGCTGAGGACTGATGGAGGTACATCACCAGCCCCTCCATGCAGGGATCTCAGGAGGTGACGAGACTGACAACCTAACTGTTGGGCCCTGTATGGAGCAAGGCCGCACTCCTCACAGTTGCTGGGGTGCAAAGTGCCCCCCAAGCCCACCACAAGCACACCTCAAACACAGTGTGCCACGTCGCGCCACTGAAATTAAGCCAGCCTTCTCCATTGACCTCAAGGGGAGAAGGATTGAGAAACATGTTTTCAGTCATCACCTTGAGACTTAGAGGTGCATTAATTAAGGCTTACAGGGGAATTTAAAAGTGAAGTATTAAAATGCAGCTAGGGCAGCCAGGATACAACACTGACTGTGTGAAAACCCAGATTAAGGTATTTCACAGTACTTGTGACCCCCACAAAAGTTAAAATATTCACACTATATTAAATATCTAGTATCTTACCATACCCTAACACAAGCTAAAGCATCCACCAACAAACTCTGGAAGAGAAGTCACAACTCTTCATGCCAGGGAAGAGGGCCCAGGGACTAGGACCGAGCCCCACGAGAGACAGCGTGGGATCAAGGCAGGAGGCTGGGTTCTTCCTGTCTCGAGGCAGACACCATCCTCCCAGAGCTTTCCAGAGCTAAAGAAGCTATTTCACTTTATGGTCTGCAACATATATTTTTTTCCTCTATTTTTGCTTCCAACTGCATATTTTTATAGGACTCCTGCCCTTACCTATTTCAATACTGGCTTTAATTATTCCAGTGAATACTTGCTTCTGATTTTCCTGTAACTACTTAGAGGAAGTGAGCCTAAAAAGGAAAAATCGAGAAAAACTAGGTTTTGCATTCATTTAAAGGTATTCTGTTCAAAATTAGAGAAAAATGTTTGAGGTTTTATTCAAAACAAGTTTTTAGCAAGAAAGTTACAAGAAATTATGAGAGGACTGCTAAAGGTCAGCATGTTATAACCAAATTCCTGCCTGTTAAATTACTGGTATATTATGCTTCCAAGAAAATCTGTGTTTAACATCTGTTTTCTTTACGAGAGATCATTAGTAACAGACAGGCCGAGTCATATCCTCATTCTGCACTTACCTCAGGTTTTGAAAGGACAAACCTGTCCCTCCCTAGATGCAGGACTAGATTCAGACCTGGCCTCATTGGACTTGTGCACTACTGTGATGTTTTCAAGTTGCTTTGGATTCAGACATTACCCAAAAATGAGTATTAATGAGGAAAACAGGAAGGTGAGCTGGAGACGAGCTGGCTCTGCTTCTCATCATTTTGCACTCACTGCTGTTCAAGCTATTTTTTTTTATCAAGTCAGAGCAGATTTCTCTTTATGACATAGCTGGCAAAAAACTTCCTGAAAAAAAATTGGTGGCTGGTAGTCAAATTAGGAATCAGTATGGATCACAACATCCTGCTACTTCTGAAGAGGTTGGCACTGTAAAAAAATAAAGAAAAATAAAACATGCACATAGCAGAAAGCTCTGCAACTGAAGTTATGGAAAGCAACTGTTGTTTTAGCACATGCTAGGAAGCAAGTGTTTTCCAACACCATTTGTTGTTGAGAGGTCAACACATGAAATATGGAGACATCTGGATATTTCAAGGTCAGCATGTGGTTGTGGATATGAGCTCTGCGGAATGGCGGGCCTCTCTGGACATGACCTGAAAGAACCAGACAAGCACTGCATCCTTCCCCCACCACTCCAGACATCCCTACCTCTCTCCCTCTTCCACCCCCAGGTCCCTCTTCCTAACCCCAGCACAAGTGTGAGGCAAAGGAAAAAAAAAGTATGCCTCTAGCTGTGGTGAAGGTTTCAAGAC
The DNA here is from genome assembly GCF_964034855.1 of Anser brachyrhynchus. NCBI lineage: Eukaryota > Metazoa > Chordata > Aves > Anseriformes > Anatidae > Anser > Anser brachyrhynchus. The sequence continues at coordinate 16,568,222 of NC_137701.1, forward strand.
TATTCAGCCTTCACCAAGGTTATAATTGCCCAAATATTTGATGCTACAATTGGAGATAAATGTTTTCGCAAGCAGGGTTTATAGATAAACATGAGCATTATGAGTGTGCCTGTAGCAAAGAAGTGCTTAGAAACACAGTGCCTTTGGCTTTCTGTACCTTCAGGTGCTTTGCCATCTCAGACCCAAGTATGGAGCACCCATTGTAAGAGCCTGGCTAGAGGACTGCAGGGACATGGGCTCAAATACTTTCCCTATCTGATTTTAAAGATTCTGGGGTGAAGTTACGCAATGCAGAAGAAGAAAAAAAAGCAACAGGAAATCCAAACAGATTTTCATGACCATCCGAAGTGTAATAGTGATGTTTTAAAGGATTCTTAAAGTATCACATTGCTCATTTCACTTACTCTTTCCACATGATGAACATTGTGGATTGCTAGAATGCAGACACTTGAAGTGAAATGTAAACCTAGGGTCAGTTCAGGATCTTTTTATATTTTGTTGTTGTTTTTTGTTTTTTTTTTTTCTTTGCTTTTGAATTATTTGCAACCTTGAAAAAATGTTACTTCCATACCTCAGTTTACCCACATGTGGGATATTTACTTCCCAAACTGCTCATAAAGTTTAAATCCAGTAATGTTTTCTGTAACAAGTATCAAGCTCTGCAGATGAATATTAACATTTTCAACCCACATCACCAATTCTGCAGTGTTTTAAGAAAATAAATGGCAAGAACTGAAGTAGCATAGAACAGACTGGGAACAGGTGAACTGTAGAAGTGGTAGGGCTTCATTTGACAGAAGAGGAAAAGAATACCAAGCAGAATTTGGAAAAAGCAGGCAGAAGGAGGGAAGAATAAAGATTGATGAAATGGTGCTTTGGAACCTAGTGAAATAAAATGTCACACAACCACCCATGCCCACCAGGATGGGGCTTAGTTTATTTTTAAGTGACAGGAATCATGCAAAATTAGAGCAGAGACTGCAAACAGCAACAGCTGCCCTACTTCTTTAAAAAGCAGTTGCTGAATTAGGAGATTGTTCTACCAAAGCTGAGCATGGCTTCCACGCTACACAAACATTAACTGGATGTAAAGCAGCCTTCCTGAAGGCCAAAAACTTCCTCTTAAATTTGCATTGTTTTGTATGATACTTCACTTTGTTTCTCCCTACAGTGGAAAAGACTTAAACCACCCTGCTCCTAAATGCTAACATTTTCCTTAATCTAAATGCAAAAAAGTCACTTTTCGGGCAAAAAGACATTTAAAGCCTTGTAAGTCACATTTCATTTGTAAGTGCTGTTGTGGCTTCCCTTCTATATAATGCTTTGTGGTTTTTTTTGTTTGTTTGGTTTTTTGTTAGAGACTATGTAGTTGTTTGCAGTAAATTTTCTCATCCAACAGAACAAAGATAAACTGAAGACTTTAGTTTTGACTTTAAAAGGTGTGGGCAAACCAGTGGCACAAGACAGTGCACAAATAAGGACTTCCAGGAGCAGACAGGGGCCACCACACCTGACATCAGCTGGAAGGTCCCTTGTTCAAACCCTGGGTCAGCAACAATGGGGAGCTATTGCCATTCACTGACTTTAGCTCCTTCCAAAAGAGTACTGATATTTTAGGCAGATACCTAACAGTCAGACATTTGCAGCATCAACAGAAAAAGCAAAGCTTTGATGGGAAGAAAGCTTGAACTATCCTTAGGTCCTTTTGATGGAGAGCTGAAGCAGATTTGGGAGGCGGGATACAGAAGCACTGCTAGACCAACAATTTGAAGAAAGCTAGTGTAATGCCACCCAAAGGGCCTAACTTTTCACATTAGGGTAGAGGAGTTAAAATTCGTGATCTTTGAAGAGAAATCCATCTGGAGACTTGTTATTTTCTCACAGATGAGGCAATTATAAGGAATAGCCCTTTCCTTTATCCCTCAAGGAAGTTCCTAGCTTAGTTAGCAACATGAGTTATTTCTATGGCAACAGACAGATATAAACACAGGATTATAACGTTCAACAAAGGATCAAGAAGAGGAAGAAATAGGAGTTGAAGAGAAATACCTGGAAGAGCTACAAGAGCTGCAGAAGTCACTAATTCCTTAAAATACATTTCTTCCTCCCAACAGGACTCCTTACCAAAAAGGTGCAATGCTCACAGACTTTGAACTAAATAGGAAAAAGCCAGATGACTGTACATTATTTTTGTTGAAGGCATAACAGTAATTGGAGTAGCTGGCACCACTGACACACAGGACGGGGTATGTCGGGGTGCTGTGCTGGGGTCCCTCAGACATCGCTGTCACAGCTGCAGCCAGGCCACCTCAGCAGAGCTCGCGCTAGAAAGCAGGTACCTTTAGTCTGCAAGTATTGCTATAGAGGCAGGATGTCCAGCACATATGTACGAGTAAACTCAAACACCTACACGTGCTTACATACCCTAAATAGAGCCGAGCAGGTAATTACAGCATTGTCAAACCAAGACTGACCTTGGAGGGAAAGCACAGGTGACACCTTTTAAAGTCTCTCCCTGTTCCCTTTCACTTCTGAAGCCATGTGCACTGCTCCCGGATGCAATCAAGCCCTACCAGCAGAACAGCAACAAACCTTTGCTGCACATCCCAGTGCAAATAGCTGCATGGAGCACAGGGCACTGAACCCAGCCCCCTCCAGCTTTTCCCTTTCATTTTCTCCAACAGGATAAGCCAGCCCTCTTGGCCTGGGGAGCCCTGGGTGCACCCCAGGGGAAGCACACCACAGGCCAGTTCAGCAGAGCTGGGTGTCCCGTACCAGCAGAGTACCTGTGCACCAACCCCACAGGGCCAGTGCTTGATTGCTGCTCCAGAAAATTCATTTTGAGCTGGTTTGGGTGTGCCTGCGTGAGCTGCAGTTACTCCTCTGGATTGCCCTAGAGCAGCCACTTCCCAGGAACATCTGTCTTGTGGGATCCTAGCCAGAGGAAGAAATTTCTTTAATTTTTTTTTTTGGTTAATCACCACCCTCATTTACACCAGACACATGCTGCCACATGAGGCTGGGAAAGAGAGGGAAAGCCCAGACTGCACAGAGACTGGCAGCGGGTCTGAGACATGGCCCCACCAGCCAAAGGAGCCAAGCAGAGGCAGGTGCGTGGGAAGCTCACAGTAAGACAGGCCAGGCCACAAAGGGATCTTCATGCTCCCACAGCTGATCCAGGGCACACAGAGATGGGTCTGGCACAAGTCAGGATCACTTGTCCTGGGCCATATGTCCATCAAAGAGCAAAGTAAGCACATCTGTGGCTGGGCACGGCCCACTGGACAGCCTGTCAGGAAGCAGTGAAATAATAGGGGTAATACTGCCTAGCATTAGATGTGAAAGGAAAGACCATTACGCATCTTTTGAAGCTTAAAAGTAACTATTTTCTCCCAAAGTAGGGAATGATTGAAGGGAGCATGTAGTGCTTCAGACAAACTTAATGCAGGAAGTTCTCTGCATTCTTCAGCTTCTTGCCAAGAGATGCTGTGCACTGTCAATCACTGGTACAATCCCAGGCCCTGCAGCACCCTTTAGCTTTTAAAGTCCCAGTGAAAGGTCTGGTTTTGCTATCCATGCCTTTGGAATTCAGGTGCAAAAGCCCTGCACAATCTCAACCATGAATCACTGGTGTGCTGGCGGGGAGGAAGGTGGGTGACAGTAAATAGAGCCAGACAGAGTAGACTGACATAGCCCAGAGTCCTTGCAAAGTCAGCAGTGACAATCTCCTGCATGCCTGAGGTACTCTCATCACTGGTAGGATTTAATCTAATGCTTTCCACATAAATAATTCACACAGGGACTGATTTACTGTACAGCTGTCAATGAACCTACAACAGTACTCACATGCTTCTCATACTAAAACAGCTCCATTTGCCAGTAAGGAAGGACGCAAGAAAGGATGACTGTTTTCCAGCCCTCTCCCCAAGAAGTGGAAGCTGTCATAATATTTAACCTTTCCTCTACTCTTCCACCAGCAGGCACCTGCCCCACCCCACCGTTTGTTCCCACACCCCAGATAGGAGAGCAGATAAGGAGTCCCCGGCTTGCTGCTTCCTGACCATGAGTCACAGCTCTGAGTCAGCCTTTGTGTTTTAGGGAACCTGGAAGGCTTTGAAACACGCTGTTGATTTTGGCAAAGCTGTCTCTTTTTGCTTCGAGGGTAAAACAATCTACACGCTTCATTCTCATTCTGAAAATAGCCTCTGAGGTGAAAACAGTGGGGGAATGACCAAAGACCTGCCTGTAGTGGACTCCCTGCATAGCAGAAGCAGAACCTCTCCATCCTGGAGAGGAGCAACTCCAGCTGCACTGAAGTGACTGATCCACCAAACACCCACTTACATACCCAGGACTTCAGCAGGATGCATTTGCAGCTCCTGAGTGTCTATTTTATGCACAGGAGATACCATTGTGTATGACTTCAGATACAACCACCTCTAGAGCAACTTTTCATCTTTCCAGTGATGACCAAGAAGGGTGTCACCATCCCCTGGGTCACCACCTGTTTCCCACATCCAGATGGCAACCGACATTAAGTAGCGCCAATTCCAGTCCCAACATCAGCAAGCCAGCCTCCTCTTTTCTCGCCAGTGCATTCATCCCAGCAAATCAAGGAGTTGGTCACATCTCAGTTGAGACAAGCTGGTAACAAGGAAAATGGGCAAATCTACCTCTCAAGAACCCATGTGCACCTTTGCCTGGTCCTCTTCTGTCTCCACAGATCAGCACTTTGTATTTATACAGAAAAATCCTTCATTCTTGGCAGAGCAAAGCACCCATATTTTTATTAACATGTTTAAACATTACATCAGCTGCTCGTTTCAAACATTCATCTGCATCATCCACTTCAGTGCCTAGTTCTGTATCTGTTTTACAAAACCTTTAATTAAATGAATTATGCTTTAATATATATATTTTAATTTCCTTTTGCAATCATTTCAGACATCTTTTGATCTCTTGCTGCAATTTCAAACTATACTCCTTCCCTTCATGTCTGTTTGGATAAACACCTTTGCTTGGGCCAGATTCATTAGCATTTTAATTGTTTTCTCACTCCAGGACTTTTCTGAAATCCCTGCTTCCCACTGTATGGCAAATTAGGTTCTTTCTCCTAGATTAAGTCCTAAATTCACTAAAATGTCTTAAAGCGTAAGTATGACAGCATAAAGAAAACAAAAAGTTATCTGTAAAAAGTACAATTAGTTGCTACACTTCCTTTTAGAGGGTAACTATTGTTAAAGAAATTATATCAAGGAAATTGGTTTTAATATTCTTTAATAGGGATTTTACATGATAAAGCAAAGAAACCTGAAACATGCCAAAGCACAAAGAATAATTAAAATAGCAATTGTAACAGTATTTTTAACATTTCCTTGAATTAGTGTCTAGAAAGGGAAAACCTAATGTGAAAACTTAGATTTTTAACCTTGTCACAACATGTTGACTTTGGAAAATAGCTTCAGCACTTTTCTCCCTACGTCTGTCAAATAGTTTACTTAAAAATAAGTTATCAAAAAACATGACATTGCAAAAGCAAAATTTTTCACTTTTTACAACATCACTTCTAAATGCTTTTATTTTTAATTTTGACTGCACCCTTTAAAGTCAAAGTGAAACGTTTCAGCTAACCAGAGATGTCCTTTCTCCAAGTCTGGTCAGTCAATCTAATTTAAAAAACCCTTTTGCTCAGCTCTGCCCACAAATTCCAATTTGCCACGCATCAGATGGTAAAAATTTGCATTCATATTCTATGATTCTATGATTCTTAGCCTGCTGCAGTTGTAGAAAAGTTAGCTTCCCTTTTTTCATTGATCTGTGGCTGTGATTCAATGAGAGCGTGCACATAATCAGCTATTTGGGTCAACTATCAAGTGACTGTTAGTCTGATCCCTTCCTTGTATCATTACATACGTAGCACCATCAGTAATCTGTACTGCAGGAAAGAAATCCACTAACACTAATGCTGATCCTGAAAATGTCACAAGCATCCTTAGCCTTAGTATAGTCGGCCTTATTTAAGAAGATGACATTCATAGCATATTCAAGGTAAAGCATGTGGGAACATTCAGAAAACGTTTGCAACATTTTAGGCTTTACTTTCATTAAAAAAAGGGCATGTTCCAACACAGAAAAGAGTGGGTGCTAACACTAGCTCTTCTATAAGAGTGGAGGCAAAGCCCTTAGTTTTTAGATCTGGTGAGATAAGGGAGGTCAGCTACAGGAGAGCTAGGGTTCAGACCTACTGGTGTCATGCTAAAACGCTTCCAATGCTTTGACTTCTTTGGATTTAATAGCAAAGAGAGACCATATTCTCATGGAGGGTAAAAACAGCAGCAGTTACACCTTTAGCTCATTGAAGTAGATCCATTGAACCACTTCACTGCTTTCATAGACAAATTCACTTCCATGCTAAGTGGCTATTTTAAATGAATTCACTTCTACAAAGGAAGACAGACCACTTACATTAGGATTTATCAAAATTAACTTTTGTTTGGGATTACTTAAGCAGCATTAAAACACGTGCATTGTACAATTGGTTTTCCCAGGCAGATCACCTTTTTGCTTGCTTCTTATCTAGGAGTACAATTTCCCTCACATGAAGCTCTCCCACATGTTCAAAATGCACCTGCTTTCCTTTCTGACAGTATTGTGGGAGCAAAGTGAGTGTTGCACCATCATTGTATCCTCTAACACTAGCAGGTATCTTAGGCTGATCTAGCCGAACCCCTCAAGTACAAACAGGACAGGATCTGCTGTCACAGGTCTGAGGCTGCAATCACTCCCCAAAAATGACTGCAAGCAGCAATCTTGTTCTGCAGTCCCTTCACGCTATAGGTGTCTAAAAAACTTCAAGTAATTCCCCACATCAAATAGACACAGGGTGGCAAACAGGGTGTAAGACAGTCCCTTGGAGACTCTCACAGCCATTTGGGTACAGCATCCTTTTAGAAAGGGACATCCCCAAATCAAAGTCCATAGCCAGGTTCCAGAGGAAAAAGCTTTCTTTCAGCAACTTACAGTGAACTGAAACTTAAAGGAACACTTAACTGTTAGACATCTTACTCTGAGTTGTATGTTAGACTCACTACAGTGAATACTCTGAAAATTATATGTGACCTGATTTAACATTTTCAGTACAACTTCTGAAGACGAAGTCAAAACGGGTTTCTACTAAGGAGCCATCAATTAGGCCTTCTTTAAGCCAGGTAATATTACAATTCCGCCACTTCCTAGCAATAATTTCTTTGTATGTGTCTGGGAAATACTCCCATTGGAAACAGAAGAGACTGAAGGATGAGAGCGAAGGAGGGCAATACCATATCTTCACTGGAATCCACCATGTCTGCCAGCAGGAGGCATGACATTTACAGCTTGATCGAGGAAAACGGAATATGGAAACCACGTACACTCTGTGTACAAACAAACTGCTGATTTGTTCAGATGCTGTTGGTAGATTGGCATAGGATCAAGAGTGATCAGAAGAAGTGTAACATTAGAATCATAGAAAGGTTTGGGTTAGAAGAGACCTTAAAGATTATCTAGTTCCAAACTCCCTGCCATGGGTAGGGACATCTCCCACCAGACCAGGTTGCTCAGAGCCCCATCCAGCCTGGCCTTGAACACTTCCATTGCTTCCCACAACCAACAAGCTCTTTCCAGTTTGGCCTGCTGCATCCAACCCAGCTTTCTTAATGCTCTACACAAGTTGCAAAAGTCTGCCCAAGGTCCTGTATATCTGATTTCACACAGGCACCTGTAAATGTAGGGCAGTGATATCAGATATCTGTCCTACTTTAGTAGTTCCACCTAACTCCAAAAGGCTTATTTGGAACATAACTTTTCATTATACGAACAGGACAAAAACAAACTCAGCAGGATGCTGGCACTTGTATTTACAAAAATAACCCACCAGGAACTCATATGCTATCCAACACTATCATCTTATAAATCACAATTTAATATGAAAACAATGACATGCTGTTAAACTAATTGGTCTGTTAAACCCTAACAATGATGGTTCTAATGCTAGTTTCATACAAGGAATGGGGAAAAAGGTGGACAAAGTGAAAGAATACTCAAGAGCAGGGAAAAGAGCCAGAAAAAAATACAGTGGATGGGAAACATGCCAAAAACAGAGGCTGTCCCAAAAGTGAATTTCCCTAATGACAATAAATGCAAAGATGAAGTAGTAAGCAACACGAACAGCAGTCAGCATGAGTCTCCTCATGGGTTTGAGGTTCTCACCTCAGGCCAAGAAAAGATTTTGGTCTTAAGAGCCCCAGAAACATCTCAGTGGCAATAGACTACTGAGACCAAAGTTCCTACTGACTGCTTGCATTCAGCTACCATGCATACCCCCAAAATTGGAAGTCTTCTCAGAGTTAACCATGGTGGAACATACCTCATATGTTTACCGCTTAGTACTACACTTTTCTGTCAACATTTACCTAATGTAAAGTACTTAAACAGTGGTTGGAAAAGAAGAGAAGGGTTCACTACACAGTAGGCCAAGAAAGAAGCTGCTTCTGTAGGAGAGAGATGTTACCTTGTCCAGAAGATCTATGCCCCACCAGCCTGGTGTTTGGTATCCTTCAGCACAGAGAGATGACAAGCCACTGTTGGTAAAGGAGATGAAGATGCATTAAAACTGTCAGATATGTTTTTTCCCAGCTTTTTTCCCCACCTTTCCCTGCAGGAAGAAATACACGTGGTATACAAAATACCTTAGTTTACATTTTAGAACCCCAGAGTGGTTTTCTTCCAGACTCCGTCTAGCGTCATCTGAAGACAGTGTTTAAATCCACTCATATGCTTCAGAAATTTCACAGGATTGTCATGCTAACTAGGATGTCTTCATGGCTGCCAGAACATCTTGAGACTTACCCAGTACTAGTGAACGAAATTTAAAATCGATGCATACTACCAGTGTACTACTGAGCACCTACTTACATCTTTTGCACCTAGACATCAGAAATCTTCTTTTGTGACTAGTCCATAAGCAATGGTAATTCCACTCATGGTAAGAGTCATTAAAGCTATGGCAATTTTCAGCAAGGAAATCTGGCACAGATCCTTAATTTACTGTGGGAAGGTAGGTCCTAACAAAAACATACTTCTGTTGTAATACTTAAGTTTCATATCTTAAAAGAAAATTTGAGCAGAAACACCTACACCCATTCATTCATAACTTTCCCTTCATTATTTGTTGCATTCCATTGTTCACAAACAATAGAGACGTATACAAATAGGGTTTTATGCAAGCCCTTTGTGATAAAAATAACTACATTCACAATTCTCATTAAAGTACAGCAGTATTTTCATTCCTCCTTGCAAACCAACTTGCATGTATTTGAGCAAGCCCTGCTGCCCCTTTAAGCTTTCCTCCCTCAAAGCATTAACACACACAGAGATGAGAGCTGAAAGAATGAGCTTACTGTTTTGTATGCACATAGCAAAAATAAAAAAATAGGATGTTTGGTGTTGAGGCTGCATTGAATTGATCCAGGTGCCCCCTCCAACACTATTATAAATGACAAGAAGTACATATTATTGACCAGTGAACATAAAATAATAACATAATTAGCTTTCACTTAAACAATTATCTAGCTGTCATTTCTGATCAAAGTTCAGAAAGCAGCACAGACTCAGGAGGGTACAGGGTTGGAATTAGCAGGCAGTGCTCACTGCTGACACTGCATTAACCCTGTGTAGGCACATTTTCAGATACAGCAAGCAGTCAAATACAGCCCACAGCAGTACCCAGAGGAAGACTACACTTCTACATTCATTAACATTTGTGAAGTTACTCATTAAATCCAGGCCAAGTCTGTTGATGTGAAATGCGCCCAGTCTCATGGTTCAGCACAGATAATGCATCAGCTCCTGTTTACTGGGATCACAACACTGCACTTAAAGTCTGAGTTTTTTTAGAGGAAAAAAGCTCACTCCTTGCCTTGTCAACTCCAACTCTGCACTGGAGAAAGAGCCACCCACCACCCATCGTCCTCTGTTGCAAATACAGCACAATCTGGCACTGATACATGACTGACCATCTCCAGCAACAAGTACTGTAGTGAACAATTCACTTCCAACACTGATGAATGCTACGACTTCCTATCAATAATTTTGCTGGCATTTTTTATCATTATGTGGCAACCAGCTGTGGCTAATCTTTAAGTGTTTTCTGAAAACTACTCTGGTTTGGTGCATATGGAAGGGAAAACATCTCTAATGGATATAACCATATCAATGACATATCATTGAGAAAAATGTATCCAGTCTAGATATGACTAGACTGGCTTCATATTACCTATTTTCAACAGGGAACAGATTAAAGCTGCTCTGGGAAGAGAATTTCTTGGGGCTAACCCAAAAGAAACATGAAGAATATTCAAGTAAATGAAAGTCATCCTAGGCTATAGTATACCTTTTGTTTACTGGCATCATGTCCTCAGGCACTAGGAACCAACAGGTTAGACAAGAGGCTTTATGCATTAACCGCAGAAGGGAGGACAGGGAAGGGCCTTTGTGCCTCCCAGCCGAGCAAGAGCACTCAGCATATGGGAAATCCAGAGTCCAGGAACTTATTCCAGAATCAGAAAGTAGATCTTGTGTTACTGGGGAGAACAGACTGAGAGGAGGCACCTGAAAACCCATTCTCCTCTATGCACTCCCCTATGCACAGCCATCTGTCAGCCGGGGACACAGGCTCCAGAGTATGGTGCAGAGGCGGATTTAGTCCCACATCAACTAGGCCACTGGACCTCTGTTAAATCTTTTCATTTCTGGAAAGCAGCAACATAAAATACACCCTGCCCCCAGACCACAGATTTCCCATTTATGATCACTGATTTGGAGTAGTACACTAGCAGCAACTCCTTGGAAATTCAGATAATGAAATTATGATCATTCAGTTAGAGTTACTGAATTAGTTTCTCATTTCCCTCTTCTGTATTGCAGAGCATAGCTCCTCATTGTTTTAATTTAGAGGAGAGATTAATACCAACTGTGTTTAGCCTCTTATCTTTGCTCAACAAGAAATTATATAATGTTTCAGGAAATGAGTTGAAGTAAAATAACCACCTCTTTCACAGTTAAATGCTTAGGAAAGATTCTGCTTCATCCATTCTGGCATCTTATATCTACTCAGGACAAACAGCACAGGCAGCAAAGGTAAAAAGCTTCAGTTGTAATACCAGAGGACCAACCTAGGGTTAAAAGTTATTTTCATGCCTGGTCAGTTCCTACAGGTCTGTAAGGCTGCCAAGCCAAGTGTGACTTGTGATAGCAGCGACTTTTGTCCTGGTGCTAATCTACCAGCATCTCACTGCAGACTACCACGGATTCATATTTTAGGGGCAGAAGTATTCTTGCACAGGCACACCAAGTACAATATTAAGAAAACAAAGCATCTAAGAATAATGAGATTCATGACACAAATAGACCTGTACCACAGGGAAGATCCCTGGGTGTTTCAGGATGTATGACTAACTGGTAAGATACAAGAAACAGCAGCTATAGGGAGCACAATGCAAGCCCTGTGCACCATTGTTTTTGAAAGTAGTGTTTATCAGTTTTCCATGAATCACCAACTGTTCTTTAAATACCAGTGCCTGTATTCTTCAAGAGGCTATAAATAGACGCAGTTTATTTGGCTGTTCCGGTGAAAGCTGTGAAAAGGATGACATTTGTTCTTAATATATAGTAATGGTGAAAAGCTGTCACAGGATCAAAACACTTTTCTTTCTAGACATGAACGACAAGTACTTCTGTATGCTGTCACAAGCCCTTCTGATGGAAAAAGGACCTTATCAGCCTGTTTGGTACTAATTCCTCAAGTTGTTTTGACTAGACCTTTTTTCCTTCTGATGACTCCAACCTACAATACATCATGCTGGCTATATTGGTTTGCATTTTACAACACATTGTTTCCCAAGCTCCATAATACCACCAGGCCACTATTATTAGAAGTTTAAATTGGCACAAATCTATGTCAATTAACTGAGCTTTCTGCTGGTATTTCCCAACCATCAATTGTCTTGTACTTCAGGCTACACTCAGATGTAAGGTTATTTCTCCAAGGGAGGCAAGTGAGAGTTAAGCAACTTGTGCAGTATCACACAACAGCACCAAGCAAGGTTTCAATCATTTCCTACACCACTCTCTCACAGGGAGAAAGAGCATGAGCAGTTGAACTACTGAGCAACGTGAACATGCAGAGGAGCTGCTAGAGAGCAGACCATCTGGATCTCCAGGACCACTCACTTTCTTCCAAACTTCAAAGACAAAAAATTTAGATGAGCTTATCAAAAATTTCTTCTTCATAGAGTGGGATGAACTTAAAATCCACACAGCCTCATTGTATTCAAACTTATCCAAGAATGAACTTGGACTAACACATCTTTGTTACGTTACCATAAGGCAAAGCAAACATTTAAACAGGAAACAAATGAATCCTGTACACAACAGCACATTAAGGAACCTTTGTGTTTCAGACATGACTGAAGAAAAAATAAGAGCTTAAAAAATAGATGAGGTTACATCTCTAGTGTTATCTGAGGTCTACCAATTCACTTGTCCATTTTCTAAGCAGTATCAGGAAAAATTTGATGTGAAAAATATAATCTAGTCTTAACTTAAAGACAGGACAGTCAGGTTTGTTTGTTTGTTTGTTTGTTTGTTTTCACCTTACTTCTCACTTCATGAGCAGCTTACTATCTAGCTTTGCCAAGCTTCTAACTGTTATCTTCAGTCTTTCAACTTAGAGGGATTTGTACAAGCTCCTTGTGGTTTTGAGTCACAGATCCACACCCTTCGAGGTTTCACTTGAATTTCAGGTTTGCAGTAGCCAGCATTGCCATGTCTTTGGTATCCTTCCTAGAGAATAGTTTCCAAACAGTACATTTTGGCTTCTTTGAAGTGACCGTTAAAATGCTTCCCTACTCAACTTGGCATATCATAGAGCAAATCGATGATACCACTCCAATGCAATTGTTTGATTCAGGTTGGAGCTTCAAAAACCTGAAGAGTACTTTGAACAGTAAGATCACTGTATCAGACTGTCCTTAAAGTGCTGCACTAAGCATGCTTTGTAGGAGACAAGCACTGAAGTCTGTGTAGAAATTAATAAGAAATTACAAGAATACCATAATGACTTGTATGTGTTTTTCCAGCACAGATCAATACAGCTTCCAAGAAATCAATACTTTTGAAGAAAAAAGCAGGATACTCTGTGCAGAACTGAAAAAAGGCACATAGCTGTATAATACGCATACCTAAGAGACTCAAAGAAAAAAAAAAAAACCTTCAGAACAAATACTCATGCTTATTCTTGGAGGAGTTGCTTTATGGGACAAAATAGGTTCTTAAACATTTTAAAGTAAGGTCTAAGCCATTTTGGAGAGTGGTTGTATTGTAATAAGAACAGTAATTTGACAGTACAACTACTTTTCCTAGGCAACCTATGTTGATCAGACCTGGACTTCCCAAGCACAGACAGACCAAATCCCGACACTTGCAGGCTGATGCCATTGCTTTTCCAAGACATCAAGCACACAGATCTCTCCTTCCTGCTGTGGCTGTTGGAAAGTTGTTGGGGTTTCTGCGTTAGTCAGCACAAGTGGACCTTGTTATTCTCATTAATTGCACCAGCAGGGTATAGAATAAACAGCTGCTTCAGAGGGAAAAGGATAATATGAGAGCACACTGTAATGAATAAATTGTAATGAATAAAGTGGTGCTGTCCTAACCTGCTTGTGTTCCTGCTGTTATTTGTGAACAGAAGGAAGTAACAAAATAACAGCCTTAGTAAGCATACAGTCACTAAAACACTGTTGAGCTGTAGCATGTCCACAACACAAGGACTTAATTCATATGGTATGAATATTGAGCACAGGTTCCTGTCCCAGAACTTCAGTGGCAATGCAAAGTTTGGGGGATATTGCTCAACTACAGCCTTTTGGGGGGTGGGGGGGTTCACAAGCCCCAGAATGTGGGCACTGACCCTGTCCAGATAGCTACTTGTGTAGGGGTGTGCAGTCTCAGTCACCAAATAGAAATATCCAAACACAAACCCCAGCAGAAGGAGAACACCTTCTTTCAAATTTATTTTAAAGTGACCTGATTTATCAGGAATATATTTTTCCCAATTTAAAAAAGAGAATATTTAGTATCTGAAAACATGGCTGAAGTAGCTTACTTGCAGCTAAGAGTCAACTAGCAGATGCTATTATTAAGCCCCTTGTTGATAGAAGTAGGCTTAGGCAAATTATAATAGGAAATAAGCAAATTATAACACAATTTAGCTTTAGCTCTTCCAAAAATCACAGCATAGGCATGCACTAAAGTACTGTCTCCATATCCACAGAGAAAGTGGATCAGTTTAGAAAACAAAGCAGTAAAACTTGGTCCTGACAGGTATGTGTTGTCTGGGCTTGGAAAATTACATTTCTGGGCTCCATCTTTCCATTTTTTTAAGGTTGTTTTTCCTGCTAAGGTAAATGAGGGATTCTGCTTTTTGTACAGTGGCGATAAAAGCCCCGGAGGGAAACTTTCAAACAGGCCAGAAGGTTTTAGAAACACAACCTCATTACCTTCCAGTGAGAGTTGTACTCTTAGATGCATCCCCTAGATGCATACATAAATCTAGTGCAGAGTGGAAAAGTTTTCTAGATGGGGGGATGAGAGGAGGAACATACCTTGTCTCAGGATACTATGAGATACTCTTAAGGCTCTTCCTTTTCCCAATGAAAACCCTCTGGTCCCTTCCTCAGCAACCCCAAATCCCACACCAATCAGCAATTACATGGTTTGTACCAAGCTGAGGACACCAATGGACCACATATCACTATGGCCATAGGAGCCAGAAAGTATGGAAACAAAAGGCTGGAATAGAAGGGATGGATGAATTTAAGGCAGAGAGGAAGCGACTGGCCCCCGTGGGGAGGGACCCTCTGTGCTCTACCAAACATCCCCATGCTCTGCTTGTTGCTGGCTTTCTTCCTGCCACTGGCCACTGTGGCCGCGGGCTCTGCTGGGCACGTTCACCACTGCGCAGAGCTTGTGTGACCATTATAGCCCTCTGGGCTGCCTGGGGCGACGCATGGCATTTCCTGGACATAATGTCCTTTTGTGCATCTAAAATAAGCTGCGCGTTCTCTTTTTAACATATCCCTCTGTCACTGTGTTATTAAAATAACATCAATGTCTCTCCAGTCAGAGCACAGTCTATGGGCTGGCTGTTAAAATCTGCTGTCAATTACCAAGCAAAATGTGAATGAAATGAAGAACAAATTGTCTAACTTCATCAGCATTGTTTTTCTCTTCTTCCCCCAGATAATAATACCTTAAAATAGACTGCCTTATTAACCATAGACCAGAAGGTTAATAAGTACATCAACAAAACAAATGTACTAAATTAAAACAATGCATTAACATTCATTAGTATTTCTCTGTTGATTCCCAAACATGCTGCTATTGCTATTGTGTTATTATCAGGCAATAATTGTTATGTCAAAAGATAAGACCCATATGGTTCAACGAGTTCCTCCGGGAGTTTCTTCTGTGTGAAAGTCAATCAAAAATAAGATTCTGGAAGGAAAGGCATGGACACGGGAGAGCTGCTGTCAGAGTATGCAACCCATACAAGGGACCCAAGTGACTGTTAAAACAAAAGTTTAAGATTTAGGGGAAAATAGGGGAAGATTTGAAACCAGCTGGAAAATCAGCAGGTTTGTTCACAGAGCATAAAGCTCAAGTGCCACTCTTTGCCAGGCTGGATCCTGCTATCCTAGTGATAGAAAATACCCTCTGAATGCTTCCAGAAAATTCAAACTATATTTTACTCCCCATAATAATTAAGAATGCTGATCCAGGTGAGAGTTGAAACAGGCTGTTTTGGAGAACATTTGCCCTCTGAAATACCCACTATCCTTAGGCGAAGCCTGGATAAGCAGAAGATGGCTAATGTACCATGCTGTGTATCCTAGTTGAGCTTGCCTCCTATCAAACATTAAATCCATTGATACAGCTCAGGTCTTTGTGATAAACATTTAGTCGAAATGACTAAATGTTTAAACCAAAGCAAGTGCCCGTCACAGCCCTACAGCACTCAGCTTGGAGAAACGCACCCGCACAGCAGGTGTTTGCCTCCTGCTCTCTGTGCCCTCTCTTCCCCTCTCTTCCTCCACAACTGTGCCCCCTTGTTTTGCTGCTCCTGCCTCCCCTCACCCAAGGCCAGGTGCCAGAGCCTGGATCTGCCCCACAGCCTTGGCTGGCTCGCGCCTGTGGTGAGCTTAGACTGGTGTCCGTAGGGCTTGCCGGCCATACACATTCACCAAGACCATCACTGCAGGGTTTGGAAGCAATATTCGGATTACATCACTGCCTTTGTGTTTTTCCATACCCTTTGCAAGCTCTTTGTAATTTGCTATATGCTTTTTACTTCACCATTTTAATAGCACAGGCTGTTTTGACTGGCTCTATCTCGCTGTTCTATCTGGTGCTTTGTATTTACCAGGCGTGCTGGTTGTGAAAAGAGTTGCGTAAGCTGGTTTCTATGGCAGGTTTCTATTCACCATCTGCTTGACTGAAAAATATCTTTTTCAGTTAACACACTGGGTCTGGTGTTTGCATCTTTTGTTTCCTTCCAGATGCAATCTCACAAATGCAGGAGAGGCTGCGAGCCTCTGCGGGGGGAGGACGGGCCTTCTGAAACAGCCCTTTCACCCGTCTGAGAAGCGCAGTGTCCTCTCTTGACCACCACAGGAAACGTGACCTCCTGAAAAGCCCCTTTCCCTGCACCCAGCTACTTTCCATGGCGCTGCTTTATCACACAGAAGATAAAACTGCAAGCCCCTTTCTGTTTATACATCCATCCCAATTCTGGGCCGGTTTCCTAAGGAAGCGAGGGTCTGTGCTGGCTGTCAGCACATTCCCCTCCTTCCCCAGCCGCTGGTGATCCGCCGGCTGCCTTCAGTCCCGCTCAGAAGAGGGGGCAGAAGGTGAAGTTTCCTCACATCTTACAGGAACGCAGCTGGCCGTGCCGAGAGGACTATCCATGACCCCAGGGAGAGCTCGGCCTACGTGATGCCGGGGAGGCGGCTCAGGAGAGGGGTGCTCCGTGTGCGGAGGAAAGGCTCCCGTTCCCCACAGCCGTGTGGGGCAGGGGGAAGGCCAGACTGCACCGTGAGGGCCGAACAGCCAGATGAGCCGGCCTCAGCACAGCCCAGGCCCTGTGCTTCACCCCACAGTCACTGCTGTGCTGGCAGCCAGGCGAGGGTGGCCAGACAGGGCTGGGGCCGGGCTCGGCACAGTGGGTGCCTCACGGAGCAGAGCGAGGTAACGGGGCACAGGCAGTGCGAGTGGCATGCTGCCCCGGCCCCTCCGTGCCTGCAAAACAGGATGTGCCCCCACACACCACCTTTTCCTCCCATTCAGTGGAGGGAGGGCATGACCGTACAGCAGCCCTGCTGCTGGGCTGCCAGCACAGGCCCGGCTTGCTTTCGGAGGAAGCGAGTGTTCACCCGATGAAGGAGGCCCCGGGGCTGCCCAGGGTGGTGGGCAAGGTGCTGCTGAGGGCCCACGCTGTGCCCACGTGGCAGAGCTCGGGCACCCCGTGGCATCAGCAGAATGGAGCAGTGGCTCCTGAGCACTGGCCTTTGTAGCTCACTCTCAAAACCATGCAAGGACCATTTGGACCGAAACCTGTTTTGCTCTCGTGTGCAGTTCACTCAACCACGGCTCATGGCTGTCTCACTTCGCCTGAGAGAAATAGGATATATGCTTCAAGAGCAGCAGAGACACATGGCTGGGCCTTGCAATAACTTAATGCACAACAGTCTACCAGCAGAGTGGAGGCACAAGTATGGGTCTTCTCAGACCCTGCATGTTTCTGACTAAGGCAAAGGATCAGCTGCAAGAGGCATGTTTCCCTTGGACAGACCCGGGGGACCTCTCAGCACGCTGAGCAGAGACAGCCCAGGCAACCTGGCAGGATGTGGCTCTCCTCTAGCCTTGTCCTCAAATGCCCTGTTTGTCCTTTTCTTTCTTTTTCTCTTATTCTCATTTTCCTCCTTTCCTTTCCTTCTTGTTTCTTTTTCTTTTTGTTTCTTTTTCTTTTTGTTCTTTTTCCTTTTTTTTCTTTTTCTCATTCCTTTTCTTTTTGTTTTCTTTTTTCCTTTTCCTTTTTGATTTTTCTTTTCCTTGTCCTTTTCCCATTTCCTCTTCATTTTTCTTTTTTCCTCTCCTCTCCTTTTATTTATAAGCAATAAGAAATTACGTTTTTTAAGGAGTCATACCATCAAGGTAATGTCTACTCTCAGGGTGGATACTTCTAAAACAGAGAAAGCAAGCACCTCCTGCAGGGCAGCAAGCCATTTCCATGCACTGTTCTCCCCAGAGCATGAACTTTCACAAAGACAGCACAGTGGGCAGCGTGCTGAAGGCAAAACATGATGGATCAGGTAGCCTTACATCAGAGCAGCAGCCTCTGAACTAGCCCACTAGTGCTGGGCCATGAATCATCATGGGGTTTTACTGTATAACAAGGTGCACACCCTAAAAGATTTGGGCAATTTGCAGAACTGTTTTTACAATCTACAGTTTGAAAGAATTGAACTGGATGGTAATTGTATATTTTTTCCCCTAAATAGTGAAAGAAATATGGGGACAGGAGAAAAGCATACTTTTTTTTTTTTTTTAACAAGATATAGCCTCTTGTCTTGAGCAGCTGGAGAGAAGAAAAAAAAAATAAAAATAAAAACAGGATAAGCAAAACAAAATTTACTTTGAGGGTTATAGCTTGTTTACAAGGTTCGGCCAGAACACAAGGCATAGAGAAAGTATCTGGCCACATTCCCTTTGTGCACTTTAGCAGTCTGCAAATGTGATCTGAAAAGAAAATCATCAAACAGAATAACTTCCAGAAAGAAAGTTTTCGGCTGAAACCTCCTGACCACTCAGCAGCAGCACCCGGGATAAGTTTCCACAGAAACTTCCCCATGGCTGTTGTAAAGGCTTGTGACCCTTGCGCGGGAGCTGCAGCTGCCTCTGCGCAGGAACCAGACCTCCTCGCTGCCTGTGCGCAGCCAAGCCCCTCAGTATGTGCATCAGGAAACAGAAGGTCTTGAAGAACATTTTGAGTGGGAAAAAAAGAATGGTGCTGCAGTTAAGAAACTGAGCTAGGACTCAGAAACACCCATCTGCCTTGGAGGTGCATTGCCACAGCCTGGACAAGGCAAATGCTGCAAGCTGAGCCGGATGGGCTTGGCCAGCCACTTCATTTCCAGCCCTGCTTAGCACTAAGGAGCAGCGGAAGAGACAGAGTGCTGTATTCTGTATGAAGCGTTAAGAGGGAAATCTTGAGGACTAGGATTTTTTTAAAAGGCTGTTTCTTGTGCTCTTTTCTGTGTATTTATATGCAGTAGTTTATGAAAACAGATTTAGTCGCTTGAAAGCATCAAGGAGACTGAGAACTGCTTGTATGAATCATGGGGCCTGGCCAGAAATTACATTCAAAAAACCCTTACACCTTATTTAAAAAAAAAGACAAGAACTAACAGTGACAACAACAAGGAGAAAGGTATTATATCCCAGAGCTATTCTTTCTGCAGGAGTAGGGAGGTCAGGCCTGAAAACACAGTGAAGGGCAGCATCGGAATGACTGGCAGCTGCTCTGGTTGCAGTCACGCCACCAAAACAAGGAGTTTTTTATGTGTCCAGCTAGATACAGGATCTCCTACAGCATTTTTTCTACATCTTCTGTGAAAAGCTTTGAATGAAGTGGAATAACCCTAAGGGTTGTGCTACGGCAGGGGGAACACAACCTGGGGCACTGAGTGCTGGGTTAGGGCCATAGTGCCGGGACCAGGAGGCCTATGCAGGTGTTTGGATACAGCTGCTCTTCCCAAGGGGATCATACTGCCATATACGCCATTAGGGACTTCTGCCAGCCAGCAGAGCTTCCTCAAGGAGAGCTCATTCTGGCTGTGAACGGGATTATTCTCTTCCCACTGTCCCCTAATTACAGGCCACACATTAGGTCTCCTGTTCTGGAAGGAGGCGTAGTTCTTTACTGTTGGTTTCTGCTTTGTGAATTAGCTAGGTACTAATACCAGATTTCTTGTTATCCTGCAGGGAGACTCGCACCATAATAATGTTGAAGTTATTTATAGTGAGGTTTGCTCTGAGGTCCAGCTCAGGCTCTCTCTTTTTGTTTGTGGCTTCAGCTCCTTTTGCAAGGTCCAGCTTGCATTCAGCCCTGGGAGCTGAAAAGCACCCTGAAAGCAGGGAGTGTCTGAGTGTGATGTTCTAACAAGACTAAAGGGGACACTCATGAAAAGAAAAAAGAAATGACTATACAATGTTGTCTCTGTGAATGCAGAGAGTACAATAAAAAAAATAAAAAAAAAATCACCTCTTTCTGACAAAAACACTGGAATTAATCCTGGAAGCAGGTTCTTATAGAACTGTGGCAAAATCCCCCTGGACTTTTCCCATGCTAAGGTAAATGAGTTTAAGCAGGAGAAACAGGATATACAAGTGCATCTGTAAATTACTGACTTACAAGTTACAAGATATATTTTAGACTGAAAGAAGAGAGATCGAGCAATATTTGGCATTGAATTTAAAACAGATTTAAAATAAACTGGAGCAAATTTCTCAAGAGTTCAGCAAACCATTGTCAATATGTCAGATTGACTGTGCTATGCTCCCCCACTTCCCAGAAGAGCCATGGTTGCTCTCTAATTTCCAGGGGAAAATGACATGTAATATAATCCTTTGGTAAAAAGGACAGACCTCAGCATGCAAAGGAAAACAAACTTTATATCTGTTCCACAGGCAAAGGTTAAACAAAAATTCTTCTATTAAACATATCTAATCTTCAGATATTGAAAGAAAGAGAGAATTACAGCTATGATGAAAATACACCAAGAAATGAAAACCAAACAAATGTGTCTTTCTTCTGGAAAAAGTAATATTCTGTTAAAATAATGAAGGGAACTTCCAGACAGTGCTTAAATAAGTGATATATGTTATAATTTCTCCCATTCATAACTTGATGATGGGCATCTCTTTTTTTCCTGCTGGAACATAATTCCCTCCTTCTGTCCCAATTCCAAAGTCCACACATATAAAATCATCCTCTGCAAAGCAGCAGGATGTTATAAGAAGCTCACTTTTATCTACCAAGACCAATGAAATATGAAGCTTGCATGTTAAAAAGCATTAAAACATGTGTCCAAAACCCAAACGGATCCTACCATATGTTTTGAGGCTTTCGCCACAGGGTACCACCAAGTAAGAACATATTTTACTGCCTCATAAGGCAGACAGTCTTTCCACATCAGCTCAGTGCCTCCTTTGCTTCTGCAGGAACACACTCATTATGCTTCCTCTTCTTACTTCTTTGCTGTTTATATGTTCACCGCATTTTGTCAGAAAGAGCATGTTTTGTTTTTTTTAAGCCTGTAATCTGACAGTTTCCCAGAATGCCCCTAACAGCGGTCATGCTTCTAGTTCATGCTTATACTATGTGAACTGCAACTTCTCCGGGTCTTTAATTTCAGTATTAATTAACCAACCAAACAATATATTAGATTTAAAGGGAAATCTTTGGGGAGGAAAGAGCAGATTTTATTTAATTACAATGAAGTATCTTGATTATTTTTCGAATTAGTACTAAGAATCTGCACTTAAACAGGTAATCTTTGTCCTAATAATTAATATAATTTGTCCCTACAGGTTATTTCCTGCCTGAAACTAAGGGCTGTTGTTTTGCAAAGGTAGAAGGCTGAGCCAGTGAGGGTAAGGATAGGGGAACAGCTATTCATCACAGCACCATCTGCCTCCCACACAGGAATGTACCTTGTTCGCAGCAGGAAAGCACTGTTGCTGATCCCTCAAGGATTGTGTGCAATATCCGTTTTCACACGAGGATATCTTGAAGGTATCCCTGAGGGTAAAGCCAGCAGACATGCCAAGTGCCCAGGGAGCCTGGGGGAAAACCTGAAGCCTCGCAGAGCAAAGCAGAGGAGCAGGATGACCATGCAGCCCCCTCTCCTCCTGTAGCTCCTTGGAGTCCTGTGAACTTAGAGGCGAGCCCTGGAGGGGCTGGGAGAAGTAGGAAGGCTGGGAGAAGTGGGGACCTCCGCTGCCCACCAGGCAGGGGCAGCTGTCCCTTGCCTACGGGAGTGGCGCACCTACAGCCTGCGTGCCTCATCTTTCTGTGGTCTTCATTAGGCAGGGATCCCACGTGGGTGATGCTGGTGAAAAACATATTTGAGGCAGTCCCATAAATGCTACACGGGTATTCAGGAAGAGGCAAGGCAGAGCTCTTGCTACCCTTGCTCCTGCCTGCAGAGGACTCCATTACCTCTGAAGAGCCCTTCCAGAGCTGGTGTTGGTTGTGTATGGTAATCACTGGGCCATGCCTCTATTTGAACTGTTTGACTAGAAGGATGCTTACACTTTTTGTAGTGTAATGTGCACCATAAAGGCAGATTTATTATTATTATTATTATTATCGCAGTTATTATTGCTTGCTTAAGAACTACTGCAAGATGGACTGTGGTTGCTCAGGAATGTGAGTAACGATGTCCTGGGGGTCTTCGACGGGAACAGGACGTTTTCTGCACCAGCCCGCAGCCCAAGCTCTATCTGCAAAGGAAGGAAGGAAGCAAACCGACCTCAGCAGAGAAACAGAGAAACGCGAACCTAGTAACTGCAGCACCACCAAGTGTCAGCATCGGACATGCCACACACAGGGAAAAGCCGAACTGCTAGGGGAAATGCAAGGCTTGAACATTCAAAAAAAGTTTTTGGCTTCTAAATGTAAACAATTTAAGATTTTAAAAAGTTTTGCCAGTATCTGGAACCTGCAAGCTTTCTGCCAGTGTCAAGATGTGCTATGTTGTGTCTAGGTAATACTGCCTCTTTCAGAAAAGAAAATATATATCCCATTAATAAGGGAATACTAAATAGGAATTTAGATTTAAAACCTCAGTATTTTGAGTTGGTCCACGTTTGTTAACCACATTCGTGTGCATAGGCACACACAGACGGATGTCCCGCACTGCGATATTTGCAAGAGTCACAGCTTTCAGCATGGATGGGGGATTTGCTTCACATTACAGGGGCTGGCACAGCATGTGGCAACCACTGAAGGATGCAATTTTAAAGAAAATCTTCCCCTTCTGTATGTGTGTTATAGTATTACAGGTGTATGAGAGCCTTGTAGACACGGTTCCCTTCTCATTTCAGAGGAACCCATTGCATCTGGGTCTCACTACAACCGTCAAGAACTACAAACCTATGACACCACCATCTTTTTTTGTTTGTTTGTTTGTTTTCAGGAAATAGTATGTGCCCTGTGATGAGAGGCTGAGGGACATGGGTTTATCCAGCCTGAAGAAGAAAAGTCTTGTGTGTGTGTGTGCATGCATGTGTGTGTATATGTGTTCCTAGCAGCCTTTCAGTAACTAGGAGGTGATTCTGTGCTCATGATGAGATACATATTTCTAAATGTGGAATTTTAAGAATCTTCTGTGGCATACAGATGAGAATATCATCTGTATAGCAATCAAGAAACTTTCAGATCTTGCCTTTATTTCTCAAGAACATCACAGTGAGATCCAATAAAGAGGTCTCTACTATTTGTAATACCAGAAAGTTACCTTTTCCCCCAGGTGAGAGCTAGTAGTGATCCTGCCCTTGAAGAGGAAAGACACTAAGATTTAACAAAAGCAAGAAAGCTACAAATCTGGGACCTCTGGACATGTTTTCTGCACTTTCATGAAAACTAAAGTGATGATGTAGACCAAGCACCACCTGCTGTCCAAAAAATGAAGGTCTTTAAATTTTTAACTACCAAGCCCAAGCTACCTGCACCAGGCTTGAACACTTCAGCAAAGAACCAGCTTCTGCAGATTTCTAAACCTGTTAAGGAGTCCTGATCAAGCCTCAGAAATTCTTGGCTGCTTTGAAGTCTAAGGCATTCACACCTACTGGTACGGTGCAGCCTGCATGGGCTTTGAAATACGTAGCACTGCTTTCCACTCTGTAATTAAACATGAGCCCTTAAAAAAATAAAATAAAGTGTTTCCTAAGCTCCTCCAAAATTAAGGATATCACATTAAATTCTCCTCACTTCAGCATACCTCACATTCCCAGGTCTAATCTTAACCCTTACCCTAAGTCTAACACTAAGGAAAATTGTTAAGAAACAGCTCTGAGGAAAGGCTACTGGAGTATTAGGAGGGAGGCAGTCACCTCCTTTCTCCTCAGTGTACCTGATCTCTGAGGACCTTACAAAATACAGCAAGGAACATTTTTCCAAACCCTAGCCCTAACTCTAGCTTTCAGGAAAATTAAAACCACCTTCATAGCCCCCCCAAAATTGACAGAGGATTTCAGATCCCTCTCTATCTAATGGTGGACCTCTTCCAAGACCTCTACCTGAGGTCTTGGAGGGCCTCACAAATCATCACAGGAGACTGCTTCTGGGGTCCGATCTTCCTAAACTTGACCCAGACTTAGCCCTTAAGAAAGGTTTAGCCCTTAACTACCCTGTTCTTTGAGTAGTTTGAAAAAAGACCATTAAACAGCTTCAGACCTGCCTTCCCTTTACCTCAAAAGGCCTACCATGTATATTAGGAAAAATGCCTCCAAACTTACCTTTCCAAACCCTAAACTGAATAGTAGCTGTCCACCTACAAAAGCTTAAACACCTGTGCCCTCTGTCTAACCACTGGGCATTCACACACCTCTGTACCAATCTCATGGCTCTGCAATACACAACAGACAACCTGCTTCTGCAGCTCTTATTTTCCCAGATCCTAGACTTAACCATAACCTCACCCCATCTCGAAATTTATGAAACCTCGGAGTTTACAGATAAAGCATTTTTCCAGACTGGTTCACTGCTTACCTCCCACTGAATACAGGAGGAAAACATGTCCCCGCTCCAAGCCTTACTTTCCAAACTTTGTGTTCAGCTCCCAAGCTCTAAAATTATCCCAAAAGCCAGATAGTCAAGTTTCTCTACAAAGTCCTTCCAGTTACATCCCTGGACCTTGCGAGCTGCAGTTCGGCGTGCTGCCTGCCAGTGAAAGGCTGAGATACTTCGGGGGGGAAGGGGGGGGCGGGGGGGTGTATTTATTTATGTATTTATTTTATATTTATAAAAATCCGTTGCGCTGTTTTTTATTGTTATTATTTCAGTGTTCTCCCGTCGAGGCGCCGTGCGGGATGCCCTGGGCGCCCTGCAGGGGGAGCTGCGCGCCCGTGGCCGAGCCCGGGCTGCGCGGAGCTGCGCGGAGCTGCGCGGGGGCGCAACCTGCGCCCTTCGCCTCTTCCCCGGGGCGGTGGGAGACCAGAGCTCCCTCCAGAAGAGCCGCAGCAGGGGAATAACACTGAAAATACCGCTTTCAGCCGAAAAGGATCAGAAAAGGAAAAGGCAAAGGTAGCGAGGGAAACAGAAACCGAGTCGCTTCTCACACGATGACGGCAAAGAAGCAAAATGCAGGGTTCAAACGCGAGCAAACCAGCCCAACTTCGTCCAAAATTATACTGAGATTGATTTTGCAAGAGGTACTCTGTATGAAATCCAAGACATTACTGTTGTTAAGCATTCAGATAAAAGACTATAGCTAAACATTAAAAACACATGCCAAAACAACCTTAAGAAAATCACCTGAAAACATGAACTTCTTTTTTCTTTTTTAAAGTATAAACATATTTTATTGAAGCATGACGATTTACATTATTTAAATAAAGCCAAAAGAAAGCTAGAAAATATCTTGAGTGAAGAGGAAACCCCAAACAAAAGTAGGTAACAGAAAAAAACGAATAACAGATGGACCAACTGGAGAATTGTGCTTAGTGTAATTAACATTAGCACTTACTGGTAACGGTTAATGGTCCTATACCATCAGACATCCCAAAACAAAGCCTGATCAGAGATGCATCAGAAGACATGAAGTGAAACCCTGAGGCTTACGTGCAATTTAGATCACGCCGAAGACATTTTCATCTGTCTTCATGAGAAGCTACAGCTATCGAAGAGAAAGAGATATGAATGTTTCCATCATGTAATCTCTACATTTTCTGTAATAATTGCCCTTTGCCACCAAAATATTATATATTGGTAGTTTCTTCTTGTCTAGCTCTAACTGCTACTGGCTGTGAAGATTTGCACCCCTTCAGTTGCCATTGAATCAGTAGGAATCTATCTGAAATCACTGCTTAGCATTTTAAGACACAAATCTATTTTTACTGAAATCCACCATGAAGCCAAGAATATCTTTTTAAATATTTACTAAGCATGACTTTTGATTTTTTTTTTGTCACTAGAAAATCCTTTGTATTTTCCACTAGTATTTCAAAAACATGTTTCCATGTGATGTTGCAGAACTGCATGTTTTCAGTCAGAAGTATAGTTCTGTTCAAAGTGAACTGATTATCCCGTCAGAAAGCAGCAATTCTGAAACCTTCTCAGTAGCATCCTTTTTTCTCATAAACTCTTGTATTTGGAAAAAGTTCAGCAGAGTTTTAGTTAATGAAAAGACCTGAGAAAATGAAAACGTGTAGGTTATAGACAAGCTAAAAAAAGATGACATTCACTAGGTACGGTAGTTGTTTGACTTTTAGAGTCTTCACCACCATGCTTGAGAGCTAAATGGAAAACACAAACAAACCACAAACAACACTAACAAACAAAAACCAAACCAAAACAGCAAAAACTATGCAAGTCTTTCCTAGAAAAAAATGTTATCCAGGAGAGGTACCTTTTGCATTATTTTATATTTTCACAAATTCAAAGCCAGTTTGTGAATTTGAGTTTTCTGAGACAATATACAATTTCATGCACGTTATTTGCTGATTTATAACAGTCGTCGTTCGGCTTGCCAGCATATTTCTGCAGTAGCTGGGTCTTGAAGTAACGGATTAGATTACCTCTAATTTTCCATTTATAATAGTAAAGATGGTAAGGTCCTAGTTTCTGATGGAGCTTCCTTGGGAGCTATAGTAATATGTAAATAATGAAGGATACTAATAGCCATGAACATATACGTTGTTATCCTTCAACACATACACACATATATATACAAATTTACTTATGAACACAAATGGAGCACACGGAGCATTGCCATTTCACTTCTAGAATATGTATGAGAAAGATACTCATGCAAACAAATGCAAACATGAAAAGAGATTTTTAGAGGGAGTTAGTTTGCTTCTTTTCATTATCTCACAAATATTTGCTTTATTTGGTACACAGCAACAGGACTTCCCTGTATTTTCTGCCAGAGAAACCAAACAAATGTTGCGAAGGAGAAGAGAGAAGGAAGCGAGAGAGGGTTTTTACCACCACATTGTTTGCCAACTATACAGGAACCTCTGTGCTGTCTTTAGGGATATATATATGAGTTGAGATGAACCGAATATGGTGGTGGAGAGAAAAAGGTATTCATGCTGTGGTACTGCTGCTATTCCAGACCAGAATCAAGAGTCCATAGACAAAATCCTGCTCTGTGCATGGGTGGCACAGTCCTGGATGACAAGCCCGGAGTCGCCAGCACTACTGGTCTGAGCCCTGATGGCTACAGAGGCCGGAGGGAAGGCAAGCTGCTGCTGGTCCCGTTCCCCCAGCGCAGGGCCAAGTGCGGATCCGCACTGCAGGCTGTGCCCTGCAGACCGCAGAGCACCGTGGTACCTCTGCACATTTTAATTGTGTAAGGCAACCGGCAGCTGGTATAAATTGGAGACATTCTTCATCTTCCCTAATAAATGTGGAAATTTGATTGGGAGTGCAGTAGCTAAATGAGCGGAGAAATGGCTCGAAGTTACCTTGTTTCATTGCCTCCCCCACCCCTCCCACGCATCTGCGCAGCTCTGCCCTCATCGCCATTCATCTCCCCACCACAGCATAACACGCCAAAGCCAACTTCTGCACAGGTGCTCAATTCCTTTTCTACTGCCTCTATGAAGCAAAATATTTGATCAAATCTATTTTCTCACTTCATCTCATATTCTAATGCCTATATCTCATTGAAGGCTTTTTTCAGTTCCTTGTAAACAATCTCACATCACGGTCAAGAATACTATTTCCAATTTACACCTTTATGCAAAGAAATGAAGGCTTCTTCTCTTGCATTCAACTAGAAACAAAACAAAACAAAATAATAATAATAAAAAAGGCATGATTAAGTTCATTGTGTGATACTTGAGGTTTACCCAGCAATTCTGGACATTTAAAGTAAAGATGTTTTCCTTTCTTTACAGAAAGGACTTGCACAAAATACTAATTTTTGTAATCAAATAAATAGTAATATTAAGACTGTTAGAAACAAGCTTCTGATCATAATCAGTTCAGTCAAACCATAAGACAGTTGAAAGTGATTGTATGTTAGTCGTGCTGGTTGCACCTCGGAAGGAGGAGTTAGCTGCAGAGATGCATAAAAGTCATGTGCCATCAGGGATGGATCCTGAAGACCAGCTACTCTGAGTCTGACACCAGCTCCTGCACGTTTCTTTCCAAATATCACTTAGTCCATCCTTTTACAGAAACTTTTCCAACCTGCTGTGAAAAAACATCTTGGCAGACATTTTCTTCCCCGTGGAACTTGCTAGCTTCGTTTCTGACTCAAACAATGCTGCTACCACATGAATGAGGGCTACCATCTCTTCAAACTAAGAATGTAGCTCTAAGCAGCCTTGTGCCATCTGTCCTTCAGGCAGGACTAGCAGGCAGTGACACACGAGGGTGAACTTGGAGTCAGAAGGCAACCCATTGCAGATGGATGGCGCAGTGCATAGGATGAAGTGGGCTTAAGCCATCCAGGGAGACTTCAGCCTCACTGAAGGTGTTTCAGGGATCATGAGTCTGGGAACGGCAAGAGTTACTTTCTGCCACTGACTGGTTTCTAAATCAAGGAGAATAACACAATAATTTTCATACTGGACCAGATCAAAGGTTCATCTAGCCTGCCAACCACGCTTCAGCAGGTTCATCCTGGATACTTCAGCAAGATGAGAAAATGGCTAAAATGGTTCAGTTCCCCAAGACACAACGACTCAATGTAACATCTCATTGCAGCAGAAAAAGCAAGAGGCTCCTCCACCCCTTTTCCCACCTCTCCTTTTCCTTATTCTGCTCCCAGCTGTGCTTCCTGCCCCTCGCCTTGCCCCTGAAGGTGTCCATCAGGTCTGCCAGGATCTGTAACTCCTGCAGTGGTGAGGAGTTCTCTGGGCTCAGTCACGCAGGCACCCGATCTGGTTCCTGAGGTGGAGCAGGTTGCTCCGAGAGCAAAGGAAGGGAAGAAATGGAAAAGGAGGTGGAGGAAATGAGCCCTCCCTCTCTGAGCAGCAGCAAGCTGTTACATTTGTCTGACTGCACATGAGAAGGCAGCCAAAACTGAGTGCTTACCTGTTTCAAAAGCTCAGTGAAATACTGCTTTGCTTCTAGCTCTGTAAATTTGTGAGCTCGAAGATGTGCAAGCAATCACCCTGGCTTTACTAAGATCCCTTACATGCCTGCCTTTAAGTATGCACCTACATTGTCACAGTCAGGCTAGTTTTCTCAGAACAAAGCCCCTCACTGAAGGATGGGAGAGCAGCGGTGCTGCTGACGGACCTGCAGACCTGCTCTGCAGCTCTGACACAGGAGATCGGAGCTCCTACATGCACTGGCTCACAGTAGTTATTGAATGAGCTGCCCCAAACTTCAACAGGTAATTTGAAATCAAGTAGACCCAATAAACTTTTAACTAGTTGTGGATAGATAGTGGAAGAATGGGCTATAAATTACTTATGAACTTGATTATATAGCCGACACCAGCTGAAATTGCAAAGAGACTCTAATTATAGCTACATTTTATACTTTTCAAGTATAATTTAGAATATAGTGGAAATAGAATATAATATCAAAGTAATACATTTTTATTGAGAAATTCTTGCTATTTGAACTTTGAACCTTACAGTAGTTAAAGTAATATATATACTAAAAAAATAAAATAAATAAATAAATGAATAAATAAGCTGCTTTTTAATTCTAGAGGGAGTAATTTCCTTTACATTAGATTTCTTCCTCTAAATCAAAATCAACATGGACAACTTTAAGCTTTAAATTAACTTCAGAAAGAATACACAGTCATTCTATTTACTGTTAGCTTTGCAGAGCACTCGTCTATCTAAAGATGAGATGGATACAGAAAGACTGCAAATGACAGTCTGAACTAGATTTTCAGAAATACATTGGGCTGGTAGGCTCTATATTTCTGCTTCCACTACACTTCCAGTCAATTTGAAAAGATGCTACATCTGTTTCTCCATTGCCCTGCTGCTGGTTTTGAGGTTTTCTGTGTCGTCAACAAGATTGTAGCAATCACTGTAGCATGAAGTGGCAGGATAAATTTATGGAAATGCAAAAATCATAGATTTGCTCTCCACTGCCTTGTGCTTTGTACGGGCAAACACAGTTCTGCACGCCATCAGAGGAGAGTTCTCCACTCCTGTTAGAAGAGTAGGTTTAAGACCTACTTTCAGCAGTGGCTGTGCTCTGCAGAACAGAGGAGAGGAAGGTTATTTATGTGTTCTTGTACAAGTGAGCATAAACAAGTGGATGCTCCAGCAAATTGACAATAGACTACTAACAAAGGGCCAGATGCTCTTATCCTCTTACAAGGGGTGAAGAGGGACAAAATGAGTAAATATTTATATTACCATAGTGGCATGTAACTGGAGCTCAGTTGTGGAGGAAAGACAGTGATTTACCAGCATGTTCTTCCTCTCTTGGGAATCTACATAAACCAAGCAAAGGCTCAGCAGCAAGAAGAAAATTCTGACAGAAGGACTAAGGCAGATGAGAGTGCTACAGCTCTCCAGGACATGTTTTTTTCTAGCCTCAGAAGACAACGAGCAAAGAGCAGTGCTTTCCTGGGCAGAAGTCACCACAGGTGGCTATGAAAGGTCTACCTGTGCACAGGAGAGAAGCGTGTGTGTGCCTGGTGGCATGTCTTTCAGCCTCTGCACCTCTGAAGTCTGTTCTCTCCTGGAGCCTTTGCTGAAGTGCTGCTTTCAGGACCTCCCCCTGCGAGATGACTCCCTCAAGAACATCCGTAGCAATTGCTTCACTGGCAATCACTCATGCCATAACTCTGCTAAAGCCAGCCTTCCTGCAAAGGGCACCTGGCACCCTGTGGCATGTAGATCATTCCTAGTCCCTCGCTTTTTTCCCCAGCTTGCCCACCTTTCTTCCACAATTACTTAAAGTCAATGACCCTCAATTCTCATACACCAAGCACCCGAACAAGGCTTACAAGCCTCAGGTGCTTGGCCCCTTTTATCTTCCTTACTGCAAGATCAGAGAAAGTTAATTTTCCACAAGAATTTACAATAAAATATTTTGTATTTCATTTTTCTTTTTGATCTTAGTGGAAACTTGCCTTTGAAAGTCCTTGGAGTGTCGCTACAGGCTGTTTATGCGCATGTTGTTCTAGGCCACTGTCCTATGGCTTTAATATTTATATAATTTATCTAAATGAATATTAAGATTGTCCCCAGAAAATGGAGGACATTGCATGAGAACAGGTTGTAATTGCAGTGGAGAGTTAAGATAGTTCAAGAATCTTATCAGGGTGGGAAGTAGGAGAAGAAGAGCAGGTTGCTGGAGGCTGACTACCAAATGACTGCATGGAGTTGCTTCTTCAGTTGCAGACCACTGTTCTGTGAAAGAGTTTGCACCATGGACAATAGCAACTACAGCGTGGGCTTGTTTGCAGGCTTTGCTAGGAGTAACAATGCAAGCATCGCTAGTTCCCTCTGCACCCCATCACACATGCCATGCAGCGCTAGCACTGATGAGGAGCTGTCACATGTGATGACAAACTTTCTTGGGAGTATCCTGCACTATTGTGAAATGCCCGTGGCATTTATGGGGGTAACTTGGGGGTGATGACAGGGATGGCTTAGGAAGGCAACCACTCAAAATGCAGCGCTGAATGAAATGGAGAATATCCTCATATACACTTGCAGTGCTTAGCAAGTGTTTCATTTGACTGGTTTGGTTCTCCAGATGTCGAGGTTGCACTGTGCTGTGATGGGAAAACGATTGATTCTCCATCATGCCCAGCTCACTGTGGAGCACTTAAAGCCCAAACCCAGGTGTGAACTCACTCTGAGAGGTAAAAACAAAGCCGCATTATGTAATAAGATTTAATGATTATTTGAATCTCTTTTTCCATCCCACTGGATCATTGATTTAACCTTCCTTGTTTTGTTCTTGGGATACAGCTAAAATAAGCAACAATGTTCTGAAATTAATCAGGATCATTTTTAGTGTAATGCAGTAAGAGTGTTTTGACTTTTGCTTTCTCTCTTGAAGAAAGCAACACTAAACAAACTGAGATTTTTTTGCTAGGAACTGCAAATTTTTGCAAAATGTTCAGCTCACATGGCCATAGGGAATGAATGTGCAAGCTATTATGTGTATAGCCTGGGGTTCAACCGTTATTTTCTCTCAGGGGAAAACAAAAGCAGACCCTTTAAAGCCACCACTAAGGAGATTTCTATTTAGAGAATATGCAATAACTCATATTGAGACAAGATTTTAATCTCAGCAAAGCTTTGGATAATCTGCTGGCACCTGTGCCTGCTGCTCTTCCACCCCATCGCACTGGTTAGACTGGGGGCCAAGGGCCGGACCCTGCAGGCTTGTTTGCAGCAGTGGCCCTGCACACGAGTGGGAGGCTGGCAGGAGCAAGGCAAAGATTTCTTTAGTATCTGCGCCCAAAATTGTCACCTACACGGAAATGACACCAGCGTCTGCTTCTTTCGTATTGAGTTGGAAGCTGTTATTCTTCTTTCCAAGGGCTGAGATGGCAGGCGGTATTTGTTGTGCTGACTGGCTTGGGAAAAGGTGTGAAGCACAGACAACCCTGTCCGAGGGGAACAGACAGACAGGTACGGTCTGGGGTGATTTGGGAAAGAATTTGGAAAGATTTTTTCAGCTGTAGATCTAAGATACCAGCCACGTCAGCCTGTGTGTACTCTGGAGAGTCTCACGCTGCCTTCACGATGTGGGCAAGTTGGGACATTTTCAATAATGTGTAGATGCCATGACTGATGCTGTGGAGCCTTCTTTCTGCTGAGGCCTCTGTACCCGACACAAACACCAGCTAAACAGTGTCCTGCTTGCAAAAGGTCAGTCTCTGCAACTCAAAGAAGGAAAAGAAACTAGAAAAAAATGTTTTTCTGCATTATAAGTTGGGCAACGCAGGGAATGGTGCTGTAAAAGGAGCTCAAATAGCAGGGCAGAGGAAGGAAAAGAAAAAAAATCTATACCTGATGCATCTTAAATAGGTTTCATACCCTTAAAAATGAGCATTATTCATGTGAAAGGGTTAAGAATAACATCAGATTTATCTAATTGTTTGATTCTGTGATTCATGATTCACATTTTAAAGTCTACACCCTGTGAAGAATAGTGCATTATTAAGGAAGGGAAAGAGGCTTGCCAGGGACAGAAGGTAATTTCCCGTAGCAGGTGCATACAGCAGGTGGTACACAGTGTACCTGCAACGAAAAGGTAGATTTAGTCTAAGATTTTATTTAATATGGAAAACTTATTGCATCCTGAGCCACTACTGGGGACGTGCCAAAAATCGTGTCTGCGGCATGATTTATTACGTGAAAATACCACCGAACTAATCAGCGGAGTTACTAATTAATACAAATCTGCATTTTTGCATAAGCAATTAGTGCAAAGAGAGTGCAATGAAAGAGGAAGTTTGACTCATTTAATCTCAGTGTCTATTCAAGCGGAAAGACCCACTAGGGCAAGGCACTAGGATCTACATTTGGATTTTTTTTTTCCTTTTGATTAGTTAAAGGAACTAAAAGGTCAAATTATCAATATTTAATTCAAATGGAAATGCATTTGTTCAAGAGGAAAGAAAACACTTTATTTAAACAAGGTGGGACTCTGGGGGTAAATGCCTGGATCAAAAATAATTAGATTTTGCAGTTATAACAGCATCTAAATCCCGCCTGATAAGAATCCTTTTTCCTAATAACAGAGGTGGTTTGACACCAATAGCGGAGGCTGTTGATGTTATTTAAACTCAAGCGGTAGCTGGCCTACCAATACGATTTAGACATTTGCTTTAATGGTACGTACTTCTCTGATTTGTTTTTGTTTTTTTTTAATCAATTTGAACGATATTTTAAATCTATTGTGATTTCGTAATTGTGTGTGCTTGCCTAAAACAGTCACTTAAAAAGCTGATAATTAAACCTCAGTGGCGACGTCTTTTCCATTAACTAAATAGAAGTTCACATTTATAGAATTAAAACAACGACAGCCTTTATCTAACGGCAAAAAAAAAAAAAAAAAAAAAAAAGCTCAATAACATTAATACACTGAGTCCTAAAGGAAAAAAAAAAAAAAAAAAAGAGCAGAAACGGCACCTCTATCATTTCCCACCGGTTTCCAGCACCGCCGCGCGTCTCCCCGGGAGCAGCTGGCGCGGTGCGGGCGCACCCAGCCCGGCTCCGCGGCCCCGAGCCGCGCTCCCCCCGGACACCCCCGGCTCCGGGGCGCCCTCCCTCGCCCCCCCTGCCCTCCCTCACCCCCTGCCCTCCCTTCTCTCCCCTCCCTCCGCCGTGCCCCGCTCGCCCTTTCCCAGCGCGGCTCCGCGGTGCGGAGCGGGGCCGGGGGCCAGCGGCAGCGGCACTTTTGGGTTGGTTGGGGGTTGTTTTTAGGATCCTTCGGGCTGTGCCTGGCTGGGGACGGAGAGCGCAGAGCGCGGCCCGCCCGCGCCGCCCAGGCAGTAAATCACTCGCTAAATCACAGCGCGGCTTCCCCTCTCCAATAGCTTTGAGCTATTTGGGGACGCATCCTTTCCCCGCACTCTCGCAGGTGCAATATGAATCAATTATCTTAATTAAGATAATGCTGCAAACCCAGGAGATTTCCTCGGGAGCGGCTCCGGCGCTCCGGACAGCCGCAAGGCGTTTCCAGGGCTCTTCTTCCCACCCCCGGCCCCCCCGGGCCAGGGCCCGGCCCCGGCTGCGCCCCCGGCGAGGGGGGCAGAGCCCTGGGGGCGGCCGGGGGGGCGCAGCTCGGATGGGACGCGTGCGGCTCGCGTGTCGCGCCACGGGGGGGCGGGGGCAGAGCGACAGAAAAGGAGAAAGAAGGGGAAAAGCAAAAGGGAAAAGAAAATAAAGGAAAAGGGAAAAGAGAGGAAAAAGAGAAATGAACAAAAAAAAAAGGAAAAGAAAAAAGGAAGACAAAGCAAAACAAGACAAAAAAAGTTAAAAAAAAGAGAAAAATAAAAAAGTAAAAAAAAAAGAGAAAAAAATAAAAAAGGAAAAAGACAAATAGAAAAAGAAAGAAAAAAGAAATAGAAAAAAAAAACGGGAAACGGGGAAGGGGAAAATGAAAGGAAATGAAAGGAAACGAAAAAGAGAAAAGGAAAAACGAAAAAGTGAAAAGGTAAAGAAAAAGAAAAGGAAGGAAAATGAAAGGGAAAAGGAAAATGGGAAAAAGAAAAAGGGAAAAAAAGGGAAAAAGAAAAAGGGGAAAAGATTCGGGAGCAAAACAAGCAGAAGCCAAATGAGAAGACAGATGGAGAAGGAGGAGTCTGGGTCCGGGGGAGAAAAGGGACGCTTGGAGCGATGCAATCATGAGGCCGGAGACGGGGAGGGACGGGAAAGTGGGAAACCGGAGCCCCGGAGCCGGGGACGGCCCGAGCCGGGGAGGCAGCGCCGGCTGCCGGGGGAAACGCGGCCGGGGGCGCGGGGGGCGCGGCGGGACGGACGGGGCGGGCGCGGCGGGGAGCCCCGGTGCCGTCGCGCATCCCCGCGCCCCGGTGCGCGGTGCCACCACCTCGTCCCCTCCCGTCCCCTCCCGTCCCCTCTGGTCCTCTCCCGCAGCCCCGGGGCCACCCGGGGGGGGGGCGGAACAATGGCCCCGGTGACAGATGGCGGCGCCCGGCGGGGCGGGGCGGGGCGGGGCGAGGCGCGGCGGGGGGCGGGGGCGAGCGGCGCGGTCCCGGCCCCCGGCCCCCCCCGCTCCGCTCCCCGCCCGACGCCGCCGCCGCCGCCGCCGCGCAGCGCCGTCCCCGCTATATAACCGGGGCGGCCGGCGCTGCGCCCCGCGGAAACACGCGCGGCGCCCTCGCACGGAGCGGGCGCCGGCAGCGGCGGGGTTATGCGACCGGCGCCGCGCTGCACCGGCTGAGGAGCGGAGGTAACGGGGGGCAGCGCTCCGCGGCGTCGGGGCGGCCGGCCGGGAGGGGGGCTTTGTCACCGGACCGGGCGTGCGGGTCCCCCGTCCACCCCGCTGCCGCCCTGCATTGTTCCGCCCGGGGAGCGGGGACCGGGGCCGGCCCCGCACCTGTTACCGCGGGGGAGCCGGTGGCCGGGCGGCCGGGCAGGGGGAGCCCCGGCGGGAGGCGGCGGGCGCCGTCGGGGCGGGAGGGAGGGCAGGTGCCCGGCGGTGTCACCCCCCTAAAGCGTAATCAGCTTAAACCGCCCGGCGCGTTGTGTAACGGTGCCGGGACGCGCGTCCCCGGGGTGCCTTTCCCGCTGCTGACACGGCGCTTGTGTCCCCCCCGTCCCCATCCCCGTCCCCCCGGCAGGCAGGCGCTCGCCATGACCAAGTCGTACAGCGAGAGCGGGCTGATGGGCGAGCCCCCGGCGCAGGGCCCCCCGGGCTGGGCGGACGAGTGCCTCAGCTCGCAGGACGAGGAGCACGAGGCCGACAAGAAGGAGGAGGACCTGGAGGCGCTGCCCGCCGAGGTCGAGGAGGACCCGCTGCGCAACGGCGAGGAGGAGGACGAGGAAGATGACCTGGACGAGGAGGAGGAGGAGGAGGACGACGACGACGACGACGAGCAGAAGCCCAAGCGGCGGGGCCCCAAGAAGAAGAAGATGACCAAGGCGCGCATGGAGCGCTTCAAGCTGCGGCGCATGAAGGCCAACGCCCGGGAGCGCAACCGCATGCACGGGCTGAACGCGGCCCTGGACAACCTGCGCAAGGTGGTGCCCTGCTACTCCAAGACGCAGAAGCTCTCCAAGATCGAGACGCTGCGCCTGGCCAAGAACTACATCTGGGCGCTCTCCGAGATCCTGCGCTCCGGCAAGAGCCCGGACCTCGTCTCCTTCGTGCAGACCCTGTGCAAGGGCCTGTCGCAGCCCACCACCAACCTGGTGGCCGGCTGCCTGCAGCTCAACCCGCGGACTTTCCTGCCCGAGCAGAGCCCGGACGTGCCGCCGCACATGCCGGCGGCCGGGGCGCCCTTCGCGGCGCCCCCCTACCCGTACCAGTCGCCGGGGCTGCCCAGCCCGCCCTACGGCACCATGGACAGCTCCCACCTCTTCCACCTCAAGCCGCCGCACGCCTACGGCGCCGCGCTCGAGCCCTTCTTCGAGGGCGGCCTCCCCGACGGCGCCAGCCCCGCCTTCGACGGCCCGCTCAGCCCGCCCCTCAGCATCAACGGCAACTTCTCCTTC
The DNA here is from genome assembly GCF_964034855.1 of Anser brachyrhynchus. Taxonomy (NCBI): domain Eukaryota; kingdom Metazoa; phylum Chordata; class Aves; order Anseriformes; family Anatidae; genus Anser; species Anser brachyrhynchus. The sequence goes on from NC_137701.1 coordinate 16,605,737, forward strand.
AAGCACGAGCCCGCCGCCGACTTCGACAAGAGCTACGCCTTCACCATGCACTACCCCGCCGCCTCCCTGGCCGCCGCGCCCGGCCACGCCGCCGCCGTCTTCTCGGGCGCCGCCGCCCGCTGCGAGCTGCCCCTGGACGGCCTGGGGGCGCCCTACGAGGGCCACCCGCCCCACGAGCGGGTCCTGAGCGCCCCGCTCAACGCCATCTTCCACGACTGACCCCCGCCACCCGCCCGGGCCGCCGAAACCGCAAGCAATAATTAGGATCTATGCAATTTTTAACCTAGCGATGGGCCAATTACGAAGTATATAGGAGATCTCTATTTTTCAACCAACGTTTTCCTACTTGTTACCTTTCCCATGCCGAATTATTTTGTTGTGATTTTGTACAGAATTTTTAATGACTTTTTATAACGTGAATTTCCTATTTTAAACCATGCAGCTTCATCGATTTTTATACATACTGGAAAGGTAGAATTATATCTAATTTATACAAAATAATTTAACTAATTTAAACCAGCAGAAAAGTGCTTAGAGAAGTTATGTTGCCTTAGCACTTCTTTCCTTTCGAATAGTTAAAGAAAAACAAAAAAGCGCAATCCGGGCAATTGCTTTCCCATGAAAGTCTTTTTTTCCTTTTTCTTTCTTTTATTTTTTTTTCCTTTTCCCCTGACAATAAGAACCAGATCCCTAGCTCTTGAGAAGATATAAGAACGAGAGACTTATTTTCTATTAAAACATATCAATTCAACACATGACTTGCACAAACTTGTATATAAATATTATGAGCAAATGCCAACACCCTTTTTAAATCAAAAGCTGCTTGACTATCACGTACAATTTGCACTGTTTCTTTTTAGTCTTTGAACCCCTCTGCATTCCGTGGTGGTTTTTTTTTTTCTTTCTTTTTTTTTTCTTTTCATTTTTTTTTTTTCTGAAGAGAACTTGAAGATGTTAATGTTTCCGGACGATATAAATGCATGATTTTATACATATTCACACGATCCGTGGTTGTCATATATTCATCTTATAAATTGGAACCTAAAACTAATCAGGTTGTTGAAGTTGGGCTATATACCTATTGTAGTCGATTAGTACGGTAGCTTGAAACAAATTCAAACCATTTAATCCGTAATTAGAACAATAGCTATTGCATGTACAATGCAGTCCAGAATAAGTGCTGTTTGAAATGTAATGCTGGTTCAACTGGAATCAATCTGTACTGTAATTTTGTTTGTAATCCTGTATATTATGGTGTAATGCACACTGGGATTTTAGAGAACATCCGTCCTTTTGCAACAACATAGTATTGAACATTTGGTCGAATGTTGCATTTCTCCTTAAATGTGATTTTTTTTTTCTTAGTGTAATTCCTATGGGATTATTGTTTCATTGGGATAGCTCATGAAAGGTGCACCACTTATTATTTGTAGAATAAAATTGGCGTTAAAAACAACCGACCAGCACGGGAGCGGGACCCGCGTTCTTCGCCTCCCCCGCGGGGCTGGGGCCAAACGCTCACGGCTGCGGGGAGGAGGAGGAGGAGAAGGGGGGAGGATTTAGGGGATGGGAGCGGGGAGGGGGGCCTTGGGGCTGGGGTCGCTGCCGGTTGCGCGGCCGAGGAGCGCGGAGCGGCGGCCGCGCCGTTCGCCGGCGGGCAGCGGCGGCTGCCAACAGGTCGCCGGCACCGGGATCGCCTCGCCCGGAGCGGTGGCCCTGGTGGCCCGTGTCGGGACGCGGCCGTCGGTTTTCAGCCCGTCGGAAGAAGCCGGGCCGGGCTCGGCGGGCCCTTCGGCCCCCGGCCGCTGCCGCTCGGGGATTCTTGCAGTCGGGCAGGGGCCACTGGCGTGCCACCGTCTTTATTCAAAGGCAGGCACAGATGTTCCTTCTGCAGGGGAGGTTTTAATTTATGAAAATGATATTGGTTATGCATGAATGCGCTCCGCACAACACGCGCCACTTCCATCTGATGAGAGGAATACCGCAGAACCGGTGCCAATGTTGGGAACATATTCTGCGAATTTAGTCGCTTAAATGTTTAATGAATATTTGGAAGGCATTTCCAAACCACAAGAAACCTTTTCAATTACCTTTTTCTTTCTTTCTTTCTTTCTTTAATTTTTTATTTTTTTTTCTTTTCCATACTTAATAACGAAATTCAACTCCGCTAGCCAATGCAATTTACTTAAAAGATCTAGCTAGGCTATCTGAGTGTCTGCTACCTAATAAGGAAAATTAATTAGGCATTTTGGTAACTGGAGGCTCCACTTTACAAATCACTTGTGAGTTTTGTTATTTCAATTAGTTTAGGGTTGTTTTTTATTTCCCCTTATAAAATATTGGAGATTTTTTTTTCTTCCCCCCCTCCGGCGCTGCTCCTGATGCCTCCGTGATATTTATTTTTTCTTACTGCTAATATCAGGCCAAATCCTGAAATCTCTGCTCATGACTCCCACAGGAAGGTCTATCAAGGTCTCTTTCAAAGGAAAGAATTACTCACACCGTTCCTGTCTTATGAACATATCTCTAATTAACTAAGGCTATAGTGGGATTATCTAACTTCCTCATGCGGAGGAAACCGAGGGGTTGAGTCATCCCCACAAACATGCTGGGTAATCCAGTGGACGCCTAGAACACTATTTTTGCAGCTCTTTGGGACAAGTGGCCTTCCCCTTCTTTCCGCCACGCTTCTCTGACAGCAGAAATTGTTCTGCCCCTGGTGCACGCTCGAGAAGAAGGCAGTGGGGCCATGTCTGCAGGAGCAGTGCACCACAATGCTCGCAGCCCATGGCTTCGCCCTTCTGGGTTTTCTGAAGCAACAGGCCAGGACTGGGGGGCTGCTGGCCCTCGCTGCCTGTGGCACAGCCAAGGCCCCGACTATGATGGGTCACGTCCACAAGTGTGCAAATTCCTGCAATTATTTCAGCATTGCAGCTGATCAAAACCGGATTCACCCTGACCTGAATGGTGGCTTTTGACATATTAAAAACATAATAAATATAAATCCTCCTCTTGGAAATAAAGGGTTATTAACAGTGCAGTGCTCCTGCACAATGAAGAACCTTATCTGATAGTTTTAGAAATTTCAGAGCTACAGTCAACTTATGTTGTGTATATATACAGCACGTAGAGGAATTATCTCTCAGTTCTCACTCTCTCCTATTCAGGAAGAACTCACAGAAATCAAAATTTGCTTGGTGAACCGTCAGGGAAAACATGTAGATATTGGTCTTTGCTTCTATTCACCAAGACAGATTGTATAGTAATTATTTCAGAAATTAACAAATGCTCTACACTCATTCCTTAGCTGAAAATCCCAAATTACAAAGTCTTGAAAAACATCGTACATGAATACATATCGAACCAGTGATCTGAAGACCTACAAATAGACTGTTCTTTAAATATGTACATAAGTGTTTTTTAAATAATTCATATATGTATTTAACAAACTGTCAGAAGCTATGCAATACAAAATTAAAACTGACAATGCTCTCAAAGCATTCTCTTAAGTATTTAGGTTGCCTACAGGGTATGTAAAGCATAGACTTCCAGCCCTGCCTTTCAGTTTCCTAGACTGTAGCAGTTTGCAGCATAATTACTGCATTTTGTATGAAATAAAATAGAAGAAATTACATTATACAGTATTTGCTAACATTTTGGTGACAGAACAACAGAAGATTCATATTAAAACTTCATTATCTTAAAAGAAAGCATTATCAACCTTAGTGGAAAAAAAAAAATGTCCTCTGGTGAAAAAAATCTTGTATTATATTCCTCTCCATTATCACATTTTCCATTTTATTTTATTTTATTTTAAATTAAGATTGGTTTCAGCTCCTGATGCTCTTGGGAATGAATTACACTTCAGACTCCATCGCTGCACAATCTTTTAATTCCTTCTTGTTCTTTTCTTTGCAGACATCTGTCCTAAACCAACTTGTCCATCTCTACAACTTCAGACTTTCTTTTCCTTATCTGATCTTCTTTCTCTCTTTCTCCCCCTCTCTCTCTCTCTCTTTTTTTTTTTTTCTTTTTTTTTTTTTCTTTCCCCCAGATGATTTCCTTCTCCTTTTCAGGCACACAGAGTGATATATAGTAACGGTAATGCTCTCCTCTACAGACTGTTGCTACCATTTTTTTCTTCAGAAAAAAACAATTTATGACTCCATTTACTGTGTAAAAAGCTTGGTATTCTGCTTAATATCTCTTCTCTGAAGACAAGGAAAACCAACACAAAGGAGATGAACTAATGCTGATAGTTCTAATACATTCCTTCTAGAGGAGCAATGCAAGAAGAAGAGCTAATATTTGGGAATGAAAAGCTAAAGTATGACTGACCACACACTAAACCTTTATTGCATAAACAGACACTGTAGCCAGAAAAACACCAGACAAGGACATGCTGCCAATTTCAAAATTCAGATTTCTCCAGAACAAATCTCTACTAGTAGCTGAAACAGGCCAGCTACCAGAAACATAGAGTCAAATTCTCCAGAGCGGCCAGCGGATATTTTCCTCACAGCCTCCCCTCATCTCTCCTGAATTCCCATTCCCTAACTTCAGTATCATACCATCCACGAATCAAAAGCTGGCCTTACAATTTCTCACCTATTCACTTCATTGCATTTTTCTAGTCCTTTTCTTGATGGAGAAGGTTTATCTTCCAATAGCTTGCTTTACCTGGTTGCTCTCCCAGTAATCACTAGCCATACTTCCCTCACTTTCTGTTCCTATCCAACCTCTTCTTCCTCCCTTCCCTACATTCTCCTGGAAGAGATTTCTGAGACTCCCACTGCTTCTTAGCACAGTGAGAGATGACGTCCTTCATACAGTGAGGAATGCTGTCAGTTAAGGATCATCTCCCTGTTTTCTGCTGCTTCTTGTCTGGGCCCAAAGGATCTTCCCCCCTTGTAGTTTAGCTGCATGTCCTCAAGGCCAGCACCCTGACACGCAGTGTCCCCTCTGGGTCCAGACTGCGGAGAAGCAGCTTTGAGAAACCACAAAGGCCTCCCCTACCTGACAAACAGACTTCATTTCCTGGCTTGACCTTGGACCTGCCTTGTCACTACAGACTCCCCCGGTGGCTGCCGGACTGGCACTGGCCATGTTTGCTGCCACCAGACCTGCCCCCGCTGACTCTGCTTCCCAGCTTGATGTTGGACCTGCCTCGAAGCGATGGATGTGCCCGGCCATCTGGGCTCTTGGCTGAACCTGGCTACACATGGCCCTGCTCTCAGGGACATGGGGCCCCTGCCATTCCTGCTCCTTGACACTCCTCTCATTTCAGCTTCCAGGGCACTGAGGGCACTAACTAGCCTTAATCGCCCTGACCAGCCCCACCTGCAATCTGCCCGAGAGTTATTTAAGCTCATCCTGGAGGGTCTTCACCTTCTTGCCTCAGAGATGCTGTAGGATGCTGGTCTCCAGTTCAGTCACAGCCCTGACTGGTGCCAAGCCCTGCTGCTGGTGCAGAGCCAGGCACGCAGCCTAATGTCCTGCCCTGGCCTCAGCCCTGCCTCTTCACAGCGAGCCTGCCAGTGATCTGCGCTTCAGCTGGTGCTGGCACCCTCCGCTGAGTGGCCTCGCTCAGGTACCGTGCGATGGCCCCTGCCCAGAACAGCACTGCTGTGCTCGCCTTGGGGTCCCCCTGGCTCCCTGTCCCCTGGGAACAGCTGGCCCTTGCTGTGCCCTGGCAATGGCCTTGCTTCCCTTCCTGTGGTGCCCCCCTCCTTTCTGCCCCTTCTACTTTTACTTGAGCCATCTGTTTTAAAAAAATACAAATGTGCTAAGTTTCTAAGGCAGCTCTACTGGCTCTAAAGTAAAATGGAGTAACATGGCTTCAAACTAAAGCATTCAACAAAATTGTTTTGTGGACGCAGTTCTATGATGTTCTATACCTGGTATACTGTAAAAATACATGTTTTTCTGTAATTATCACTGGAGGAAAAAAAGCTCTGTCATATACAGAGCTGCTGATGAACTAGATAAATATCCTTGTGTGCTGCATAATTAGTCACCCTAAAGCCGAAGGAGGTACATGAAATTCAAAGACAGTTACTTTGTCTGGAAAACACTAAATATTTATAAATACTGGAATGCTTTTGGAGGCTGAAGAGCTGCAATATTAATTTGAAGGACTCATGTCAAATGTCTTTAAATGTACTTCTTATTAAGAGGTGAATAGGACTTCTTGTGTATCTGTTCTTTTATCTATTGTATTTGAATCAAAATGTACGTGAGAGAGCAGGCAATAACGAAACTAGCTGCTTTGAGCAATTTTCAATAACTTCTATATCATCCCTATTCCTTATGTGGAATGTGGTACTTCCAGCTGTCCCTTTCATTCTGCCATCAGAAGTACCTGTATGCTCTGCTCCCAAATCCTGTCTGTGCTCCAAGATGTAGAACAAACCAGGGCCCTACATGTAGGCTCAGTGGTGTATACTAGACCGGCATTTGCCTGTCTACTATGCAGTTACTGCTACAAGTTTACTGTTTGTCTTGTATCTCTTTTAATCTAAAATGGGAACAGCACCTAGGATGTTACATGGGATCAGCAATATACACAACCCTTTTAACATGAAAGGACAAGGAAGTTCTACATGTGAAAGTACTAGTAGTAGTTTTGTAAAAATGGTTCAAATATTGATGGGCTATTCTGTGTTTTTGCCCAATTCAATATAACAATTTGAAAACTGTGGTATTCAAAAAGTAAAACGAACCACAGAATCATCCACGTTGGAAGAAACCTCCAAGATCACCTAGTCCAACCTCTGACCTAACACTAACAAGTCCTCCACTAAACCATATCACTCAGCTCTACATCTAAACATCTCTTAAAGACCTCCAGGGATGGTGACTCAACCACCTCCCTGGGCAGCCCATTCCACTGCCTAACAACCCTTTCAGTAAAGAAGTTCTTCCTAATATCCAACCTAAACCTCCCCTGGCACAACTTTAGCCCATTCCCCCTTGTCCTGTCACCAGGCATGTGGGAGAATAGACCAACCCCTACCTCGCTACAGCCTCCTTTAAGGTACCTATAGAGAGTGATGAGGTCGCCCCTGAGCCTCCTCTTCTCCAGGCTGAACAACCCCAGCTCCCTCAGCCGTTCCTCGTAAGACTTGTTCTCCAGACCCCTCACCAGCTTTGTCGCCCTTCTCTGGACACTCTCGAGCACCTCCATGTCCTTCTTGTAGTGAGGGGCCCAAAACTGAACACAGTACTCGAGGTGTGGCCTCACAAGAGCCAAGTACAGGGGGACTTGCATATAATAGTATTGACTATGTATAGTAGTATATAATTTATACGACTTGCATATAATTGTATTTTATCCAGGAAAAATGGTCTGCCTCCTCCTTAAGGGACTGTAGGGACTGAGGACTTTGTTAACAAACCAAGTGACCAGACTTGCAAGTAGTAACAAATCATGGGAGGAACATGCAATTCTCTCAACTTTACTGGTTTGTTTTAATCTACTACATTTTATTATATTAAGTTACTGAGTTAAAACATTTCCATTGCCATTACTTGGAGTTTTAGAACTTTCAAAAACATTAGTTGAAGGATGTTGCAATCCCTTAGAAGCTGTAATGGTCTTCCTCTGAATAGTTTTTTATGGCTCTAAGAAAATTATTAGTCCATCCTTTCCTGTACCTTATGATAAATCTAGTGATAATATATAATACATGTAGATGGAATAGGCTAGTAAATGGTCCCAGAAATAAATACGAATGACAGTAGGGGTTATAAAGAGCATACTGCCTCAAAATAAATGCAACTAAATCCATTTTTAAATTATGCCTCCATTTTAATGGTTTAGCTTTGTTTTTGAAAGAAAACATATTAGAGACTACTGATGTCCAAAATAAGATACAAGTTTAATTTAATCATCTACAGCTGTACCAGTGATAAATTGGTAAGGCAATTTTTTTTTTCACTTGCAGCTTTTCGTGCTTTGTCACTCAGTCATCTTTAGGTGGAAAAAAATATTATGCAAAACTTTTGTGGTTTGCATGTTTTAAGTTGTTTACACTTTATCTGATTACTCTGCAGTCAATATATTTATATTTCAACAAAGGAAATTAAGGGATAATGGCAAAGTTGTAATAAGACAATTGTTAGCAGCTTTAAGCAATCAGAAGCTTTATGTGATGTTACTCAGAAAGGCAGGTTTGTCAGGGCTACTTAATTAAAGCTGAATCAATAGCATGGTGCAAATTCAAAAGCACTTACAGGTTGTGTATTTAGCAAATGTTCAGAGCATGCTTTAAACTCAAAGTAATAGATGGAAACGAGTACCAAAAACCTGTACCACAATTCTTTAAATGGTCTTCTTGGCTACTAATTAGCACTTGGTATAGGTTTTTATGGAACTATTAACAAAGGCAGCTTTATATTCATGTAATCATCTAATATCTCATGGGACGTTTGACTGCAGACAGACTTGCCTCTCTGTAACAGCATTTCTCTTCTAGAGAGACAACCACTACAAAGAACCTTGGAGATATCCCAACATAGCTTGAGCTGTTTGTGTCACTCATGGTCAGCAAAAGGCAGTATTTTGATTTTAATGCTCTACTTCTTGGTTTTATCTCTAGTCCTATGTATTTGTAATAAGATTACTAAGCTGCTTGTTTAAGTGTATTTTCCCATGCATTAGTAAGCCAGCATGACATTATACAACTCAGAACTAAAAAAAAAAACCTTGCTGTTTTCCACTGAGTTAAGCCTTGGCAGGCTCAAAAGCACCTTAAAAACTGGGGTTGCTAGAGGAGCTCTAATGTGACTGTCATCAGTGGATCTTAGAGCACCTGCGAGTAAAGCTGTCACACCTGCAAACAGTAACATCTATCTTTTACTGAGGGGGAGGGAGTAAAGTAGTGTGTCTCCCTCCCCTGCCTTTATGTCAGGGGACTGAGAGGTGAGCAACAACCTTCCAGGTACTCATCCTGCACTGTCCCACGGGAGATGCTCCAGGGATGTGTGGTGCTGGACCCCCTGTCCCCCTGAGGTGTGCATGTCCCTGAGACCTGTGCTGAGGCCTACACAGTTCTGCTGCGGTGCTGACCTGATTTATCTAAGCCACAGGCAGCACCTGGGAGGCACCTGACCTTTCATAGCAGGAGAGGGCAGTTACGCTTTCATGTCACTTTTCTAAAGCCAAGTGATAGCAATATCGGTGATAACATAAAAGCAGGAACGCTTCTGAGGGGGCTTACATGAATGCTGTCAGCTGGAGCATCTTTGTGGCCCTCCTGAAGGAACTAAAAGCAGCTGGGCGACGAAGCCAGAGGGGGGCCGGCGGTGCCAGCACGGTGCTGAGGGGCCCAGCTGCGTTAGGGCGCCCAGAAGCCCCCTGCCCTTCGCGCACCACGGAGCGGGACGTGGCGAGGGGCCGCAGCCGCCGCTCTCCCTCCCGCCCGGGACGGCTCCTGACAGGGCCAGGGCCGGGCCCCGTCCCCTGCCGCCCTCCCCTGGGCGGCCGCGGCCCCGCCCGGGGGCGGGGCGGAGCGGGCGCTGCCCTGGCAGCCGGCGGGACGCGGCGGGGGGCGGCCGCCATGCTGGGCGCCGCGGGCCCCTTCCTCCGCCCGCCGCGGCGGGCCGGGCCCGAGGAGCGGCGGCGCAGGGTGGCCCCGCTGGCGGCGAGCCCCCCGCCGGCCGAGCGGGGAGAGGAGCCGCTCCTCAGGGGCATCTTCGAGATCGGCAAGAGGAGCTGCGACGTGGTGCTGAGCGCCCGGCGGCTGCGCTGGAGCCCCATCGTGCCCGAGAGCCCCGCAGGTGGGACGGGCCGGGGCTGTCGGGCCGGGGCAGGGGACGAGCCGAGCCGTGCCGAGCCCGTTCTCGCAGGGCAGGGCATCGGGGCTTTCCGGCACGGAGTTACCGCGAACCGCCGCCTGTAAGGGGGTTCTGAGCTCCTCTTCCCCCTGGGGTTGTCCTGTTGCTTAATAAAAATAAATAAACAAAATAGCTCATAGCGCAACGAGCGACTTGCACCCGAAGCGCCTAATCCTGCAAAGAGCCTTTATTTCTTAGCGGGTGGCGCAGAAATGCGAGGTGCGCGAGTTGTGCCTGCGTAAGCCCCTCGGTAGCCCGGGCGGAGCGGTCAGAGGGCTCGGTGCCGTCGGCGTCCGGCTGCATCGGCCGCCATCGGCGTGCCCGGGGTGCCCGGGGGCTCCGGGCGCCTTGTGACATACGACATGCCGTGAGGGTACGCCGTTGTAGGATGTGGTCAAGTGAAACAAAGTTCATCCCAAAGTTTAGAAGAAAAAGAACGATCCCTAAACTTACATAGTCTTTTTTTTTTTTTCTTTTTTCCTACTAGAAACTCTGAAAACAAAGTCACTTTCAAAACTGCATATGTACTCCTAACAGTGCCCGTTTGCTGCAATGACTTCCCGGTGCTTACGTGAAGGATAAGTCAAAGCTGTGTTTCAGGAATGCGGTTTCCAGACAACACAGCTGTGTTCTGTTACGGCACAGTTAACTTCTCCAGGCCTAAAAGTCCGAGTTCAGTTTAGCATTATTTCTGAAGGATCTTAAAACTTTGTACGGGTAAGATGTGGCTCCAGAGCTGTGTGGAACGCTGTTGTTCCGGTGCTACTGCTGTGGAGGAGTACTCAAATGCCCAGAGCTGAAGATACGCTTCACTTCATGTAGCATTTAGGGACACCAAAGCTACTCAAACCAAGCAATGTGGTGCCATGCGCAGCTGCTGGTTCTTGGCCTCTGAGCTGTGTAACCACATTCATGCAGTGTTGTGCAAAGACAGAAATACCTGCTTTTCAGCAGGGCTGTTCAGTTCTTATGATGTCTGTGCTGATGTTTGTGCAGACCTTCCTTTTGTGGAGCCAGTGTGGCAGTTTCAGTAACGCACAACTCTGTAGCCTCTCCTCCTTGCCGTTTGGGACTATCTACAGGTCTCTGTGTACGTGATCTGAAGTGTAATTTATGAATTATTTAGTTCCATGTGGAACGCTCTAGTTTGATTGCCATTTTATGTGCTAGCTACTTTAATGTAGCTTGAATCGTCATATATCAGGAACTATAAGTCCATGATTGTTTTTAAATTATTACCAGTGGTGGATTTTAAGGTACAAACAAGAAAAATGAATTTCAATATGTATTGCTTCATGCTTCCAGGGATGGGAATACATTGTTCTTTTTTGTTTTTCTATGAAAAGTCCAATCCCCCTAAACTGCTACTTTGTGTAAGAACTCTTCACCCTGAGTTTACTCACACAGACAAGGGGAGATTTTCTGTCTTAGTTCCTGCAAAATAACAAAGTACTCTGTGTTTAAAGTCAAACATATTGTGGATGACAGAACTAAGCAGTGCTGACAAGTTGATGTCAGTTATATCAGGATTTTGACTCTTACTGCACATGTAAATATGTAAATGTAAACATGTAAACATGTAAATGTAATGCACATTAAATAGATGCCAATACCTGTGACTCCTTCCTTTGGGCTGGCACAGCTCTGTGTGTGCCTGCCTGTGTCTGTAGGTGAGCTCAGCTGGAGCTGAGGATTTCATTGTGCTGGGCTTGCTGCCCTTGCAGCATGGATCCAGTGGAGGACTTGTCTGTTTTGCCTTCCATCTTGGATGCTGGAGGTCAGGATGGTATTTGTTCGGCAATCGCAGAGGTCAAATAGGGATTTTGGAATTTGGATGTTTTTTCTCTCCCACGTTCTTGTATCTGAGTAGCAATTACCAGGGAGTGTTTGAGTGTGGGACATGTGCTGGTGCTGCAGGAGCCGCCCGTGACTGCCTCGTTCTGTGAGACCATAGTGCAGCGGTGCAGTGCATGGCCTGAGCTGTGAAGGTACAAGAGATGGCCGACGGCTATCTGAACAGCACGGATCACTCTCAGTGGTCCATTCCCCTGGGATTTGGTTTAAGCATACTTTCTCCAGACCAAAAGTTTCATAATGTAATTTACCTTAGGCTCAAAAACATGCTTTGCCAGGTGGCCTGAATTTGACACTAGATGTCTCCTGCTTGGTCCTGTACGTACTAATTCTTTCTGTTTTAGGACAAGACCGTTCTTCTATGGCAGTCAAGTCAGAGAAGCGCCAGGTAGTCGCTTTCTCCTCTCTTCCCTCGCACCTCAGCAGTTTGCCAAGATTACTCCTGCCTTGCTGAAGTCCTTGTTTACAATCCGCAGTTCCGTGGCTCCCATCAAAAGGCAGCTTGTTCCGCCTTGGCTCTTTCAGCTCAGAGCTGCAACTTAATGTTCCCAAGTACATGACATCTGCTTTTTCTGGGTTTGTTCATGTAAACCCTGATGTGAGCACAGTTCTGCCCCACCACACTGTTTCTGTAGAGCTTTTGGCCAATGTGATTACCAAGTGAACTCCCTTCTTTACTCTCCCCTTGCTTTCTGCAGCAGCAGTCTCCTAGAGGGTTTTTGTTACCTCCCTGCTCCAATAAGAATGATCCTTCGCAAGTTGTCGTCCTCTGTGATAGCAAAGCCTAGGGCAGAAGCAAGGCCTGGGCCAGTGCCTGAGCCTGGGGCCTGAGGGTGAGGATGTGGGGGGTGGCTGAGGGGGCAGCGTGGTGCAGGGCCTGGCTGCCCCGCCACGAGGCTGCTATTTGAGCCTGGGGGTGCTCAGCTCAGCCCCTTCTCACGGCAGCCTGCTGCCTTCTGACACCTGCCAGGTCGCTTGCTTTTAATGATGCATTGGATGCTGGGATGAAAAGCAGAGCTCGCAGGCAGCCATTACTGGTTTTTACTCTAGTTTCTTTCCACGTGACTTTCCTATGCCATAAAAGTCATCGCTGAAGTTAAGGAAAGGCAAGACTTCTCTCTCTGTGTTAATAATCCAGTCTCAGACTGTAGGGCTTCTCAGTCTGGATGCTGCTGCAAAGCAACAGCAGAGAAAGCTATCCAACCAAAGCGATTCTATGAAAAACAGATCAGAATATTAGCTGTGATTTTTAGAAATTTCCAGAAGGTAATACACTTGACAGAATGACAGAAAAATAATTATTTGCATTTAAGAAGAGATGCTCAGAGTGCAGTATTTTTTCACTGTGGCTAAAGTTTAAAAGCTAATAAAATATAGAGGATTAGCAATGGTGGATGTGGGTGTTATTTATATTTTGGAACAGTTCAGCTTTCTTTATTCTGTTCTTCCAATAAGATTTTTTTTCTCTTCTCTGTTGAATGTGAATGAGAACTTTAATCCTGATACGTCCTTAAAGCCAGCAGCATCTTTTTGAAGATTTTCAACTGGGAAACTCTGTGGCAATTGCAGTTTTTCAGCAGACTTCTATCAGATAGGAAACAGAACAAGAGCAGCACTGACTCAGTTTTTTATTGGTATGGGAAGCCTGGAGGCTTTCGATAATTATGAAAATCTTTTTATAAGTGTAGTTTGTTGTGTGTTTAGTGTACTTGACTCAAGGTTATATGAACGCATTCTCTCAGACTGACAGCATGTAGGCTGGACTGAGTATTTGGGTAAAAAACCTGTCAGATAAAATGTTTTTCTTTTTTTTTTTTTATATGAGTAATTGAATACAATATTCTAAATTAATTGACTGACAAGAAAGTAATATCTCTGGAGCAATCACGAGGTCAGCGTATTATTGACTATATATTTTTATCATGAGTTAGAAAAGATCAATGTGTAGTTTAAGTATATACAGTATCATCTTCTTGATATGCATTTAAAATAAGAATTTATAAATATTTTATGTAAGTGCAGCAATAAGGAAAAAATTACTGATGTATTGAAACAGTGAAAGAGTTAGCAATAAAGGACTTAAAATTAATTCCGAGTGCATAGTGGCCTGCTGCCAAGGCTATTTAGGAACAGATGTGGGTGAAATAGATACCAATAGTCTGTTTGGGATCTCTAAAGTAAGACATCTGTCAGTCTATTGGTCAGACAGGAATAATGGAAATGGGAACTGCCTGTTACAAAATGTGAATTACCAAAGTTGTACGTTGGTCAAACTGAAAGCTTTTGATTCTCTGCCTGACATGTAGAGAACATAATTTCTCTAAGTGGCTTATGTATTGTCTAAGTAGGAAAACTGTTTTTGAGGAAAAGACACAAAAATAAGTAATATAAAGTATAACTGAGAGTGTGATGTGTATGTATCACATGGATATATGGCTTTAAGATGTAAATTGAAGGAAGAAATCATGCAGTCCTAAACAATCCCAAGGTGTCTAAACGTGAAAGAGACTCTCAAATCTTTTTCAGGGAAGTCCATAAAATGCATGTGTCTTAGATAAATGCTGCATGAAACTGTGAAAGAATGTTAATTTTCATTTTTTTGCCAAAAAAAAAAAGTATTTAAGGAAATTGAGTATGTTAATTATCAGTCTCACAAATATGTTATTTCAGTCAACTTCTCGACATAATGTCTTGATTCTCTGTGTGTCTTTTTTCCTTTATCAGTCGGTCAGTCTGGGAGAGTCCATGGCTAGGTGTCTGTGGAACAATTTACATTGCTTCATGTTTTCTGCTGTTTTTCCTATACTTTACATGTTTATGCACCTCTCTGCGCATGTTGAAAGGGATTAACATACCCTGGGCATCTAATAGGGGCTTTTGTATGTATTGTGATTCTCTCTATCCAAAAAGAGCAGATATTAAAATCTTTGTTCCAGAAAATAAGTTTCTTTGCTATGTCTTGCAAATTGCATTGCCGTGTGCTTGGGTTTACATGTGTGTTAAATAGCATGTGTTCATGACTTGCTTCACAGTGTGACGTGAGTTTGAGCTAACAGGATCCCAAAGTTATTTATCTTTCACATAAGTAATAACTCTTCTTCATGGCATTTACATTTTAATAGAAATGTATTTCTGTTGCTGATACTGTGGGTTTTGTTATCGTATAGCTCTGGTAGCCCATCAAATGGAGAGTTTTAGACTTGCTTAAAGGTAGTGGGTTTTCTTTTTTTTTTTTTCTTTTTTTCATTGTCCTGTTGCACTAAGAAATAATTAGGCTTTGCTGTGCTGTTACCGTTGGCAAGGCAAAGCTCAGCTTTTTTCCTTGTTTCCTCCTGCCTGGCGAGCGAGGGTCGGTGGCAGGGTGCTGTGGAGCCAGGCCGGGCTGTGCTGCTTGCCGGGGCCCAGCAGGCCTGGGGCGGCAGCGAGGGGGGCGGCAGTGGCAGCGGAGCAGGCCGCAGAGGGGCGAGGGTTTTGGTGAGGTGGCACACCGGTGTGGGGGGACTCTGGGGGGCAATGGAAGGTGGCACCAGGGAATGGAGGGGAAACCACAGCTGTTGGTCGACGTGCAGGGGCATGCCGGGGGGTACAGGGCAGGAAAAGCAGGGAAAGCCAGAGGAGGCATAATAAGGTGGTGAGGTAAAAAGGGGTAGGATGCAAATTCATGTGCTAAAATATTTTAAAAACAAGCAAAAAACCCAACTTATCAGTTTCCTGTTCATAGAATAACTGCTAGCTCTTTGTGCTTTCTGTGCAAAGGTGTGCAAGAGTTAACTGTTTCCTTTGGAAGAATCTGAGCGCATACATTAAAAAAAAATTGATATGCTCACCAGTCTTTGATATCCATGCTAGTGCTATTTTGATGACCATGGTACAGGGCTAAGCATCCCTTCTTCACTGGTAACTAAAGTTCTTTTCAAACCATTAAAAACAGTTCACAAATTCCTTTTCTAAGCATAAGTCTTGTAGCTCAGTTTCTCAATTGTCCTGTTCTTCAGCCTTTGAGAAATGTTATTTTTTCTCTGCCTTGTTCACATTCTACATGCTGTTGCAATCTTTTTCTTGGTTGTCATTTTTACTATTTGTGTTCCTCTACTCTGCACCTTTACATTTTTTGTATGTTGTCACATGTGTTACCAGCTTATCTCGACTTTCAGGTGTAGCTTACTCCCATGGCAGAGAGACTCTGGTCTCTCTGATCAGACCGCTCGAGTCTGTCTGCAGCACTAGCCACCCTTTCCCAAACATTTGGACAATGTGTGGTTTCTTTCATGTAGTCCCTCCCATTTAGGAGCAGTGCTCTTTAAATGTCCAAGAGCCTACAGGACTATGGAAAACATGCCATAAACTTTTTTTTTTTTTTTTTAAGCAATGTCTGCAGGAAATAAATACAAAATCTTGCAAATAGCTTGTCCATTCAGACCCTGAGACCACCACTTGCTTTCTTTGCCTGCAGCTGTTTCTCTCCTTGGTGTGTGTGGGGTGAGGTTCTGGAGTACCTGCATGGGACAGCAGTGGGGATTGTGCTCCCTGACTGGGCTGGAATTCGGGATATGATGTTCTTTTGCATTTTCTTATTTTGTATTTTGACAAAAGACATGCTTCGATTAAGGCCTTTTTGTCTTTATTTTGCAATTATAAAACAGAAATAAAGTAGGGAAGTTTGTCTGTTCTTGCTGGAGTCAAAATAAACAAAATTTAGGAAAACAATTTTCCTTTCATTGTAGATGTCTTTTTAACTAAATATATTTATTTAAAAATGTATATTTGTTACATTAAACAAGAACAGCAGGTAACTAATGGCTGTTGCCACTTTTATGCCAAAACAAGCAAACAAGCACTGGAGACAATGAATCCATTTTTGCTTGCTGTTTCATTTAGGTATATACAACTACATTAGGCCCTGTTTTTAGAGGCATATTTCTATTTCAATATGTGTAGTACTCTAAAAAATATTTGTATCCTTCTTAGACAATTTATGACCCTAAATAGCTGCAAATCTGAGAGCATAAACCTGAAGAATTGGATAGTCTTTGTGGATCATGGACCTAATGTTTTCCTTTCAAAGAAATCAGTGGTCTTGGTTTTTATGACTTATGTTGTAACAGTATGTGCAGACAAAAAGCCATAATGTGTTGAGTATCTGATACATGTATTACCATATTGCCATAAGGAACTGCTATTATGTTAGACACCAACTGATTTCATGATAGTGTTGGATTTCTCTCACATATGCTTATGTTTTTGTACAGATGATCCTTTAGGAACATCTGCTAGTTTTGTGGTGGTATCTGCTGTTTCCTTTCAAAATTTGACCTTTTTGTCATTTACTACTGGGACTCCTATAGAATTGCATTACACTGGGATCTTTTTCTAAATTGATTCCTATTTCACAGACGTTAACTCTCTATTTTTTGATTTAATTGGATTTCATCATACTCTGGCATGCTACAGAGTTAAGTGCAGCTGAAAGTTGATAAATCAACCTTTTTACATAGAGTTTCATTATTGTTATTATTTCAACTTGAAATGTCAACTTGAAATAGGTGACTAGAACTTCCCCTTTCCCACTGTTTAGATGGTCTTAAAAATACTTGTGTGTGCAGGCTGTGCAAGGACAGCATTTCTCAAACTGTTTCACTAGGGAAGAAGTTCTGGAACTCGTTTCTCACAGTTTGGGGACCCTTCCCCTGTTCGGTGAAGCACAGCTTATGCTGTGGACAGTAATAACAGCTTAGGATGATGTCTGCAAGTGAAGCTGAATGAGTGAAGCAGCAAATACAGGTGAAGCTCAGCTGTGGTGTGCTGCTGCGACTGGCAGCTTAGTCATGACCTTGTAAATGCAGCCCAAATGGGTTCTTAGCCTGTTGGAAGCTCTTCCTCTTGGGTGAAAAGGCATGCTGTATAATCATCTTTCACATGTAGATGGGTCTGGGTAACTGGATTTTATACAGATTATGATAAAGAGTTGAAGACATTGGTATTTGTGTGGGACTTCAGCCTTTATTATCAAACTGTTTTGCTGTGGCCCTCTGCAGGAAAAACAAACAAACAAACAAACAACAACAACAACAAAAAAATGGTGTGTTGAGCTTGTGTTATTTGGAAAAGTGACTGATTATTTTGCTTCCAATGTATGATGTATGTTTGTATGAAGATAGTATTCACTTTCACATAGTACTCTTCATGGTTTTAAAAATTAAATGCATGTATGAGATTAGTATTTTGAAAAATAATTAGGCTTCTTGTATTTCTTTGGCTTTGTGTATTGACATGCATTCTCATCTCATTATACCTTTTTATTCAAAGTGTATTAATTCCAAAGGTGATTATGAAGCTAGAAGTAATTTACTTCATATTTTTCAATGACAAATTTACCAAAGGAAAAATAAAGTCAACTCATTTAACATGCAGTTGTCTTTCTTGGTTGAACCTAAAAACCTAACGTATTTTCTTATTATTAAACTATGCAGATTAAAAATGCACTGCTTCTACTGAATGAGAACATTGTGCTCCCCATAATGTCTCAATATAGCTGTTTTCCTATTGTGCGTCCTTGTGGAGTGATTAAAAATGAGAGGAAGAAAAAAAAAAAAGTAAGTCCAGTGGAGAAACAAGAAATGTCCCCCAAACCTGGAATGTTTGTGGTGCTAGAATTGCCAACAGTGCCATTTCTTTTTTGGAGAAGAATCCATGCTGCATTCTCCACAACATCCAAATCCCCCTTATTTAGTTAGCTTTCAGGAGTTGCTCATGTCTGATGTAGAAAAGTAGTCTATAGGTTTATCTTTTGGGAATGAGTTTGGTGCCTGGAGACGAACACATTTGTTTAAACTCTTGAGCTGTATTTGTGTCTTTATCATACTTGTAAGTGGGAGTGTTTTGAAATGTTTATGTAGGGATTGAGGGTGGGCTTCTGAATTGATTCCTTCCCCATGTTTTCCTAGTGTGTTTCTTTTTAGGATTGAAGAATATCCTGTTTGTTTTTTTTTTTTTCATAGGTGGGTATTTGTTTTATGATTTTTTTTTCTTGTGATTTGTATTTGTCATCCTAGCTGAATGTTACCAAGTATTTCTGTGTAGTGTGTATGGTAAATGCCAAATATTGAATAGTATATTATGAATGCTAGAGATTAAAGAAAACAAAATCATAACACAGAACTTATATATATCTATGTATGATGATGTAGTTCTTAGCAACTTTGGGATTGATACATTAAATATGTAAGTCCTTAAGTGGAAAAAAAACAAGAAAAGGCTTCAAGCCATACTAATTTGAGGGTTTTGTAATGTGATTGCAAGCCAGAGCTTGTAGAGTATTTCAAACCACAGTGTTTCATTTTTTGTAAAATTGGAGCTCAAAATCCAAAGTGGATCAAAAGTTATTCACATGACCCCAAGATAACTTGTAGAGGTATTAAAAAAGTATTTTCCAGGCCCACCATTTGCTTTCCTTATGTTATAAGGAACTGTTAGTTTTCCTCAGTAATAGCATGGAAGCTCTGCCATGGTCTGTCAGTGTGGTAACAGACAAATATGTTTGGTTAAAAAAAAAAAAAAAAGAATAAGAAAATGTATTTAAAAAAATGTAGGTCTGAATTTTCATGTGAGCCTTGTGTTATACTAGCCTTTCTGTAAGGATTTGATGGAATAAAATTCTACTTATGTTTAAGGTCTGGCGGCAATTCCTCCCACCCCAGCTTCTCATTCAGTTGTAGATGTAAGAACACATTAAATCTCTGACTAGAAGCGTATGGTAATTGAGTTTACCCCGCAGTTCTCTCATCTAGCATGTGGCTGTTTCCTCCCTGTGTGTTGCAATTCTAAACAAATGGTCAGTTCATGAACAGAATTCAGTGCTGAACTCTGGGTTTCCCAGCTTTTGTCTGTTCAGGCAGGCTATGTACGATGGTAGTTACTTAGAGGCTTTTTAGTTCGGAGTAGTAGTCGTAGCTGTCGGTTTGTTTGAACTGTGACCATATATCTCTTCTGTCAGCTCATACACTCAAGTGAGTATAGGAAAGTATGCTTTGCAAAGCTCAGAAAATGCAAAGCAACAGATGTTATGTGCTGCACTATTATACGTATCCTGGAAACAGAGCTTTACACAGTGCAGACAGTCTTGGAAAAACAAAATTTCACATACAAATGATCATGCTAAGGGTAACAGTAATAAATACTGATGACTAAATATAATGCTGTTTTGCAGATACTGAGTTTGAGTAGTTAAATGCTCATCATTACATTAAAAACACTTATTTGACAGATGTTTAAAAAATTGTCTTTATATTTTTCTGTATTGCTTAGTATAGCAGAAACAGAATAAGTGAAATAGTCTCACTTAAAGTAACATATGAAAATGGCTTTAAAATCAAAGTCAATTGTATTTTGACTTAGATGACAACTCATGTGAATAAAGTAGAAGGAAACAGGAAAAATTTCAAGATGACTGGCTGGGATTTTATGTGAAAATAACACGTTTCCTTGGCTGGTCTGTTGAGTGTATTGAAGATGGTTCACCAAGAAATTGTTCCTGCCCTGCTCTTCTCCCTGGTGAACTGCTCGTCACAGCCCTGCCGGGGAGGGCAGTGAAAGGATCCAGACCTGAGTGGTGCTGGACTTTTCGAGGGCCTGCTCTGCTGCCTTTACAAGGTGAATGTACCTGGCAGAGAGATAATTAGCAAGGGATCAAAATTGTCATGGCACTAGTCAATAGTACACAAACAGATAGGTGGCTGTAGCTGTTGGTAACTCATGTGGACTTCAAACTTTGAACTGATCTGTGGTGCTGTGTAGCAATTTCTGCAGTTAGTATGTTGTAGGGTAAGCCCACAAAAACATATCAACATGTTCAGATAATCAGGAAAAGATTTTACATAGATATGTATTTTTAACATGGTACTGCTTTTTTTTTTTTTTTGAAGGAAAAAGAATGCTTATGAATATTTCACAAGAAATGTGATGATTCTTGGTCACTTAACAGCAATGTGTTTATTAAATAAGGCTGTGATTAAACTGGGAAGATCCTCCAGGTCCTTTTCTGTTCGTACATCTTTTGTGAAGGAGGAATAGTAACAACTAAGGGTGTGGGTTTTTTTTTTTTTTTGTATGTTTATTTCTTACAGAAGAACAAACAAAACAGCATTTTCTTTGCACTTACATTTGTTGGAGAGTTAATTATTTAAAATATGATGTAAACAAGCAGGTTGTCTTTTTGAAGTTTCATCCTTAGGTTTCGTTTTATGGAAACCATTTGTGGAATGTACCCATAAATTCAGTACTGAGCCGAGGGTATATTTATACATATACACTTGTTTGTTTTCCTTAAAGCAGATACTGCTTTTTTGCATTTGCAAGTTTAACAATATTAGTTTGTGTGCAGAAGAAGACTAATGAAATGAACTTACAGTAGAAAGAAGGCTGTCTTTAAATATGTTTCTATTTGTTTTATGTTTCTAGTGTTTGTTTTCTTTCTCTAATGCATGGAGTGAAGGCTGCCTGAAAAGTTCGTAGTGCCTCTGGTATTAACAATGTGGTTGGAAAGGGGTATGGAAGGGAAAAAGCTGACATGGGATAAACACAGAGAAGCAGAAACATTGAGTTTGTATGTTTGTGGACTGTTAAAATAGAAATGGAAAAGCATTTAGATACTGTTGGTTCTGTCCTACAGCACGACTTCAGAGACATGTCCATTTTACAGATGTGACAGTGAATCAAGAGTTGATACAATTAACAGTAATTACAATACCGTAATGTATTCATCTCTTATTTAACATCATCAGCTTGGGATCAAGATCAGGAACTGTTGTTAGACTGTTCCTACTGTATATAATCATAAGTTTATTCTGAAGAAAATATCATCTATCACTTAAACTGTTGTATGGATTATTATGTTAAGGATTATTTCTTTTTGATCTGACAGAGAGGCAGGTGAGATAGGGCATGGGGGGAGCAGATGGCAATAGCTTTCTACCTTCCAATATAATAAGTCAGGTGTATCAAATAAGAAGAACCAGGCTCAAAACAAAAGGATGCAGTGAATACAAAAGAACTGTGAAACATAGTGCTGAAGGATATTGGTGATGCTAAAAGATTTTGTGGATTCAGCTGCAGACTGAAGGCCTCATTTGAGGGCTGTTAAATACCTAGAAACCACAGTCAGTTCTGGGTATCCCGAATGAAAGCAGGTGGGGAGTAAAAGAGTATTAGAGGGAAATAGAAAAAATGCTTGCTCGATTCCTTCTCTTCTCTTACCATCTGCTTATGGCTATGGTTTGACACAGGATACTGGGCCAGATGGACTCTTGCTCTGAGCTGATATTGCTGGTCTTATGTACCAGAAAACAGCTAAATTATATTTAAACTATATTTTATGTAAAAGAGCACACATTACTCGTCTGCAACTCTACCTGTATTTGCACTGCTAAGCAAGTTTTCTTGGTAGAATTTGTACATCAGTGTTTGCCTAGCCTCCATCTGCAAGGTACTTATGTTCATAATGAAGACTTTTGTTCTGCGTCAGCCATTTTAGACTCTGAACTTTTCCATCCTTATTGATAACTACATGGTCTATTTTAGAAGAGGGAGATGAGTAAGTGGTGCTGAGAATTTTTCTGAACACTGCTGGAAGTCTTCACTAGGTTTTGGAGTTTTCCAATTCTGAATTACTCTTTTTTTTTTTTTTTTTCTGATCTGTTGTTCCCTATTTGTGTATTTTCAGCTGTAGATGTTTTGTTCCCCTCTTGATATGCCTCTTCCTAAGCTGCATCTACTTAAAGAATTTTACAACAAATTTTTATTTTTATATTTCCCGTAGAAAGAGCTGTAAAGACTCTAAGATAATCATCATTTGGCTTTGTTGGTTGTGAAAGTAGGCTTTCTGCAAAGAGGACAGATGTGAGTCATATTTATTGTAATCTATAGCATAAGATCCTGTCAAAGACATCATTACTTGAGTTTTCTTAGTCTCAGTTTTTTGCAAAGGCTGTAGAGTAGCTTGATTTTAGTGATAGGGGTAGCTAGTTGACGTGTTTCTGAAGTAATGGTGTGGATTAACTAAGCTGCTGCTGAATCCAGTTTGAAGATGCATCTGTTAGTGGCTGCACGGGTACTTTGAATGTGAATCTCTCCCTGATCCTGCAACCATATGCAGGATCTTTATGCTAAGAGTAAAATTTTCAGGATCTCCAAGTGAGATACTTATTTAAACCTTGTAGTGATAGTAGTCCCTGTAGATGTGTGACCATTTGATATAGTGCTAGCATTTCACATTTTGGAGGAGTAAAAATTCACGGTTTTTAATAGAAATTTGAAAAGTATTTTTGTCATCTGACATGCGTGTTTCTCCAACAGCAAGAACTCATCAGAAATTGAGTATTTTGTTAAGTTCATTAGTGGTCTTTCTATTTGATCCTGGTAATTCTTGGTACTCTTTCACGCTGCATTCTTGTGATTCTTTGTGTGGTTATTACTTATCTCCCCAAATATATTCAAAAGACTATGAAAACGTCCTTAGGTTTCCATGCTTTGATACAAATCACCTTTAGTGACTATGATTAGGAATACATTTGTAAATGTGGTATGTAGCTACAGTTACAATACCAAAGTTAAGAGTAATAGGTTGAAATGACAAGGAACTTGCCAATTTGCCTAAAAACAATGGGAGATGACTTGTTTGAGGTTACCAGCCATGCAAAGATGTGAAGGATAAGTCATGGACTGTTGTGGGGTGTTTTTTGCTTCATTTATTTATTTATTTATTTAGAATTTTTTATTAGTGTCTGTTTTTTTTATTAGTGTCAGTTGATATGTCTGAAAATGCATACATTTCCATGTGTAACTTAGTATATTAATGCAGTTTGACGTAAAAGTGAAAGTTATTTTTATACTGGTTGTTAATTTTGAATTTCATGGTACTTAATGCTAAAATATTATTCATAAAGCATTTTCTGGATTCTGCATGTTATTTAAAATGCATTATCTTATTCAAATTTATGCAGTGGTTATTACATAAATCTAAAGAAAGTTGGAGATCTTTAGATTTTTGAGAATCTCGTGATAATTTCAAATAATATTTTAAATAACTTGTGACCAATATTCTTACAGTTCCTGAACTGTGTAACAACATAAAATATTAAAACAACTCAAAGTACCATCTTCCCCCCATAATTTTTTAGTGTATCTTGATTTCCAAAATAACATTGTATATGATTTTCTTACAGTCCAATCAGTTATTCCCCACAATTCATTTTTTTATTAAAACATTTTGTAGAGCTGTTGATATACTTTGTCAGTGTCTTGAGCGCATGGTTTGAAATTTAATGAGCTTACATTTATTATTTACAGTTTTAGTTTAATTTCAACATACGTGTATTATTACAGTGTATATTCAACAGTTCTGCTGCTAAATGAAGTAAGCATATACTTAGCTTGCTGCACAGATACATGGGCACAGGTGGACATCTTGGTAGTGTGCACCATGCAGTGAAACACATGGCACTACACAACGTGGGGCAAAGAGCACGCAGTTTGAATTAGAAGTCATTTTATGGATACCTTGTAAATTTGTGCTTGTTCATACATGGGCTGTAATTTCTGAAACGGGTGCGTGTGTTTTAACGTTGAACATTTGTAATATATGCATTGCTCTAATGTAGTTGCCCTCTGTGGAAAGAGGCAGTATTGTATAAGCCTGTTTATGTCAATATTTTAATAATTTATCTTTATAACTACATTTTGTCTATATTTATAGCAACATTGGCACCCTGTGTACAGAAGATAAAATCAGTGCTGAAAGGAAACTTGCATCCATCTGGAAGCAATAAACTTTTCTAAAAGACTGCACAGTGTTACTTAATCCTGTGATTTCTTACTGTGAGTGAAATTAAGGTTTGGTTCAGTTGTGTCACATCATATTGGTATCAAATCTTTTGTGAGAGCTTTGTCATCGTGTTAAGCTACAAACAAAATCTTAGAATTGATGAAAGTCTGAGAATGTAATTTCCTCAGTCACAGGATTATGCATCACTGTAAATGTAGCAAGTTCCCTCTACTAACAATGATAGTAATACCAGAAAGATTCTAGAGTATTGTATTTTGAAAGCTTTCTTCGTCGTACAAAGAACTCATTTGTATACCGAAAACTTGACTAAGTATACCTTAAATTTTGTATTGTGTTCTAAGCAATTATTTTTCATACTAAACATATATCATGTTGAATAAAATATGTTTTAATATGCCAAAAATGTTTTGTAAAGTTAATTAGAGAAATATGAACATTTTCACTAAGAGCAAGGGGAAAAAATATAAAGATCATCTAACATTTTTTTTTCTTTGCATTTTTTTTAAGTCTGTTAAGTGTGGTCTACATGAACAAAATGGGATTCATTCATCCCTGCAGGCAAAGTGGTGTAGTCTTACAGTCTTCCGATTCCTGTGCGGCAAGCGAGCTGAAGCGCATTGGGGGCGAGAGAAGGGTTTTATACTCGCCAGAGGATTTTGGTGGTGCTGCTGCCATCTCCGACCCTTGGGCGAGTGTAGAAGGTTCAGGCAGTATGATACAAAGGATGGCTGAGTTTTTGAAGAAATCTCCTAGAAAAACAGACTAAAGATCAATGAGTGTAAAACTGAACATGTAGCTGTTAATCGATGAGAGGTTCATGGATGAGCTTATCTAGCAGCTGATAGCTGTGCTTCAGTACCTAAAAGCATGAATTGCTAATATGCATGAATTACCAATAGCTTATGGAAGGGAATTGTCTGGTGTTTAGAATGGGATGTCTGTTCTTTTTTTTTTTTTTTTTCTGAAGAAAATGTTTGCTTGAAAATCTTTTCAGAAAAGATGAAAATTCAGATATTCAAGGCATGCTGAATTTCCTGAATGTCAGACACTGGTATTTAGCAGTATTGGATGGTTTGTAAATCTGTAGTTGAGGCTGAAGCAAATCTCTTGCCAGTAAGAGTGCAAGTAGAATTAATTATTAACTTGTAATTGATCAAACTTGGTAATGTCATGTGGGCTTGGAAGGTGATTTTAATTTTTCACCATTATTTTCTGAAATGGCAAAAGTAATTGTCATGATTATGACACAAATTAGGAGGTACAAAATGGTGTGTATATGTGAGGTTTTTCAACAGAGTGTGAAATGAAGCTCATGTTTCCTCTTTGGGGTTTCTTTAGTACCTTTCAGCTCTGCTAGCCCATTGTATTAAATCACATAAGTCGTTAGATCCCAGTCTTCTGTTTTATTTCACCGATCTCTCTCTTTTAATTAATTCCATTATATGTTAGTGGTGCTGCTGGTCTTTGTAAAGCTATCCATTTTATCTGATGCCCGTGTCTGCAGAGGCTTTACGAAAGGATGCAACCTGCTGATGTTTGTTCCACTGCATGGACGTTTGTCACATAACTTCTTCCACTTCTTACAGGAAACGCCACAGAGTTTCAGGCACTTTGTGAAAGGTTTGCTGCTACTTTCCCAATCGTATTATGAAATTAGGCAGTATGTGGGCCACACTCTTAATGTAAAATGTAGAGCTTTCTATAGTAAATTTATTTTCAGTGACCTCTTTCTTAATGTGATGTTAATGAGAAAACGTAACTATTAAAAAGCAAAGACTTCACATGTCCCCTGTCAAGTGCGTTAGTTTCAGAATGGCTCTCTGCATCCCTTCCTTTCAGCTAACCCTGTTCTCTAAAGCATCATTCCCAGCAGATCTTCTTTGGAGATTATTTTTTCAATTCACAATCTCCCTTAAATTGTTTGTTGGAGAACGAATGGGAAACTCTTCCTTAAGGCGGAGCTTCTTGTCTGGAAAAAATGCTAGGTCTTGTGCTAAGTTTTAATCACACAATGGTGGAGCCGTTTTTTGGCTCAGGTCTTTATTCAATAAACTATTGGGCTTCCTTTCAAAATATGAATTTTGGTGTATTTGGCTGACAAAGTTCTGCTGTTACCTTGTAGTTTGAGAGCAAGGTGCTTTGCTGCTCATGGAACATGATGTGAGTGAAAGCTTCAGGGACTGACGTGTACTGAGCCTCATGCAAGAAGGAAGGCCTTAGGGTATTTGGAAGGACAAGAATGATTAGTTTTTAAAAGATGTGGTAGAGGACAGGGATCAGAATCAACTGGTGAAGGAGTCCTGTGGAAAGAGAAGTTTGGAACATGGAGAGAGATGGGAAGGGAGGGCAGAAGGCTGGAGGAAGCAACCAACTGAAGTCATGAGTCAAGGATTCTTGCTTCTGTTTCTTGGACTGCTTTATATTAAACTTGTTGTGCTACAATACCATGGGAGGGACTTATGGAAGTAGGGACTGAAATGCTTTTGAGGTGACTATCCTAATGCATTATGAAAGTATTCTTTCATAACCTTTTTATTTCTAGGAACATTATGCCTGTATGAATATACAGGAATGTACTCCTGGACATATACAGAAATAAAGCATTGTATAGAGAAGAGTGACCTGCTGGCTGGTAATTTCAGCCATGTTTCCTTCTTTGGGGTGACTTTGCTAAACGTGAATAGTAAAAAATTATCATGATGCCTTTTGCTGCTGTATTAAAATAATGTCATTTTTTGTCCAACAAACTGTGTCATTATAGACTTTTAAAGTACAGTTTTATTCTGAGTATTATATATTTTTTTAATAACACATGAATAGAGTTCTAAAAAATTAGTGTGCATCTTTCCCAGTTCTTGCTGACTCTTGTTGATGATCTTTGAGGAGTTAGCAATTAGAAGTTAACGCGCACAGCATGTTGGCTCAAGCTGCATTGACTTCATGCTGATGAAAAGAGACAGTTCCAGTCCTTCCTCCTTTCCTGCTATGTATATTCTTATCACTTTGAGCCATCTCTGGTTGCAGGACTTGTGTTGAAATGACTGCATTAACCAACTTGTCAGAAGACTAGGCCAGCAAAAAAATAAAATAAAATGGACAATCTATGCTACCTTAGGGAGTTGAATTGACTAACTTGGCTTTGTCAAGTGCCAGACACAAAACAAAGAAAAGGCTGGACTCCACAGTTGTGGTAGGTGCCTGTATTGGAAGAGGGATTAATGGCACGGTGTTGCATTGGCTTGGCAAAATACATCACTTCACCCTGAGATTCTCTAAAGGAGAATGAAAATCGGTTGTTTTCCTGTCAGATGCTTTTAAGCTCAATTTTCTGCCCTGAAGGGTTACAGCTGTTGCTACATGTAAATAGGTGGCATTAAAAGATGAAGGTAGGAGCTGCACCCTACTTTTATTCTCCAGGTCTGGAGGATCTGCGATGCACCTCTTCAGTGCTTTGTAATACTTCCTGAGCTTCTTGTGGTTCCCTAGGAGGTCATTACACACAGTCTGGAAAATATTTTTTCTAAACTAAGGTCTTGGTTGTGTTATGTATCTCTTTATAACACCATTTAAAAGGACTAAAGTAGCATAAAGGTGATCTTAAAAAACAAACAAACAACAAAAAAGGTCTTCCCCAGCCTGGCCTATGCTGTACCACCTTTACCACCTTCTCTCCATCTCATTGTTCAATATTCTGGCCAAGCAGTAAGTGAAGTTTTGCTTTCTGAAAGAGATGAAAGAGAGTAGGAGGCATAGCATCGTGGGTTTTTTTGTCCCCTGCCCCCCCCCCCCCCCGGTGTTGCATGACTGGTCTTTTTGAAATAGCTTGAAAATTCAGATGTTTTGAAAGTAGCTTTTCTGTCTTATGTTTTGTGTATTTAAATTAATATTGAATAGTCTGACGTGAGCTATACAGTAATTCTTAGCTCTTCTGGCAAAAAATGATCATGCTTTCACATTTATAGTTCTCGTTGCTAGTCCTTCATAACCAAAGTAGTAGCTGAAAACTCTGGAGTGGTTTCATGAGTCAGGTGCATGGCCCTTACTGCACTTTCTGATGGAAAGAACGGGCTTGAGTTAGTACTTGGTGTTTTATACACAATAGTTAGGCATTATTTAAAATTACTATTTTTAAATAAATATTGCTAAGCATAAATTTGTGAACATATTGTCAAAACTGTTTTTATTTTTCATTCTATTTCCTTTTAAAAATATATATTAATACAGTTGTATTTTATTGTATATTTGGAATAATAGTGTTGAAGACAGTGTTCATGCTGTGTAAGAGGAACTGTAATAACTACTGTTCACCGTATTTTCTTTGGTATAATCTTGATGGTTTTATTTCTGTTTATCTATTATGTTACACTGTACTCAGGTATAGCAATGAACTATCAATGAAGGAAACTTGAGAGCCTAATAGGATAAAATGTGTAATAGTTCTATCTATAGAATGAAGTGGGACTACGTGACTTGCCAAAGGTCATACGAAGAATTCGTGACCAAGGGAGTAGAACCTTAGGTTCCTTATTTCCAAATCTTGTACTTGAACTATACAGACACCTGACTTATGTATTTCTCAGATATTTGTTACAGAAATTAAGTCCTCAGATACCACTCCTAGATGTTGGGCCTCTATTGTCAGATAACAGTCCAACAAATGTTATGTTGTTGAAGTGTTGGTGCTTATATTTTAATGATGCATTTCTTCAAGCTGTTCTGTTTTCTATAATACTGTTTTTTTCTTTTGTATGTTTTGATCAATTTTGCTGTAAACATGAGATACTCTATTTGTTTAAAACTTAGTTTAACACTTAAAATTATTTGCTATTTACAGTTAAACTGTATTTGAGTGCATTAGTACTTCACCCTTTGATTTGGTGTATTTAGACAAAATTTTTTATTAAATAAGAGATTACTGTTAATAGGAAAAATGTAGGATAGTCTAATTTTTTAAAAACAGAGACGGGATAAATTGAAGCATAACACTTCCTAGAAATTCATATATCAGGCAGGCCTTTTTTCATGCTGTATTTTGGGGGAAAAAAAAGTGGACATGTGCAGAAACTGTGAGTACAATTAGCGTCAAGCAGATAAATCCAACTCTAATCCTGTTTACGCTCTACATCAGACAGATGTGCTGAGATTGATTTAGACAAGCTCTTGGCTTATAGTAATTTTTTTTAAGTGCCATATATTCTGTTTTTGTTAGGTCTTTGTTAAATGTTAAGTGCTGTTAGTTTTACTCTTCCTAACGCCTGTAACCTACTTCATACAGGTTCCCTCTCAGCTCTCATGATGACAGGGCAGCCTGGTAGAAGAGATTATCTTTATTCCTTGTAATTAAATTGACTTTTTTTTCAGAAGATACAACAATGGGAAGTGGGTACTGAATTAAATAAATAGCATGATATCTAATAGATGTATACTTAAATCTCTTGCAAGAACAGATGGTACCCAATATCTTTCTAAGTAATGTGAGAGGACAGTTAATGTCCTGAAACAGCTAGCGATAACCAATATGATACTAACAAACTGATAGTTTGTTGTTTTTTTTTGAAGTTTAAAAAAGTGTCTAATCCAATATGTACTTTATTTTTAAAGTAAACTTGGTTGTTACTACCTGTTAGAGATATTTTATAATAATATATACAATATATTTATAAATATATGTACATATTTATAAATGTATAAAATAGATACATATAACTCATGACTTAAATTTTCATCTGAATTTTTTATCAAATTTTACTGTATTTGTGATGATCTTATTTTCAGTAAAAATGGAAGATAAAAAATTGTACAATAGCCCTAAGGCCTTGCATGAAGACTCCTTTTCAACTGTAGTAAAAATTGCCGGTTCTGATCATACTAACTCATTCAGTATTTCCTTTACAACTTAAAACTTGAGGATGATGCTTTTGTATGATTCAGTATTCCTATAGTTTATATACTTCTCCAAGCTGTATTTAAAAATGTGTTCCAGTAGAACAGCTGGAGTCAAATACTATTTTTGAAAATGTAACGCTGCCTAGTAAGAATGTATTATTTTAATTTTCAAAAGTTTTGATGTGCATCTAAGCAACAACTATGTCAAATGTAGAGGAAGAGGAAGGTTTAAAAGCAAATAAAACTCTGGCTGAAGTAGTAGCATGAAGAGACAAGATGAGATGAGCCTTAGCTGACTGACAACTAAGGTCGTATTATGGAAACTACTAGCAGAAATAGAGTATTTGAGCAGGCCTTCATTTTATTGTTTTGTGCAGGACAAATAGCCTAATGTTTGTAATCTATTTACGGTTTGTATGCATAACATTAGCACAACAAAATTTGTGATGTTCTCAGCAAAGCTAATATTCCAAAATGTTATTTAATTTAAAATATTTAAAAAGCAAACCCATTTAGCATATTTGTATTGTCTGGGTGAATAACTGCTGAGCAGCTGCTATTATACTTCATGTGTCGTTGCTTACCCAAGTTCCTAAAACACTGTGTGTGTGCTGGAATGTCCAGTGGCCTGTGTGTCTGACAAGTGTTTCTGGAAAAAAGATGAGCAGACCTCCCCTTTGAAAATGCTGTTTTTATAGTTAAGATGGGTCTTAAATAAGCATCTATATCTATAGTTCTAGACAAGTGATCCAGGATGTTGCCAAGTGATTCATTTAAGGTCTACGAAGACTCCCCAGGTGTTTTAGAGGAGCGATGTAGAGTCGGTAAGAATCCAGCCCTCAGGTTCGGTGCCATGGGTGCCCGCTTGCCCTTTGAGCCTGCCGCTGGCGTGCCATCCTGCGGGGCGTCTGCAGAGGAGTGCGGCCACCGCAGGGCCTGGTTCAGGGACAGGTGCTGGGAAATGCTGATCTCAAACCGTCACAAGAATCCATGCAGGCTTCTTTTCCTGCTCAAAAAAACTTTCACCTTGCTGAAACCCTCTACTTAACGTGGGGTACTGGGACAGGTGAGCCCTGTTTTTGTGGTCTCAGTGCTGTCCTTCCTCTCCAGGAAGAACTCTGCAATAGCATTTCACAGCTTCTCCTGGGAACTTCGGTGTACTATATGGCAAAGGTCTGGTACCACACTCTGGTATGCCTTTTGCTATTGAGAAACCACTTGACTGAGCTGCTGCTAGATTTCAAAAAGGTTTCTTTTTCTAGCTTTTTTCTGCCATGGACTGTGAGGGGCTCTTTATTGGTCTATAGCACATTGCATCTGCTGTAAACACATAGACGGCAGAGAAAGTTTGCTTTTCCTGTCCAGAATATCTGACTCCTACAGGAATGGTGAATTTTTTCCTTCAGTCTGTGTATTTGACTGGGTTTGTTTTTGAGGAATTGGGTGTTTTACATCTTAAGAGAGCAGAAAAGGAACAGAATAAGCCTATACCACAGTGGCTCAATTATTACACCTCCAAAAGGCATTTGCAACTAGTGTCATTACATGACACTGTCAGCAACCACAAGATCTTCGTGTATGTCAGTCCCAAGATAAGAAAGCCTTCATTTCATGTTCCAGCCTGACACAACTCTCTCTGGGGCTGAGAGTTTTGAACTGTCACAAGCCCTTTTGAAATTGTTTTTCTTGTTGTCTAAATCAAATATGTAACTTGAAAATGAAAGAAAAGATGGGTGACATGCTTTCGGTGTATTTTTCTGGTTTTGCTCAGCTGTTTTCTGATCTCTTTCTAGTCTAAACCCAAAGGGCAGCAGTAGTATCAATTGGAAAAATAAATTATATATGTAATTAGATATATTTATATAGTCAGCTTAGGTCCTAGCACACTTTCTGATCTCTGAGAGAGATGACTCAGAAGAAGAGAATGAAGAATTTGCCTTGTCACTTCAATAACAATGCAAAAAGAGGGGGAGGTGTCACTTTTTTAAAGCCTCAAATTTGTTGAGGCCTTTGAATCAAAAAAGAGGTACTATAGCCACTTTGAAATTGTGTTATTTGTATAGCAGGATACCTAACCTAAATAATAGAGTTGGTAAAATATAAGATTAGTGATTGACACATGTGATATGCAATAAGTTATGCAATAAGTTTCAATATAGGCATGAGCAGATGCAACAAGTAAAACTAGAGATGAGGACATAACAGTATTGTTGTTTTTTGTTTGTTTATTTTGATTTAAATATTACTTCTAGTTGGTAACTTTTTTTTTCCCTCCCTACAGGTGATTCCAGTACGGTTCTACAGGGTGAAGAGGAGATTATTGAGATGAAGGATGTATTTTCAGTCAAACTAAAACGTCGTCGTTTTGTGGGACAGAAAAGAGGTGGTACTTTATTGGGTATCACTATTTTTAAATGCTTGCATAAAGAAGAAAATAAACTAACAGACTGTGCTGTCCATTTAAACAACTTAAGTGAAGATCACTGTAATTCATGGTTTAGACATCTAAAGGAAATTTTGAATGGTAAGCACTTAATCGGGGTTGATATTATTTCAGACTTATTTCTATTGGTGATGCATAAGGTTGAATGATGCTTAGAAAAAATATTTTGCCTGTAGAAATTAAGACACAAATAAATGAATAATGTCGTTGGAAAATGCTGTTCACTACCAAAGTTTTACATGGTGAAGTATAAAACTTAACAAAGTGACGATGAGTAAAGCATGTTGAAAAAAAAAATAAGCTGATGCTATATTTTGGAAGTGTTCAAACACTGAAAATAAGTAGCTGATTGCATTCTGACTGAAGAGTCTTCTGAGAAATCTGTTTCTTAAAGAAACAAAAGACAATATTGGTACTTTCACTTGGAATTGCTGCACATGTAATGGTACTGGAGTTGTTGCAGCACCGGAGACTCTTCAGAGACTGCCCAGAACCTGTTTAGTAGCTCCTGCTTGAGATCCACAGATTCTTAGAGGCTAATGGGAGGGGCTTCCTCTGCATAAAATCACAAGTGAAAGGGCTCTTAAGGTTCTGCAGGACTCTTATTGTATAATTTGATACTAGTGTATTGACGCTAGTTAGTGATGAGAGGCAGTTCTTTTTTTAAAAAAATATTTTTCTGTATGCTATAATAATTTCAGGATGCTTTGTTAACCAATGAAAGTTGTATTTTTCATGGAAGTTGCATCAAATTTAAGAAGTTAATATTTACTGTTCAGGGTGTGTGTGTGGGGGGGAAACAGGAACCCAAAACAAAAACAAGCCAAAGCCTTTCACAGTAATTTAATACTACGAATTTTGGGAAGACATGGAATATAGTACACTTGTGATTTAAAACAAAACAACAAAACGCAAACCAAACTCTCTGATTTATCTCAAAATTGTGTCTGTTTACTGACTATAGCAAATGAGTTTCTTCATTACAGAAGAAAAACGATCCATCTTATAATAGATTATTAAAACTTCAGCTGAATTGTTAATACTGAGCCTGATTGCAGAATTCAAATTTTACACATCTGTACTGTTTGTAACAGCACTTCCAATAGTGATTTATAGTGTTCTTCTATTAAAGTTAAGCAGAAATAGAGAAAGTGAAATAATGTTCATTAATTGTGCATACTTACACTGCTTACAATATGCTTTGGATTTTCCAAACAAAATAGTGTATTAAAGACTGCCTCCCCTTGCCCCTCTTGAAAAGCTTTATCAGTAAATATCTAAATCTGCAGAAGTGCCAAGATTCTTGCAGATCTCTAGCTACCCATAAAGGCAAGGACATTTGCATACGGAGCAAATGTCTGTTTTGTTCCCAGATTACCCTCCATCCATCAGGAGCAGTGATACCATATGTTCACAGAAAAAAAGAGGCAGTATCTCTTGCTCAGGTTGCCTTCACTTCGAGGTGCAGTCTCTGTTTTATAGCTTTGTAATTGCAAGCCACCTGAACCTGAAAAAAGCATTCTGTGCAATGTTGCTCTTTCTGGTTCTTCCTTCAGCTTTCATCTTTCTCCAGAAGTCAAACCTCGTGCAGCTTTTTCTTGATGTCTACTCAGTACATTTATCTCCTTTCCTTCAGGAATAATCAGGACTCAGAGTGTGTTGGGAAAAATATCCAAACACAAATCCCACAATACTGTTTACTAAAGTGTATATTGTTCCGAGTTTTGCAATTATAGTAAAAGTAGTTTTTCACACTGTTAGATTTTTGAAGACTGAGTAGGTATTCAAACTGCCTTTCTGCCTTTTCCAGAAAATCAGCAAATTGACAGCAACATTTCCACACTGAGTGTGGCAGAGAGACATTATCATTAATTCAAACAGTGTTGATATACTAACAATATAATTCAGGAAAAAAATTTTCTTCTAATTTAAATTGTGACAAACATTGGCAGGAAGGTCCCGGTGGCATACAACAGATCAAGTTCTGCTCTTTCTTCAGTAATTAAAATCTCAAAAGGTGCATTGCATTGATATATCTCTGCTTATCTATAAGCAGAGATATAATCCTGCTATATCCTTATATTTGAGGATATATCCTTACGGACTGCAACACAAAATTAAAAGTCCATCCTTCTAAAATAGTCGAAATTGAACTGTATTTCTTTTTCCTAATGTATCTTGTGAGAAAGTAAGTTTTCATTAACTGGTGAACTATTTACTTGAAGGATTTTTATTGCTTCTAGGATGGAGCAAATTAAAAGCAGGTGATCTACCGAAGTAGAGTGTCTGTATGCTTAGGTACAGCTGTCAGTAAATATGTATTTTCATTTGTCAGAATGGCTAAATATTTCTAAAAGGCGCATCTCTGAGAACTGAAAATAAATACAATTTCTATTTTACTTTTTTTTTTTTTAGATTTTTAAGCATTGATCATTTCTGTGTGTGTGTAACAGGGTAAAAAGCGTGCTACTGTCTTCCCACTTCTAAAAAATTCTTATTTTCTACATAAAAGTGCTGTTGTCCAGATGCATGCCTGCGAGATATTAAGAGCTTGCTCAATGATACGATGTTCAAGAAAACTTTGATCTGTACATTGTGTATTTGTTAATCTGATGTAAAATGACTGCTGCTACCTTTAGGCATGCACCTTTGGAGCCCAGATTCTGGACTGGCTCCTGGAAAGCCCCAAATGGCAGCTTAGACAGTTGTTCCTAGTCTGGTGTTGTATGTCAGACCTATTGTGCACCTGACTCACAGTGATTTCCATTTATACATTGCATGTTTCTGTGCAGGGCTTATGGGCATGTGCTGTAGACATACTGTGTAAGTGGAATTCACTGCTTAATTTGGAATCCTCTCTGCATGCAAATGCCCAGGGCTACTTAAAGGGTTAAGACAGCCCTGGAAATGGGAGAAAAAGGACAATTAGCAATGCTTACCTATTTTCTTTTATTTTTTTTTTGAATTTCTTTTAGCTGTGATGAGTCTTATTCTTGTTAACAGAGTTAATTTGAAAGAGTTTCACTTAAAAGCTCTGTAAGTTAACAGAAGACACTTCTGTTAAGATTAAATGATGAAGTAGCTAAAAATGCATAAAGTGCATTTTATTTTTATGTACCATTCTGTAGTATCTCTCTCGTATTGGGATTTGATACGAATGTCTGAAACTTCGTGCATGAAGTTTTAATTAAACCATTAATGTTAAACATTAACTTTGCTAAGTTAATATTAACAGTGGTGTCTCCATAGTTACATTAACAAATGTTTCATATTATTAGTTTTCCTCATGTATAATATTGTTACTGCTGTATAAAGTATTTATAAATGCATGTAATAACAACGTGATTCCAAGCTCTTAACTTTTGTAACATAAACCCATTTTCATAAAACTAAGAACTGAAAGCAGCACAGATGTATGTCTGAGCATAGCGTCTCTGCTGCCCTCCGAGCCTTTGTTTTCAGAACACCCTGATTGACCCACCACCCTTCATGGTTCACTGATTCACTTGATAGATCAAGTTTAAACTAGTGCATATTAGCACATTTGTTAGTACTAGAGGAACAGTTGGCCTTCCTGCTTTAGGCTGCAGGTTCATTTCAAATGGAGCAGCTACAGAAAACAATAACAGAATACCAGTTAGGACAGCACCAAAAGGCTGACAGACTGAAATCAGTTGCAGACCAATTCATTCACAGTGTTGTTTAAAGAAAGTTAAAAGATTATTATTATTTAAAAATACTTAAGAACTTTCACTATATGTGTTTCACACTATATTGTGTGAAAATCTTGTCTTTGATTATGATTGGATTTTCTTTCATTAAACTCAGTTGTTTGTTACACGATCATTGCACTCTGAACGATAATTAATAATTTTTGTCAGAATTATCCATTCATGTCTGTTGGCAATCATTTGGCATGAAACCACATGAGTAGTGTACCATCTATCTACTCAAATGCCGCTGGTGAAATGAAAAAGAAATGAGCACAGATTTGGTCTTCCATCAAGAGCCTTTGGAATGCACCTTTGCTTGTGTCCTTTCATGATCGTATTGGTCACTTTTGTATAATGCTTCTTTGCTCTTTTGGCAATACAAGATACTGCTTCATATTCTCAAAATGATTTTTGTAAAAACTTACCAGCAGGCATTTAAAGATTAAACGTTTTCCTCTTAGGGTTTTTTCAAGTTAGCAATGGTGGTGCATCAGAGAGAACTCATCAGCATACCATTTATAGGGGAAAAGTGTTGTTGCCTTACTCCTAAACAGTCTGTGTGTCTTATGCTAATATCACTTAAATATGAGAGGGAGGGAAATTCTGTAACTAATAAGATTGGGAAGCTACTGCTTTATCTTTTTCTTTATCATGGATTTTGTATGTCTCAGAGAAACAAAGCAGCCAGTGACTTCAAATTGAAAATCAGTGATGGTTAGCAACAAATTCTTAGTGTTGAAAGTGTTTAACATATTATGTAGTTTGGCATAAATGGGGAACCTATCTCTACTTAAGTGCTGTTTTATTTCATGTGCACAATGTGGCATGTTTCCTAAGGATGTACTTCTTTGTGTAGGTACTAAGGCCTCCTACTGAAGACATTCAGGATTCATCAGGCATTAACAGTGCATTGGGAGTACACTGTCGCATTAAATTTTCTTTCAGTATCTTTAAGAAATCTTCTAAGATTTACTAGCACAAGTTGGATAAAGTGCTAATTTTCATTTGCAGATTCTTTGATATGTTTAAATGAGTGAAAGAATAATCTATGGGACTTTTATAATCATATTTTGAACTTAAGGAGTACTTTTCCTTTGATGCTAAAACAATGTTTAGTTATAATTTCTCAGAAGATTTGCTCCTGTTCAGTTGTTGAGGTACAGGAAGTGGGGAAACAACTTCAGGAAGTCCCAGACAACACTTTTAAGGTTCGCGTGGCTGTAAAATTTGAAGTAAGACTCTATATGGGGCAGGAAAAATTTTTCACTCTTGGTTCCTTTTGGAGTTGAGGCCTATTGCTAATTTTCTTCCTGAACGTTGAATGCGGTGTACTTTATCAGACCTAGCTTTCATTTGGCTAAACAAGTGGTAATCTAACCTTAAAACTAAAAGTAAATTGAGAATTTATAAAGTAATTAATTGAATATAAAATTGTTCAAATCATATATTTTAAGTAACTAGCAAAACTCAGGTAGTATTTTGCACCACCACTTGCTTTTTGTAATAAATCATCCTCACTCAATAACAGCAACTATAGGAATTCTAGAAATAGGAACTTGAAAAGTAGTGTTTATATAAAAATGTTTACTAATACCCCCCCCCCCCCCCCCCCAAAAAAAAAAAAAAGGATACAGTGAATTCAAAAAATACTTCCGCAGAAGAAATTTCATTGGCTCAATGTGCAGGACTCAGAGCTGTTTGCATAACAGTATTTCTCAGTGTTGCTTGTTCAGAGTTCAAGTTACTTTGAATACCTAAACGTAGCTTTTAAAAAAATAAAATGAACAATAATTCCTAGATTTCTGAATGTTGATTTGTAATCCCAGAAAACAAAAGTACTGAATTGTGCTGTCAGTTCTGTTGGGTGTTATTGTCATTATGCCTGCTGGCAATGTTTCACTTTAAATTCCAAAAAGAACATGTTTTGATATTTTTTGCCACTTATCTTTTAGTTTCTCAACATTCAACATGCTCCTGTTTCAGGCTTTAACTAGGTTATGACATATACTTTTTTTTTTCCTGGTTCTACGGTATTTTGGTTAATGTGTGATTCATTTTTACTGTTCCTAACTGTACACACAAAAGTAAGCAGTTCTGTAATTTAAAGATACATAGCACATATCCAAGAAGAAATGGATACATTTTTAAACTCTAATTTACATATCCTGTTAAAGTATATTGGTTCTAATATTAAAAATGCAGTTAAGCTGTAGGAATAGCTGGGTTGCGTGCAATATTAAATGTTTTGTGTTTTCTTTTTAGGCTTTCAAAATAGACCAAAATCTTTAAAAGTATTTGTTAATCCAAGCAGCCACAAACGAGAAGCCACTCATGTTTATTATGAAAAAGTTGCACCACTTTTTAAGCTTGCTGACATCAAAACTGACGTCACAGGTAAGTTGCTTCAAAAGCATAGTTTAATCTTGTGTGAAACAAATACTTAAGCATGAAAGACAATTTGAATCTTTATTGACTTTGTCTGCAAGTAATGAATTTATATTTATAATTTATTTAATGTAGTTATAAAATGCAATGTATTTTTTCATCAAAAAATGTTTTAGTAATTCTGTTCTTCATTGAATAGTTTTCTCCCCTATAGCCATCAATACCAATAATGTATCTTTCATACTTTTAAACCAAACATTGAATAAAAGGAAACAAGCATTTATTGTCTCACAGTCTTGTATATGTTTGCTGAGATTTTTTCCTGCATTCTGACAGACACGTCTTAAAATATTACCTCTCTTCCTAGAAAATTTATTGGTCATGAGATTGGGGCTGATTGGAAGAACATGCTATTTGTAGGTTCTGACTCAGTTTCAGGGATAACCTGAAAGCCTAAGTGATTAATTGGATGGCAAGGGTAGTTCTCACCAGGCAGGCGGGCATGAATCGCTGTCTGGAGAACATGAAGGTACAAGTTCAATGCTGTAGTGATGCTACCTTCTGCTCACTAATAGGTTCTTGATATCAGGTTTGGATTTAAAGCTCAAAATTCTGCCAGAATTCTGCTTTATGCCCTTCTGGCTTTCACTGAATTTGCCCTTTAGCTGTTTTATTTCATTGGCTTTCTGTAAGAAACTGAGTAGGCAAACAACAGATTTTCTTAGTGCAGTAAAATAGTAATGATCTCATTATTTCTGCCCCCTTCTGTGAAATGACTGAAAGTTACTTAAGTTGCATGAAATGTCGTCCCCCCAAATATCCAAGTTTACAGAGAAATGGTATTAATATTTCCTGCTCCAAATAATTTTATATTCATAGCATTATAATTCCCTTTAATACACTGCTGTTCTTTGGTTACACATTTCATATCCATGTGAAGTGTAAACTCTCTTGCAAGACATTTTAATATCAAAAAGTATTTTTCCCGTGTCTGTTGTAATTGGTTTACAAAACAATTGGTTCCAGATTAAAGAGATGGGGTTTGTCTTGTAGTTATTGCCTAAACTTCTTGTGAAATCATGACTAGTTCAGGCTACATGCCAGAAAGTGCTCTGAGAAAATCTGATTTAGGTATAAGAATATAATAATGCAATACATGTTTGTATGAGATTTGTCTTGCTAATTTTATTACCTGTTTCTATATATTTTAAAATTATTTAGCCCACAATTTAAAGTAAAATCAAATGAAGACTAAAGACACAAAAAGTGTGAAAAAGAATTCAATCTGTTAGAACTATGTAGTGATTTCTTCTTAAATTCTCTTAACTAACAAAGGAATATTAAAAGCTTTATGTGAGTTTTAATTCTCACAGATGTATTTTTCACCTGCAAGACAAAGTAGCATAAACAAATTATTAATAATGAATGCTGTCTTCTTAGAAATTGAGCATAATGTTGTTTGGTCACAATTTAAAAATATTTTATTTTTTTTTTGTCATGCAGATTTTAATAAGAGATTACTAACTATGTTATGTTTTAAATTATTACTTAGCTGTTTTAAGCAACTATTTAAATAAAATTACCCTTTAAAAATTCCTTACTACTGGTTAGTGTTTCATTTATTTTTACTGTGAACATAACCTTGTTTGTAAAATTCAGCTAAAGGCAGAGTTATCATTAACGTGTGTAAGATTACGTTTTTAGCTATGTAGTCATCTGAAATCCTAAAGCATAATATATCAAATATGTACCAACAGTTTTAAAGATTAATTCATAGAATTTAGTATAAGCTATGATTATCACTCTCAGTGATTTTAAAAGCATTTTTCCTATTTGAACAAAAGCAATTTAAAGTTTATTTTCAATTATTTTTCTTTTAAATTCTGAAAAGAAACTTCTGTTTTTAGCTAGATAAATGTTTAATTGCTTACCTTTAAAAATAAAGTTATTTTGCTAACATCCAAATACTGAAGTGCTTATTAGCTGCCTAACACTCCTCCTACAGGCAAAATGAGAAAACTACATTAGAGTTTAAAATGCTAGTAGAGAACTAAATAATTAAGAGCTATGCATTAAAAAAATAATAATAAAAATAAAAAACGGGGACTGCATGAAAGTCTTGTTCACTGGTGACATCTAAAAAACTCTTAAGTGCTTCATTTCAAGTAAATGTAACAGATTTTTTCCTCCAATAATTGTTACGGCTTTTATTTGTGATGTTGAAGTGTGCATCTCATTATTACTGCTTTTCTGAAACACGACCAGTTACTTCCATAGCAGTGTACAAAGGCGTATTGTGTACTACAAATTGAAGGCTTCTCTACAGTTTTTACATTGAAGATAGTTTACTTCTAGTCTTTACATATATACTTCTTTAAAGCTTAAAATTCATACACAAAAATCTTATAGCAAATTCGAATCTCTGAAGTGATTTTGAGTGCATATACAATGCAAGACTTTAAATTTAATTAAAAACAACAACTGCAACAACAAAAAATATCAAACTTGGACAATGAAGTGATGAAAGACAGAACTCTGCTCATCCCATCTCATATTTTGGTAGCTGGCTCTTGGTGTTACTCTTTAGTGTTTTTGGTTCTTACATGATCAGCCTTGTCATGACTTAATTTTCACTGTCAATTCTGTTGGAATAAACTTTTTTAGATTTTTTTTTTTCCATATTACTTTGCACACTAAAAATGCATTGATTTTACTGAAAATGACCACAGGTCTTAAAGGGTAATGTATTTTTATACAGTCTTTTATACAGTCTTTTAAGAGTTTAGCAATTATGAGTGCTGCTGTTGGGATATGACATTTAGAAGAACGGTGACTCTTCTGAAAGTCCAAAAGCTTCCCCCAAATCTGGGACACCTACAAGTATTGGCAAATACTGCTGATTGGCTTTATTATTTTAGAAACATGATAATCTTGCAAAATCCTACACAAACTTAAGAAAAAAAAATAAAGGTAACCTCGACAGACTCCTAGTTTGTCTTCTCTTTTTAGTTTTGAGTCTTCTGCTTCCATTTATGCACAATTACAAGCTGGATGTTTTGTCAAAAACAATAGCCTTCTCCCCTCCACCCCCATCATTTTTAAGGCAGAATCACAAAGAAAAAGAGAATGATTGAGAACTGGGCAAAGAACATTGGTTTAAACTTGCAATACGCTAAATAACATTAATATTATTTTTTCCTCCAATGTTAACACCAGTTAATCTGTTGTTCTTATAAGCAGTTTTAATCCTATTGGCACTAGTCTGTGACATGAGTGCCAGCATTTAGGCATGTCATGTGGAAGTGTCCCACATTTTGAAGCATTGAACCAATTATATATCACTTTTTCTTTATGTGGGGACTGAAGCCTTAGTTTCTAGTTTTGCTACATGAGATATGGTGTTACAGTGTTTTGGATTATATGATTCTGTTCAACTCAAAATCACTCAATTCCCTTCTTTTCCCTACTGTAATTTAGAGCTTGGGAGCAAAATGCCTTTAAAAAAGGAAAACATTTTCAATTAAAATCTGTGTTAGAAATCGTTGAAAAAAAAATAGTATCTATGCCAATTATGTTACCTGAATCCTTCTTAAACTGTGAAAGATGCTCTTTGTTCCTCTTAGCAAAATTTGGTTTTCCTCCTGAATTACAACAGGAGCAAAATTTTCAAACATCTATCTTTTTTCCAGGTATCAGAATGACTTTTACATGTCCATCTGTAGGTTGTCTAGCCTGCAGAGAACTTTTAGACATGGTCATTTTACGCCTGTGTTGATTTTTATTTAT
The DNA here is from genome assembly GCF_964034855.1 of Anser brachyrhynchus. Taxonomy (NCBI): domain Eukaryota; kingdom Metazoa; phylum Chordata; class Aves; order Anseriformes; family Anatidae; genus Anser; species Anser brachyrhynchus. The sequence continues at coordinate 16,648,479 of NC_137701.1, forward strand.
TTATATTTTTTTTATACTTGATAGATTTTCTATAAGTTGTCATCAAGTTTTTTATTGGAAATTTTATTTTTTTCATTATTGTTTTGTCACAGTGCTTCAGAATGGATACTGTGTTCCTCTGCCATTTGCTCATCAAATTTTAAATTTCTTGGAATCATCCCAAGACTTATGCCTAGCAGTAGTTCGCCTGTGTAATTTCCAAATTTCAGCTATTAGAAGCAAAGAGGATGGAGTTCCCATCAATCTGTGACTCTTTTTTACTTCCTTTACTGATTTCTCTGTAGACGTGTGCCCTCTTTATTTTCATGTCCTTGTTCTTTGAGCGAATTAATATTGTAATAATAAACGTAACTTATATTGTTACATTAGGAAACTACTGAGCATGTTTTCCTTTACAATATAAAATCTTATTTACCATACCAATTTAATTAGGTTGTACTCAGAACTTTCTAAATGTCATTACCTTCATTCAAAAAGCAGGCATTTAACTTGGTAACTAGCTGCATGTTTTCACAGGAAGATTTTATTTCTTCATTGAAGTAACGGTAAGGTATTTGAATCTTTCTGCATCATTTTTGCACACGATTTTATTGATAATTTTTTTCACGAGCTGCACATACTGCTAGAAGTAGAGTTACCATCTTTAAAAACAACACTGAGTACAGTGGTAGCTTAAATACTGTGCTCTGATCTTCCTGAATAGGTCCTGCATGAAAGCAATTCAGTAAGTAATGCCTGAAAGTTATTTTAGTAATAAGCATTTATGTAGCAAAATGATAATTATCTAACTTTGATATCAAAATAATTCTAATTTCTCATTAAGAGTTTCTAAAACACCAAGTGCTAGAACTTTGCAAAATTTGAAGTTAGGTGCTGATAGACAATTTTTAGTGCATACTGTAGAGATTCTATCACTTTCATTTTGATTTTTCTTTTTTAAAGAATGAGTTAGATACTATTATATATGTGTGTTTGGAGAGAGAGAGAAGCGTTTTCTATTTTTGTAAGCAGCATTTGGGTAGTCTGCAGAAATACTATGTTATAACAGGTACAGATACAGAATGATTGTTTTAAACACCACGACTAATAATTTTAACAGTATTTAGAAACACTGGAGAAAAGCCTCAAACTATGCTAGCACCAGGGACAGACAAGCATGAAAGATTAATGTAATTTTGCATATAATGATGCACATTCTTACACAAAAAATCCATCTGCAAGTGTCATGTCAGTCAGCAAAAATCTTTGATGGGTGGATGCAGCTGGGCTGTCTCTTCTGGCAAAGCTGGCCTAGAAAATGCTAAATGTAGTTATGATGCTTTGTGCCATCTGTAGTATGCCAGTTTATCCTGTCTTCGCTGGCATTTACGGTACTATGTAGGGTATCAGCAAACACAGAGACATCAATGTAGAGTGACAGATTCATTTCCTCCAGAGGCTATGAACTCTGGTGTATACTTGTGCCACCTTCCTCTGTGTGTTATATTCTGTTGTCACTGGTATTTGGCTTGATTTCATACTTCTGTGTTTAACTCATATTTTTGACTTGGCAATTTGCATATCCTAACACAAAGGCAATTAAATGTGATTGATACTGAAATAATTCAGTCTTAACCGAGGGTATGCTTACATTTTCCTGAAGTTTACCAACTGTGTCAGTGCTAAAACTTTCATTTTGATGCAACAAACATCTTCTCTAATTTTCTGGATTTAAATGTACTAAATAGGCCTGTGTCTGATACCATCTGAGTTTCAATGTCTTGTCTTTCAGCTAGTCTGACTGTACAACTTACCTTTCATAATTATAATGCATTTAATGATCAGAAAATATATTCTGCACCAAATTACTGTATGTTCCTTATGCTAGAAGGAAAAAAAATATTTTATCTAATCTTCTGATAATAAATAATGTTGTTTTCCACAGTAACTGAATATGAAGGACATGCTCTCTCGGTACTGAAAGAATGTGAACTCCAGGCATTTGATGGGTAAGTTGGTTAGAGGCAATGAATGTTAGTAAGCCTCATAACAGTAGTTTTTATTTGTATTCTATCCAAAGCTATGCCAGTAGGTATTTCATGAGTTACTCCATTTCAAATATATATTCAGTCGGAGAAAATCAATTCTAATTAGGTGCTTTATTTTTTTATTACTTACTGAAAAAATTATGTATATTAGACTGATAAATAATGGTAAATAACCATAAAGCTTTCTTAAATACATTTCATGAAGACTTCATTCTGTATTTGCAAGAATGAAGCAAGTGCTTTTTATTTCACTCTATCCATTCAAATGCCTCTTAAGGAGAACATTTTATATAAAAGTTACCTGAATGGTTTTTTGTTTGTTTTTTTTTGTTCCCATTAAAAATTCTAAAATTAAATCATTCAAGCTTATTTGAAGTCAAGAATGAAAATTTTTGTTCAATCATTTTTAAAAACCTTGCAGTTGTGTAGATTAATACTGCAATCTTAGTTATTTTTACATTTACAGGAGCATATTCAGTTGGAATTGGAATAAATTGGAATAGGTTTGTGTGCTGTGGAAGTCTAACAGCATTTCTCAGAGCTGTTATCAGAATATGCAGTGAGCTACACAACAAAGCTGAAGTGTTTTATAGGCTGATTCAATTTTTAGTAGTTCTAGAAACTCACAGAGATACGTGAGAAAATTTATCAGAAGATGTATTTTAGGTATTTCAAATTTTGAGGATAATTTATTTCAATCTAATAACTGCCTTTTGGGGTGATGGTTGGGGAACCAGTTTGTCCTGGGAAGCAGATATGAAGGCAAAAAGGAAAAGCCTATCAGGTATTCTCTTGCACAAACCCCTTCTGCTCTGAACCATATTTTATTGTTTTGTCTGTGATCACTGGGTGCAGTTACTGGAGTACTTGTGTGAGGCATCTCTCTAGTAGCCAGATACAAAGGGAAGTAGGAACAGAAGAAGCTGGAAGAAAATACCATGGTGACTGGATGTCTGAGGTGAAAAGATCCCCATCCTTTCTAAGTTGGTTGTTCAAGTGTTTGCTTTTGGCTTGTAGGTGTTTTTTTTTTTTTTTTTTCCTTCCTCTTGTGTGGAAATTAAGTAGATTTTATTAACAGAGGTTATGAGTAAAAATGAAATTTCTGAAGTGTTTGAAAAAAGTTTTATAACTTCCCCAAAAGCCTGGCTTCCACCCATGTACTCATTCAGTAAAGCACAATAAGAGCATCCTATTCAATATCTAACTTGGGATGCTTTTTTGATGCGAGGTTGTAGAGAAAATGAATTGCAAGGGTAATTTTTTCAACTGATGTAGCTGGAGATATCTTGATGGGTTATTCAAGAAAACGCTTTGGTGTTTCCCAAATAAAATTTTAATTATAATTCTAGTTTATTGAAAATTAAACCAGAAAATGTATGGAATCTGTTTTGAATTGAAAATTAACTCCATAGCCATGAAATCATACTACAGATGAAAAAACACCCTTTTAGCAATTCTAGTAGCCACCTGACATGGTGTCACTTCACTATTTCCAGTGAGTCTTGAGAAGTTTTACTTGTATACTGTGCACTGTTGTTTGTGACTTGGCAGATTCCAGTTCTTTTCAGTTGTGCCCTGGCTTCCTGTCCAGTTTTGTTCAAGTCAGCTACTGTATCTGCCCCTCAGTTCCCTGTTTACAATGTAAACAGGAGAACAGTGCTTCCCTACCTCCAAGACAGAACAGGTTTTTATTCATTACAGTAGGTAAAAAGTACAGTAAAATACAACTTCTGATCTTGAATTTCTTTCCAGAAGAGTTATGTTAATGTTGTCTTTCCAAAAGAGTTATATTTCCTGCATGTTAAACAGTATATGAAATAAATTAGAAGCTTTCAACTTGCCAGTAGGGTGTTGGAAGTTCTTTGTATTTGTATCTTGGTGCTTTCTGTAAGCAATACTGCTGTGTTTTAATTCTTTGTCAAATCTGTTTTTGTCTGGCTTCTATTTCATTTATTTTCTCTGATTTCTCCAGCTCCCATTATGTTTTGCAAGATCATAGACATGTCATGCTGCATCTTGTATACTTCAACTCTTTTGCTCTTCCCCCTTTTTTTTTTCTTACTGACATAAGAAATTACCCACGTTGGCAATGTGCTTTTCCCCTGCCTTGGGGCCAAGCTGTGGTGAGAAATAGAGTGCATTTGTGATGCCTCTGAGCTGCATTCTCTTGTTTGTACAGTTACAGAAATATGCAAGGTATATACAGGTATTTCTTCCCTAATTAGGGGCCTACACTATTATGGATTTTGTTTAAAGTAGCTTGGGTTAGTCAGACTTTAGGGAACAGTTGATTAAGAAACTTGTGTCTGATGGCTAGACAGATGTTTTTTCCTCTAAGAAGGCTTCTTCATGGTCTTAGTTAAATCTGTTTGCTCAAGGCTTTCTACTCCTTATGCATAGCAGGTTCTTGCTGATTAGGTCTGGAATCCCTGGTGCCTGATGGTATCTCTTATTTCTGGCCAAAAAGGCAACTCTTGATGATTAATGTTAAATTAATAAAAAACAAAGTTTGCATATTTTTGTTGTTGTTATTTTGTGGATTATTCATCTGTGTATAACAACAACAAATACAGCCCCCCAAAATTAGAAGAATATATATCTGTTTTAAAAAGTATTAATATCCAGCATCCACATTTAAGTCCCTCTAGGTGTACAGTTTATCATGTTTTTGTTGCTGTGGCAGGGATATTTAAGCCTAGGTATAAAACAAGAACTAAACCAAAAATGAGGTAAAAAAAAAAAAAAAAACACACAGATGATGATTCCTGATTATAAGCAGGAAGAGAATGGGATCCAATCTTTCTTTCTCTTTCTTTCTTTCTTTCTTTCTTCTTCTTTCTTTCTTTCTTTCTTTCTTTCTTTCTTTCTTTCTTTCTTTCTTTCTTTCTTTCTTTCTTTCCTTTCTTTCTTTCTTTCTTTCTCTTTCTTTCTTTTCTCTTTCTTTCTTTCTTT